>NW_027478877.1:0-300000 GCF_051014685.1 Ptiloglossa arizonensis | reverse complement strand
CTAGGGGAAAACTACTCATACCGTTGTAATGGGGCGAGTTTCTACTTTCAGATGCAACAGAAACTTTGCGGATTGGTCAATCCGTTCGCGAGATATGGCAGTTTTGAGGTAAGAAACGCTTGAGAAACTCCAAATTTTCGCAGTTCTGATGCTCGAAACGAATAACTAGAACGGCCTAGGGGAAAACTACTCATACCGTTGTAATGGGTCGAGTTTCTACTTTCAGATGCAACAGAAACTTTGCGGATTGGTCAATCCGTTCGCGAGATATGGCAGTTTTGAGGTAAGAAACGCTTGAGAAACTCCCAATTTTCGCAGTTCTGATGCTCGAAACGAATAACTAGAACGGCCTAGGGGAAAACTACTCATACCGTTGTAATGGGGCGAGTTTCTACTTTCAGATGCAACAGAAACTTTGCGGATTGGTCAATCCGTTCGCGAGATATGGCAGTTTTGAGGTAAGAAACGCTTGAGAAACTCCCAATTTTCGCAGTTCTGATGCTCGAAACGAATAACTAGAACGGCCTAGGGGAAAACTACTCATACCGTTGTAATGGGTCGAGTTTCTACTTTCAGATGCAACAGAAACTTTGCGGATTGGTCAATCCGTTCGCGAGATATGGCAGTTTTGAGGTAAGAAACGCTTGAGAAACTCCCAATTTTCGCAGTTCTGATGCTCGAAACGAATAACTAGAACGGCCTAGGGGAAAACTACTCATACCGTTGTAATGGGGCGAGTTTCTGCTTTCAGATGCAACGGAAACTTTGCGGATTGGTCAATCCGTTCGCGAGATATGGCAGTTTTGAGGTAAGAAACGCTTGAGAAACTCCCAATTTTCGCAGTTCTGATGCTCGAAACGAATAACTAGAACGGCCTAGGGGAAAACTACTCATACCTTTGTAATGGGGCGAGTTTCTACTTTCACATGCAACAGAAACTTTGCGGATTGGTCAATCCGTTCGCGAGATATGGCAGTTTTGAGGTAAGAAACGCTTGAGAAACTCCAAATTTTCGCAGTTCTGATGCTCGAAACGAATAACTAGAACGGCCTAGGGGAAAACTACTCATACCGTTGTAATGGGGCGAGTTTCTACTTTCAGATGCAATAGAAACTTTGCGGATTGGTCAATCCGTTCCCGAGATATGGCAGTTTTGAGGTAAGAAACGCTTGAGAAACTCCCAATTTTCGCAGTTCTGATGCTCGAAACGAATAACTAGAACGGCCTAGGGGAAAACTACTCATACCGTTTTAATGGGGCGAGTTTCTACTTTCAGATGCAACAGAAACTTTGCGGATTGGTCAACCCGTTCGCGAGATATGGCAGTTTTGAGGTAAGAAACGCTTGAGAAACTCCCAATTTTCACAGTTCTGATGCTCGAAACGAATAACAAGAACGGCCCAGGGGAAAACTACTCATACCGTTGTAATGGGGCGAGTTTCTACTTTCAGATGCAACAGAAACTTTGCGGATTGGTCAATCCGTTCGCGAGATATGGCAGTTTTGAGGTAAGAAACGCTTGAGAAACTCCCAATTTTCGCAGTTCTGATGCTCGAAACGAATAACTAGAAAGGCCTAGGGGAAAACTACTCATACCGTTGTAATGGGGCGTGTTTCTACTTTCAGATGCAACAGAAACTTTGCGGATTGGTCAATCCGTTCGCGAGATATGGCAGTTTTGAGGTAAGAAACGCTTGAGAAACTCCCAATTTTCGCAGTTCTGATGCTCGAAACGAATAACTGGAACGGCCTAGGGGAAAACTACTCATACCGTTTTAATGGGGCGAGTTTCTACTTTCAGATGCAACAGAAACTTTGCGGATTGGTCAATCCGTTCGCGAGATATGGCAGTTTTGAGGTAAGAAACGCTTGAGAAACTCCAAATTTTCGCAGTTCTGATGCTCGAAACGAATAACTAGAACGGCCTAGGGGAAAACTACTCATACCGTTGTAATGGGGCGAGTTTCTACTTTCAGATGCAACAGAAACTTTGCGGATTGGTCAATCCGTTCGCGAGAAATGGCAGTTTTGAGGTAAGAAACGCTTGAGAAACTCCCAATTTTCGCAGTTCTGATGCTCGAAACGAATAACTAGAACGGCCTAGGGGAAAACTACTCATACCGTTGTAATGGGGCGTGTTTCTACTTTCAGATGCAACAGAAACTTTGCGGATTGGTCAATCCGTTCGCGAGATATGGCAGTTTTGAGGTAAGAAACGCTTGAGAAACTCCAAATTTTCGCAGTTCTGATGCTCGAAACGAATAACTAGAACGGCCTAGGGGAAAACTACTCATACCTTTGTAATGGGGCGAGTTTCTACTTTCAGATGCAACAGAAACTTTGCGGATTGGTCAATCCGTTCGCGAGATATGGCAGTTTTGAGGTAAGAAACGCTTGAGAAACTCCAAATTTTCTTAGTTCTGATGCTCGAAACGAATAACTAGAACGGCCTAGGGGAAAACTACTCATACCGTTGTAATGGGGCGAGTTTCTACTTTCAGATGCAACAGAAACTTTGCGGATTGGTCAACCCGTTCGCGAGATATGGCAGTTTTGAGGTAAGAAACGCTTGAGAAACTCCCAATTTTCGCAGTTCTGATGCTCGAAACGAATAACTAGAACGGCCTAGGGGAAAACTACTCATACCGTTGTAATGGGGCGAGTTTCTACTTTCAGATGCAACAGAAACTTTGCGGATTGGTCAATCCGTTCGCGAGATATGGCAGTTTTGAGGTAAGAAACGCTTGAGAAACTCCAAATTTTCGCAGTTCTGATGCTCGAAACGAATAACTAGAACGGCCTAGGGGAAAACTACTCATACCTTTGTAATGGGGCGAGTTTCTACTTTCAGATGCAACAGAAACTTTGCGGATTGGTCAATCCGTTCGCGAGATATGGCAGTTTTGAGGTAAGAAACGCTTGAGAAACTCCCAATTTTCTTAGTTCTGATGCTCGAAACGAATAACTAGAACGGCCTAGGGGAAAACTACTCATACCGTTGTAATGGGGCGTGTTTCTAGTTTCAGATGCAACAGAAACTTTGCGGATTGCTCAATCCGTTCACGAGATATGGCAGTTTTGAGGTAAGAAACGCTTGAGAAACTCCAAATTTTCTTAGTTCTGATGCTCGAAACGAATAACTGGAACGGCCTAGGGGAAAACTACTCAAACCGTTGTAATGGGGCGAGTTTCTACTTTCAGATGCAACAGAAACTTTGCGGATTGGTCAATCCGTTCGCGAGATATGGAAGTTTTGAGGTAAGAAACGCTTGAGAAACTCCAAATTTTCGCAGTTCTCATGCTCGAAACGAATAACTAGAACGGCCTAGGGGAAAACTACTCATACCGTTGTAATGGGGCGAGTTTCTACTTTCAGATGCAACAGAAACTTTGCGGATTGGTCAATCCGTTCGCGAGATATGGCAGTTTCGAGGTAAGAAACGCTTGAGAAACTCCAAATTTTCTTAGTTCTGATGCTCGAAACGAATAACTAGAACGGCCTAGGGGAAAACTACTCACACCGTTGTAATGGGGCGAGTTTCTACTTTCAGATGCAACAGAAACTTTGCGGATTGGTCAATCCGTTCGCGAGATATGGCAGTTTTGAGGTAAGAAACGCTTGAGAAACTCCCAATTTTCGCAGTTCTGATGCTCGAAACGAATAACTGGAACGGCCTAGGGGAAAACTACTCATACCGTTTTAATGGGGCGAGTTTCTACTTTCAGATGCAACAGAAACTTTGCGGATTGGTCAATCCGTTCGCGAGATATGGCAGTTTTGAGGTAAGAAACGCTTGAGAAACTCCAAATTTTCGCAGTTCTGATGCTCGAAACGAATAACTAGAACGGCCTAGGGGAAAACTACTCATACCGTTGTAATGGGGCGAGTTTCTACTTTCAGATGCAACAGAAACTTTGCGGATTGGTCAATCCGTTCGCGAGATATGGCAGTTTTGAGGTAAGAAACGCTTGAGAAACTCCCAATTTTCGCAGTTCTGATGCTCGAAACGAATAACTAGAAAGGCCTAGGGGAAAACTACTCATACCGTTGTAATGGGGCGTGTTTCTACTTTCAGATGCAACAGAAACTTTGCGGATTGGTCAATCCGTTCGCGAGATATGGCAGTTTTGAGGTAAGAAACGCTTGAGAAACTCCAAATTTTCGCAGTTCTGATGCTCGAAACGAATAACTAGAACGGCCTAGGGGAAAACTACTCATACCTTTGTAATGGGGCGAGTTTCTACTTTCACATGCAACAGAAACTTTGCGGATTGGTCAATCCGTTCGCGAGATATGGCAGTTTTGAGGTAAGAAACGCTTGAGAAACTCCAAATTTTCGCAGTTCTGATGCTCGAAACGAATAACTAGAACGGCCTAGGGGAAAACTACTCATACCGTTGTAATGGGGCGAGTTTCTACTTTCAGATGCAACAGAAACTTTGCGGATTGGTCAATCCGTTCGCGAGATATGGCAGTTTTGAGGTAAGAAACGCTTGAGAAACTCCCAATTTTCGCAGTTCTGATGCTCGAAACGAATAACTAGAACGGCCTAGGGGAAAACTACTCATACCGTTTTAATGGGGCGAGTTTCTACTTTCAGATGCAACAGAAACTTTGCGGATTGGTCAACCCGTTCGCGAGATATGGCAGTTTTGAGGTAAGAAACGCTTGAGAAACTCCCAATTTTCACAGTTCTGATGCTCGAAACGAATAACAAGAACGGCCCAGGGGAAAACTACTCATACCGTTGTAATGGGGCGAGTTTCTACTTTCAGATGCAACAGAAACTTTGCGGATTGGTCAATCCGTTCGCGAGATATGGCAGTTTTGAGGTAAGAAACGCTTGAGAAACTCCCAATTTTCGCAGTTCTGATGCTCGAAACGAATAACTAGAAAGGCCTAGGGGAAAACTACTCATACCGTTGTAATGGGGCGTGTTTCTACTTTCAGATGCAACAGAAACTTTGCGGATTGGTCAATCCGTTCGCGAGATATGGCAGTTTTGAGGTAAGAAACGCTTGAGAAACTCCCAATTTTCGCAGTTCTGATGCTCGAAACGAATAACTGGAACGGCCTAGGGGAAAACTACTCATACCGTTTTAATGGGGCGAGTTTCTACTTTCAGATGCAACAGAAACTTTGCGGATTGGTCAATCCGTTCGCGAGATATGGCAGTTTTGAGGTAAGAAACGCTTGAGAAACTCCAAATTTTCGCAGTTCTGATGCTCGAAACGAATAACTAGAACGGCCTAGGGGAAAACTACTCATACCGTTGTAATGGGGCGAGTTTCTACTTTCAGATGCAACAGAAACTTTGCGGATTGGTCAATCCGTTCGCGAGATATGGCAGTTTTGAGGTAAGAAACGCTTGAGAAACTCCCAATTTTCGCCGTTCTGATGCTCGAAACGAATAACTAGAACGGCCTAGGGGAAAACTACTCATACCTTTGTAATGGGGCGAGTTTCTACTTTCAGATGCAACAGAAACTTTGCGGATTGGTCAATCCGTTCGCGAGATATGGCAGTTTTGAGGTAAGAAACGCTTGAGAAACTCCCAATTTTCTTAGTTCTGATGCTCGAAACGAATAACTAGAACGGCCTAGGGGAAAACTACTCATACCGTTGTAATGGGGCGTGTTTCTAGTTTCAGATGCAACAGAAACTTTGCGGATTGCTCAATCCGTTCACGAGATATGGCAGTTTTGAGGTAAGAAACGCTTGAGAAACTCCAAATTTTCTTAGTTCTGATGCTCGAAACGAATAACTGGAACGGCCTAGGGGAAAACTACTCAAACCGTTGTAATGGGGCGAGTTTCTACTTTCAGATGCAACAGAAACTTTGCGGATTGGTCAATCCGTTCGCGAGATATGGAAGTTTTGAGGTAAGAAACGCTTGAGAAACTCCAAATTTTCGCAGTTCTCATGCTCGAAACGAATAACTAGAACGGCCTAGGGGAAAACTACTCATACCGTTGTAATGGGGCGAGTTTCTACTTTCAGATGCAACAGAAACTTTGCGGATTGGTCAATCCGTTCGCGAGATATGGCAGTTTCGAGGTAAGAAACGCTTGAGAAACTCCAAATTTTCGCAGTTCTGATGCTCGAAACGAATAACTAGAACGGCCTAGGGGAAAACTACTCATACCGTTGTAATGGGTCGAGTTTCTACTTTCAGATGCAACAGAAACTTTGCGGATTGGTCAATCCGTTCGCGAGATATGGCAGTTTTGAGGTAAGAAACGCTTGAGAAACTCCCAATTTTCGCAGTTCTGATGCTCGAAACGAATAACTAGAACGGCCTAGGGGAAAACTACTCATACCGTTGTAATGGGGCGAGTTTCTACTTTCAGATGCAACAGAAACTTTGCGGATTGGTCAATCCGTTCGCGAGATATGGCAGTTTTGAGGTAAGAAACGCTTGAGAAACTCCCAATTTTCGCAGTTCTGATGCTCGAAACGAATAACTAGAACGGCCTAGGGGAAAACTACTCATACCGTTGTAATGGGGCGAGTTTCTACTTTCAGATGCAACAGAAACTTTGCGGATTGGTCAATCCGTTCGCGAGAAATGGCAGTTTTGAGGTAAGAAACGCTTGAGAAACTCCCAATTTTCGCAGTTCTGATGCTCGAAACGAATAACTAGAACGGCATAGGGGAAAACTACTCATACCGTTGTAATGGGGCGTGTTTCTACTTTCAGATGCAACAGAAACTTTGCGGATTGGTCAATCCGTTCGCGAGATATGGCAGTTTTGAGGTAAGAAACGCTTGAGAAACTCCCAATTTTCGCAGTTCTGATGCTCGAAACGAATAACTAGAACGGCCTAGGGGAAAACTACTCATACCGTTGTAATGGGGCGAGTTTCTGCTTTCAGATGCAACAGAAACTTTGCGGATTGGTCAATCCGTTCGCGAGATATGGCAGTTTTGAGGTAAGAAACGCTTGAGAAACTCCCAATTTTCGCAGTTCTGATGCTCGAAACGAATAACTAGAACGGCCTAGGGGAAAACTACTCATACCGTTGTAATGGGGCGAGTTTCTACTTTCAGATGCAACAGAAACTTTGCGGATTGGTCAATCCGTTCGCGAGATATGGCAGTTTTGAGGTAAGAAACGCTTGAGAAACTCCAAATTTTCGCAGTTCTGATGCTCGAAACGAATAACTAGAACGGCCTAGGGGAAAACTACTCATACCGTTGTAATGGGTCGAGTTTCTACTTTCAGATGCAACAGAAACTTTGCGGATTGGTCAATCCGTTCGCGAGATATGGCAGTTTTGAGGTAAGAAACGCTTGAGAAACTCCCAATTTTCGCAGTTCTGATGCTCGAAACGAATAACTAGAACGGCCTAGGGGAAAACTACTCATACCGTTGTAATGGGGCGAGTTTCTACTTTCAGATGCAACAGAAACTTTGCGGATTGGTCAATCCGTTCGCGAGATATGGCAGTTTTGAGGTAAGAAACGCTTGAGAAACTCCCAATTTTCGCAGTTCTGATGCTCGAAACGAATAACTAGAACGGCCTAGGGGAAAACTACTCATACCGTTGTAATGGGTCGAGTTTCTACTTTCAGATGCAACAGAAACTTTGCGGATTGGTCAATCCGTTCGCGAGATATGGCAGTTTTGAGGTAAGAAACGCTTGAGAAACTCCCAATTTTCGCAGTTCTGATGCTCGAAACGAATAACTAGAACGGCCTAGGGGAAAACTACTCATACCGTTGTAATGGGGCGAGTTTCTGCTTTCAGATGCAACGGAAACTTTGCGGATTGGTCAATCCGTTCGCGAGATATGGCAGTTTTGAGGTAAGAAACGCTTGAGAAACTCCCAATTTTCGCAGTTCTGATGCTCGAAACGAATAACTAGAACGGCCTAGGGGAAAACTACTCATACCGTTGTAATGGGGCGAGTTTCTACTTTCAGATGCAACAGAAACTTTGCGGATTGGTCAATCCGTTCGCGAGATATGGCAGTTTTGAAGTAAGAAACGCTTGAGAAACTCCAAATCTTCGTAGTTCTGATGCTCGAAACGAATAACTAGAACGGCCTAAGGGAAAACTACTCATACCGTTGTAATAGGTCGAGTTTCTACTTTCAGATGCAACAGAAACTTTGCGGATTGGTCAATCCGTTCGCGAGATATGGCAGTTTTGAGGTAAGAAACGCTTGAGAAACTCCCAATTTTCGCAGTTCTGATGCTCGAAACGAATAACTAGAACGGCCTAGGGGAAAACTACTCATACCGTTGTAATGGGGCGAGTTTCTACTTTCAGATGCAACAGAAACTTTGCGGATTGGTCAATCCGTTCGCGAGAAATGGCAGTTTTGAGGTAAGAAACGCTTGAGAAACTCCCAATTTTCGCAGTTCTGATGCTCGAAACGAATAACTAGAACGGCCTAGGGGAAAACTACTCATACCGTTGTAATGGGGCGTGTTTCTACTTTCAGATGCAACAGAAACTTTGCGGATTGGTCAATCCGTTCGCGAGATATGGCAGTTTTGAGGTAAGAAACGCTTGAGAAACTCCCAATTTTCGCAGTTCTGATGCTCGAAACGAATAACTAGAACGGCCTAGGGGAAAACTACTCATACCGTTGTAATGGGGCGAGTTTCTACTTTCAGATGCAACAGAAACTTTGCGGATTGGTCAATCCGTTCGCGAGATATGGCAGTTTTGAGGTAAGAAACGCTTGAGAAACTTCCAATTTTCGCAGTTCTGATGCTCGAAACGAATAACTAGAACGGCCTAGGGGAAAACTACTCATACCGTTGTAATGGGGCGAGTTTCTACTTTCAGATGCAACAGAAACTTTGCGGATTGGTCAATCCGTTCGCGAGAAATGGCAGTTTTGAGGTAAGAAACGCTTGAGAAACTCCCAATTTTCGCAGTTCTGATGCTCGAAACGAATAACTAGAACGGCCTAGGGGAAAACTACTCATACCGTTGTAATGGGGCGTGTTTCTACTTTCAGATGCAACAGAAACTTTGCGGATTGGTCAATCCGTTCGCGAGATATGGCAGTTTTGAGGTAAGAAACGCTTGAGAAACTCCAAATTTTCGCAGTTCTGATGCTCGAAACGAATAACTAGAACGGCCTAGGGGAAAACTACTCATACCTTTGTAATGGGGCGAGTTTCTACTTTCAGATGCAACAGAAACTTTGCGGATTGGTCAATCCGTTCGCGAGATATGGCAGTTTTGAGGTAAGAAACGCTTGAGAAACTCCAAATTTTCTTAGTTCTGATGCTCGAAACGAATAACTAGAACGGCCTAGGGGAAAACTACTCATACCGTTGTAATGGGGCGAGTTTCTACTTTCAGATGCAACAGAAACTTTGCGGATTGGTCAACCCGTTCGCGAGATATGGCAGTTTTGAGGTAAGAAACGCTTGAGAAACTCCCAATTTTCGCAGTTCTGATGCTCGAAACGAATAACTAGAACGGCCTAGGGGAAAACTACTCATACCGTTGTAATGGGGCGAGTTTCTACTTTCAGATGCAACAGAAACTTTGCGGATTGGTCAATCCGTTCGCGAGATATGGCAGTTTTGAGGTAAGAAACGCTTGAGAAACTCCAAATTTTCGCAGTTCTGATGCTCGAAACGAATAACTAGAACGGCCTAGGGGAAAACTACTCATACCTTTGTAATGGGGCGAGTTTCTACTTTCAGATGCAACAGAAACTTTGCGGATTGGTCAATCCGTTCGCGAGATATGGCAGTTTTGAGGTAAGAAACGCTTGAGAAACTCCCAATTTTCTTAGTTCTGATGCTCGAAACGAATAACTAGAACGGCCTAGGGGAAAACTACTCATACCGTTGTAATGGGGCGTGTTTCTAGTTTCAGATGCAACAGAAACTTTGCGGATTGCTCAATCCGTTCACGAGATATGGCAGTTTTGAGGTAAGAAACGCTTGAGAAACTCCAAATTTTCTTAGTTCTGATGCTCGAAACGAATAACTGGAACGGCCTAGGGGAAAACTACTCAAACCGTTGTAATGGGGCGAGTTTCTACTTTCAGATGCAACAGAAACTTTGCGGATTGGTCAATCCGTTCGCGAGATATGGAAGTTTTGAGGTAAGAAACGCTTGAGAAACTCCAAATTTTCGCAGTTCTCATGCTCGAAACGAATAACTAGAACGGCCTAGGGGAAAACTACTCATACCGTTGTAATGGGGCGAGTTTCTACTTTCAGATGCAACAGAAACTTTGCGGATTGGTCAATCCGTTCGCGAGATATGGCAGTTTCGAGGTAAGAAACGCTTGAGAAACTCCAAATTTTCTTAGTTCTGATGCTCGAAACGAATAACTAGAACGGCCTAGGGGAAAACTACTCACACCGTTGTAATGGGGCGAGTTTCTACTTTCAGATGCAACAGAAACTTTGCGGATTGGTCAATCCGTTCGCGAGATATGGCAGTTTTGAGGTAAGAAACGCTTGAGAAACTCCCAATTTTCGCAGTTCTGATGCTCGAAACGAATAACTGGAACGGCCTAGGGGAAAACTACTCATACCGTTTTAATGGGGCGAGTTTCTACTTTCAGATGCAACAGAAACTTTGCGGATTGGTCAATCCGTTCGCGAGATATGGCAGTTTTGAGGTAAGAAACGCTTGAGAAACTCCAAATTTTCGCAGTTCTGATGCTCGAAACGAATAACTAGAACGGCCTAGGGGAAAACTACTCATACCGTTGTAATGGGGCGAGTTTCTACTTTCAGATGCAACAGAAACTTTGCGGATTGGTCAATCCGTTCGCGAGATATGGCAGTTTTGAGGTAAGAAACGCTTGAGAAACTCCCAATTTTCGCAGTTCTGATGCTCGAAACGAATAACTAGAAAGGCCTAGGGGAAAACTACTCATACCGTTGTAATGGGGCGTGTTTCTACTTTCAGATGCAACAGAAACTTTGCGGATTGGTCAATCCGTTCGCGAGATATGGCAGTTTTGAGGTAAGAAACGCTTGAGAAACTCCAAATTTTCGCAGTTCTGATGCTCGAAACGAATAACTAGAACGGCCTAGGGGAAAACTACTCATACCTTTGTAATGGGGCGAGTTTCTACTTTCACATGCAACAGAAACTTTGCGGATTGGTCAATCCGTTCGCGAGATATGGCAGTTTTGAGGTAAGAAACGCTTGAGAAACTCCAAATTTTCGCAGTTCTGATGCTCGAAACGAATAACTAGAACGGCCTAGGGGAAAACTACTCATACCGTTGTAATGGGGCGAGTTTCTACTTTCAGATGCAACAGAAACTTTGCGGATTGGTCAATCCGTTCGCGAGATATGGCAGTTTTGAGGTAAGAAACGCTTGAGAAACTCCCAATTTTCGCAGTTCTGATGCTCGAAACGAATAACTAGAACGGCCTAGGGGAAAACTACTCATACCGTTTTAATGGGGCGAGTTTCTACTTTCAGATGCAACAGAAACTTTGCGGATTGGTCAACCCGTTCGCGAGATATGGCAGTTTTGAGGTAAGAAACGCTTGAGAAACTCCCAATTTTCACAGTTCTGATGCTCGAAACGAATAACAAGAACGGCCCAGGGGAAAACTACTCATACCGTTGTAATGGGGCGAGTTTCTACTTTCAGATGCAACAGAAACTTTGCGGATTGGTCAATCCGTTCGCGAGATATGGCAGTTTTGAGGTAAGAAACGCTTGAGAAACTCCCAATTTTCGCAGTTCTGATGCTCGAAACGAATAACTGGAACGGCCTAGGGGAAAACTACTCATACCGTTTTAATGGGGCGAGTTTCTACTTTCAGATGCAACAGAAACTTTGCGGATTGGTCAATCCGTTCGCGAGATATGGCAGTTTTGAGGTAAGAAACGCTTGAGAAACTCCAAATTTTCGCAGTTCTGATGCTCGAAACGAATAACTAGAACGGCCTAGGGGAAAACTACTCATACCGTTGTAATGGGGCGAGTTTCTACTTTCAGATGCAACAGAAACTTTGCGGATTGGTCAATCCGTTCGCGAGATATGGCAGTTTTGAGGTAAGAAACGCTTGAGAAACTCCCAATTTTCGCCGTTCTGATGCTCGAAACGAATAACTAGAAAGGCCTAGGGGAAAACTACTCATACCGTTGTAATGGGGCGTGTTTCTACTTTCAGATGCAACAGAAACTTTGCGGATTGGTCAATCCGTTCGCGAGATATAGCAGTTTTGAGGTAAGAAACGCTTGAGAAACTCCAAATTTTCGCAGTTCTGATGCTCGAAACGAATAACTAGAACGGCCTAGGGGAAAACTACTCATACCTTTGTAATGGGGCGAGTTTCTACTTTCAGATGCAACAGAAACTTTGCGGATTGGTCAATCCGTTCGCGAGATATGGCAGTTTTGAGGTAAGAAACGCTTGAGAAACTCCAAATTTTCTTAGTTCTGATGCTCGAAACGAATAACTAGAACGGCCTAGGGGAAAACTACTCATACCGTTGTAATGGGGCGAGTTTCTACTTTCAGATGCAACAGAAACTTTGCGGATTGGTCAGTCCGTTCGCGAGATATGGCAGTTTTGAGGTAAGAAACGCTTGAGAAACTCCCAATTTTCGCAGTTCTGATGCTCGAAACGAATAACTAGAACGGCCTAGGGGAAAACTACTCATACCTTTGTAATGGGGCGAGTTTCTACTTTCAGATGCAACAGAAACTTTGCGGATTGGTCAATCCGTTCGCGAGATATGGCAGTTTTGAGGTAAGAAACGCTTGAGAAACTCCAAATTTTCTTAGTTCTGATGCTCGAAACGAATAACTAGAACGGCCTAGGGGAAAACTACTCATACCGTTGTAATGGGGCGAGTTTCTACTTTCAGATGCAACAGAAACTTTGCGGATTGGTCAATCCGTTCGCGAGATATGGCAGTTTTGAGGTAAGAAACGCTTGAGAAACTCCCAATTTTCGCAGTTCTGATGCTCGAAACGAATAACTGGAACGGCCTAGGGGAAAACTACTCATACCGTTTTAATGGGGCGAGTTTCTACTTTCAGATGCAACAGAAACTTTGCGGATTGGTCAATCCGTTCGCGAGATATGGCAGTTTTGAGGTAAGAAACGCTTGAGAAACTCCAAATTTTCGCAGTTCTGATGCTCGAAACGAATAACTAGAACGGCCTAGGGGAAAACTACTCATACCGTTGTAATGGGGCGAGTTTCTACTTTCAGATGCAACAGAAACTTTGCGGATTGGTCAATCCGTTCGCGAGATATGGCAGTTTTGAGGTAAGAAACGCTTGAGAAACTCCCAATTTTCGCCGTTCTGATGCTCGAAACGAATAACTAGAAAGGCCTAGGGGAAAACTACTCATACCGTTGTAATGGGGCGTGTTTCTACTTTCAGATGCAACAGAAACTTTGCGGATTGGTCAATCCGTTCGCGAGATATGGCAGTTTTGAGGTAAGAAACGCTTGAGAAACTCCAAATTTTCGCAGTTCTGATGCTCGAAACGAATAACTAGAACGGCCTAGGGGAAAACTACTCATACCTTTGTAATGGGGCGAGTTTCTACTTTCAGATGCAACAGAAACTTTGCGGATTGGTCAATCCGTTCGCGAGATATGGCAGTTTTGAGGTAAGAAACGCTTGAGAAACTCCAAATTTTCTTAGTTCTGATGCTCGAAACGAATAACTAGAACGGCCTAGGGGAAAACTACTCATACCGTTGTAATGGGGCGAGTTTCTACTTTCAGATGCAACAGAAACTTTGCGGATTGGTCAATCCGTTCGCGAGATATGGCAGTTTTGAGGTAAGAAACGCTTGAGAAACTCCCAATTTTCGCAGTTCTGATGCTCGAAACGAATAACTGGAACGGCCTAGGGGAAAACTACTCATACCGTTTTAATGGGGCGAGTTTCTACTTTCAGATGCAACAGAAACTTTGCGGATTGGTCAATCCGTTCGCGAGATATGGCAGTTTTGAGGTAAGAAACGCTTGAGAAACTCCAAATTTTCGCAGTTCTGATGCTCGAAACGAATAACTAGAACGGCCTAGGGGAAAACTACTCATACCGTTGTAATGGGGCGAGTTTCTACTTTCAGATGCAACAGAAACTTTGCGGATTGGTCAATCCGTTCGCGAGATATGGCAGTTTTGAGGTAAGAAACGCTTGAGAAACTCCCAATTTTCGCCGTTCTGATGCTCGAAACGAATAACTAGAAAGGCCTAGGGGAAAACTACTCATACCGTTGTAATGGGGCGTGTTTCTACTTTCAGATGCAACAGAAACTTTGCGGATTGGTCAATCCGTTCGCGAGATATGGCAGTTTTGAGGTAAGAAACGCTTGAGAAACTCCAAATTTTCGCAGTTCTGATGCTCGAAACGAATAACTAGAACGGCCTAGGGGAAAACTACTCATACCTTTGTAATGGGGCGAGTTTCTACTTTCAGATGCAACAGAAACTTTGCGGATTGGTCAATCCGTTCGCGAGATATGGCAGTTTTGAGGTAAGAAACGCTTGAGAAACTCCAAATTTTCTTAGTTCTGATGCTCGAAACGAATAACTAGAACGGCCTAGGGGAAAACTACTCATACCGTTGTAATGGGGCGAGTTTCTACTTTCAGATGCAACAGAAACTTTGCGGATTGGTCAGTCCGTTCGCGAGATATGGCAGTTTTGAGGTAAGAAACGCTTGAGAAACTCCCAATTTTCGCAGTTCTGATGCTCGAAACGAATAACTAGAACGGCCTAGGGGAAAACTACTCATACCTTTGTAATGGGACGAGTTTCTACTTTCAGATGCAACAGAAACTTTGCGGATTGGTCAATCCGTTCGCGAGATATGGCAGTTTTGAGGTAAGAAACGCTTGAGAAACTCCAAATTTTCTTAGTTCTGATGCTCGAAACGAATAACTAGAACGGCCTAGGGGAAAACTACTCATACCGTTGTAATGGGGCGAGTTTCTACTTTCAGATGCAACAGAAACTTTGCGGATTGGTCAATCCGTTCGCGAGATATGGCAGTTTTGAGGTAAGAAACGCTTGAGAAACTCCCAATTTTCGCAGTTCTGATGCTCGAAACGAATAACTAGAACGGCCTAGGGGAAAACTACTCATACCGTTGTAATGGGGCGTGTTTCTAGTTTCAGATGCAACAGAAACTTTGCGGATTGCTCAATCCGTTCACGAGATATGGCAGTTTTGAGGTAAGAAACGCTTGAGAAACTCCAAATTTTCTTAGTTCTGATGCTCGAAACGAATAACTGGAACGGCCTAGGGGAAAACTACTCAAACCGTTGTAATGGGGCGAGTTTCTACTTTCAGATGCAACAGAAACTTTGCGGATTGGTCAATCCGTTCGCGAGATATGGAAGTTTTGAGGTAAGAAACGCTTGAGAAACTCCAAATTTTCGCAGTTCTCATGCTCGAAACGAATAACTAGAACGGCCTAGGGGAAAACTACTCATACCGTTGTAATGGGGCGAGTTTCTACTTTCAGATGCAACAGAAACTTTGCGGATTGGTCAATCCGTTCGCGAGATATGGCAGTTTCGAGGTAAGAAACGCTTGAGAAACTCCAAATTTTCTTAGTTCTGATGCTCGAAACGAATAACTAGAACGGCCTAGGGGAAAACTACTCACACCGTTGTAATGGGGCGAGTTTCTACTTTCAGATGCAACAGAAACTTTGCGGATTGGTCAATCCGTTCGCGAGATATGGCAGTTTTGAGGTAAGAAACGCTTGAGAAACTCCCAATTTTCGCAGTTCTGATGCTCGAAACGAATAACTGGAACGGCCTAGGGGAAAACTACTCATACCGTTTTAATGGGGCGAGTTTCTACTTTCAGATGCAACAGAAACTTTGCGGATTGGTCAATCCGTTCGCGAGATATGGCAGTTTTGAGGTAAGAAACGCTTGAGAAACTCCAAATTTTCGCAGTTCTGATGCTCGAAACGAATAACTAGAACGGCCTAGGGGAAAACTACTCATACCGTTGTAATGGGGCGAGTTTCTACTTTCAGATGCAACAGAAACTTTGCGGATTGGTCAATCCGTTCGCGAGATATGGCAGTTTTGAGGTAAGAAACGCTTGAGAAACTCCCAATTTTCGCAGTTCTGATGCTCGAAACGAATAACTAGAAAGGCCTAGGGGAAAACTACTCATACCGTTGTAATGGGGCGTGTTTCTACTTTCAGATGCAACAGAAACTTTGCGGATTGGTCAATCCGTTCGCGAGATATGGCAGTTTTGAGGTAAGAAACGCTTGAGAAACTCCAAATTTTCGCAGTTCTGATGCTCGAAACGAATAACTAGAACGGCCTAGGGGAAAACTACTCATACCTTTGTAATGGGGCGAGTTTCTACTTTCACATGCAACAGAAACTTTGCGGATTGGTCAATCCGTTCGCGAGATATGGCAGTTTTGAGGTAAGAAACGCTTGAGAAACTCCAAATTTTCTTAGTTCTGATGCTCGAAACGAATAACTAGAACGGCCTAGGGGAAAACTACTCATACCGTTGTAATGGTGCGAGTTTCTACTTTCAGATGCAACAGAAACTTTGCGGATTGGTCAATCCGTTCGCGAGATATGGCAGTTTTGAGGTAAGAAACGCTTGAGAAACTCCCAATTTTCGCAGTTCTGATGCTCGAAACGAATAACTAGAACGGCCTAGGGGAAAACTACTCATACCGTTGTAATGGGGCGTGTTTCTACTTTCAGATGCAACAGAAACTTTGCGGATTGGTCAATCCGTTTGCGAGATATGGCAGTTTTGAGGTAAGAAACGCTTGAGAAACTCCAAATTTTCGCAGTTCTGATGCTCGAAACGAATAACAAGAACGGCCCAGGGGAAAACTACTCATACCGTTGTAATGGGGCGAGTTTCTACTTTCAGATGCAACAGAAACTTTGCGGATTGGTCAATCCGTTCGCGAGATATGGCAGTTTTGAGGTAAGAAACGCTTGAGAAACTCCCAATTTTCGCAGTTCTGATGCTCGAAACGAATAACTAGAACGGCCTAGGGGAAAACTACTCATACCGTTGTAATGGGGCGAGTTTCTACTTTCAGATGCAACAGAAACTTTGCGGATTGGTCAATCCGTTCGCGAGATATGGCAGTTTTGAGGTAAGAAACGCTTGAGAAACTCCAAATTTTCGCAGTTCTGATGCTCGAAACGAATAACTAGAACGGCCTAGGGGAAAACTACTCATACCTTTGTAATGGGGCGAGTTTCTACTTTCAGATGCAACAGAAACTTTGCGGATTGGTCAATCCGTTCGCGAGATATGGCAGTTTTGAGGTAAGAAACGCTTGAGAAACTCCAAATTTTCTTAGTTCTGATGCTCGAAACGAATAACTAGAACGGCCTAGGGGAAAACTACTCATACCGTTGTAATGGGGCGAGTTTCTACTTTCAGATGCAACAGAAACTTTGCGGATTGGTCAATCCGTTCGCGAGATATGGCAGTTTTGAGGTAAGAAACGCTTGAGAAACTCCCAATTTTCGCAGTTCTGATGCTCGAAACGAATAACTAGAACGGCCTAGGGGAAAACTACTCATACCGTTGTAATGGGGCGTGTTTCTACTTTCAGATGCAACAGAAACTTTGCGGATTGGTCAATCCGTTCGCGAGATATGGCAGTTTTGAGGTAAGAAACGCTTGAGAAACTCCAAATTTTCGCAGTTCTGATGCTCGAAACGAATAACTAGAACGGCCTAGGGGAAAACTACTCATACCTTTGTAATGGGGCGAGTTTCTAGTTTCAGATGCAACAGAAACTTTGCGGATTGGTCAATCCGTTCACGAGATATGGCAGTTTTGAGGTAAGAAACGCTTGAGAAACTCCAAATTTTCTTAGTTCTGATGCTCGAAACGAATAACTAGAACGGCCTAGGGGAAAACTACTCATACCGTTGTAATGGGGCGAGTTTCTACTTTCAGATGCAACAGAAACTTTGCGGATTGGTCAATCCGTTCGCGAGATATGGAAGTTTTGAGGTAAGAAACGCTTGAGAAACTCCAAATTTTCGCAGTTCTGATGCTCGAAACGAATAACTAGAACGGCCTAGGGGAAAACTACTCATACCGTTGTAATGGGGCGAGTTTCTACTTTCAGATGCAACAGAAACTTTGCGGATTGGTCAATCCGTTCGCGAGATATGGCAGTTTTGAGGTAAGAAACGCTTGAGAAACTCCAAATTTTCTTAGTTCTGATGCTCGAAACGAATAACTAGAACGGCCTAGGGGAAAACTACTCATACCGTTGTAATGGGGCGAGTTTCTACTTTCAGATGCAACAGAAACTTTGCGGATTGGTCAATCCGTTCGCGAGATATGGCAGTTTTGAGGTAAGAAACGCTTGAGAAACTCCCAATTTTCGCAGTTCTGATGCTCGAAACGAATAACTGGAACGGCCTAGGGGAAAAGTACTCATACCGTTTTAATGGGGCGAGTTTCTACTTTCAGATGCAACAGAAACTTTGCGGATTGGTCAATCCGTTCGCGAGATATGGCAGTTTTGAGGTAAGAAACGCTTGAGAAACTCCAAATTTTCGCAGTTCTGATGCTCGAAACGAATAACTAGAACGGCCTAGGGGAAAACTACTCATACCGTTGTAATGGGGCGAGTTTCTACTTTCAGATGCAACAGAAACTTTGCGGATTGGTCAATCCGTTCGCGAGATATGGCAGTTTTGAGGTAAGAAACGCTTGAGAAACTCCCAATTTTCGCCGTTCTGATGCTCGAAACGAATAACTAGAAAGGCCTAGGGGAAAACTACTCATACCGTTGTAATGGGGCGTGTTTCTACTTTCAGATGCAACAGAAACTTTGCGGATTGGTCAATCCGTTCGCGAGATATGGCAGTTTTGAGGTAAGAAACGCTTGAGAAACTCCAAATTTTCGCAGTTCTGATGCTCGAAACGAATAACTAGAACGGCCTAGGGGAAAACTACTCATACCTTTGTAATGGGGCGAGTTTCTACTTTCAGATGCAACAGAAACTTTGCGGATTGGTCAATCCGTTCGCGAGATATGGCAGTTTTGAGGTAAGAAACGCTTGAGAAACTCCAAATTTTCTTAGTTCTGATGCTCGAAACGAATAACTAGAACGGCCTAGGGGAAAACTACTCATACCGTTGTAATGGGGCGAGTTTCTACTTTCAGATGCAACAGAAACATTGCGGATTGGTCATTCCGTTCGCGAGATATGGCAGTTTTGAGGTAAGAAACGCTTGAGAAACTCCCAATTTTCGCAGTTCTGATGCTCGAAACGAATAACTAGAACGGCCTAGGGGAAAACTACTCATACCGTTGTAATGGGGCGAGTTTCTACTTTCAGATGCAACAGAAACTTTGCGGATTGGTCAATCCGTTCGCGAGATATGGCAGTTTTGAGGTAAGAAACGCTTGAGAAACTCCCAATTTTCGCAGTTCTGATGCTCGAAACGAATAACTAGAACGGCCTAGGGGAAAACTACTCATACCGTTGTAATGGGGCGTGTTTCTACTTTCAGATGCAACAGAAACTTTGCGGATTGGTCAATCCGTTCGCGAGATATGGCAGTTTTGAGATAAGAAACGCTTGAGAAACTCCAAATTTTCGCAGTTCTGATGCTCGAAACGAATAACTAGAACGGCCTAGGGGAAAACTACTCATACCTTTGTAATGGGGCGAATTTCTAGTTTCAGATGCAACAGAAACTTTGCGGATTGGTCAATCCGTTCACGAGATATGGCAGTTTTGAGGTAAGATACGCTTGAGAAACTCCAAATTTTCTTAGTTCTGATGCTCGAAACGAATAACTAGAACGGCCTAGGGGAAAACTACTCATACCGTTGTAATGGGGCGAGTTTCTACTTTCAGATGCAACAGAAACTTTGCGGATTGGTCAATCCGTTCGCGAGATATGGAAGTTTTGAGGTAAGAAACGCTTGAGAAACTCCAAATTTTCGCAGTTCTGATGCTCGAAACGAATAACTAGAACGGCCTAGGGGAAAACTACTCATACCTTTGTAATGGGGCGAGTTTCTACTTTCAGATGCAACAGAAACTTTGCGGATTGGTCAATCCGTTCACGAGATATGGCAGTTTTGAGGTAAGAAACGCTTGAGATACTCCAAATTTTCTTAGTTCTGATGCTCGAAACGAATAACTAGAACGGCCTAAGGGAAAACTACTCATACCGTTGTAATGGGGCGAGTTTCTACTTTCAGATGCAACAGAAACTTTGCGGATTGGTCAATCCGTTCGCGAGATATGGAAGTTTTGAGGTAAGAAACGCTTGAGAAACTCCCAATTTTCACAGTTCTGATGCTCGAAACGAATAACAAGAACGGCCCAGGGGAAAACTACTCATACCGTTGTAATGGGGCGAGTTTCTACTTTCAGATGCAACAGAAACTTTGCGGATTGGTCAATCCGTTCGCGAGATATGGCAGTTTTGAGGTAAGAAACGCTTGAGAAACTCCAAATTTTCGCAGTTCTGATGCTCGAAACGAATAACTAGAACGGCCTAGGGGAAAACTACTCATACCGTTGTAATGGGGCGAGTTTCTACTTTCAGATGCAACAGAAACTTTGCGGATTGGTCAATCCGTTCGCGAGATATGGCAGTTTTGAGGTAAGAAACGCTTGAGAAACTCCCAATTTTCGCCGTTCTGATGCTCGAAACGAATAACTAGAAAGGCCTAGGGGAAAACTACTCATACCGTTGTAATGGGGCGTGTTTCTACTTTCAGATGCAACAGAAACTTTGCGGATTGGTCAATCCGTTCGCGAGATATGGCAGTTTTGAGGTAAGAAACGCTTGAGAAACTCCAAATTTTCGCAGTTCTGATGCTCGAAACGAATAACTAGAACGGCCTAGGGGAAAACTACTCATACCTTTGTAATGGGGCGAGTTTCTACTTTCAGATGCAACAGAAACTTTGCGGATTGGTCAATCCGTTCGCGAGATATGGCAGTTTTGAGGTAAGAAACGCTTGAGAAACTCCAAATTTTCTTAGTTCTGATGCTCGAAACGAATAACTAGAACGGCCTAGGGGAAAACTACTCATACCGTTGTAATGGGGCGAGTTTCTACTTTCAGATGCAACAGAAACTTTGCGGATTGGTCAGTCCGTTCGCGAGATATGGCAGTTTTGAGGTAAGAAACGCTTGAGAAACTCCCAATTTTCGCAGTTCTGATGCTCGAAACGAATAACTAGAACGGCCTAGGGGAAAACTACTCATACCGTTGTAATGGGGCGAGTTTCTACTTTCAGATGCAACAGAAACTTTGCGGATTGGTCAATCCGTTCGCGAGATATGGCAGTTTTGAGGTAAGAAACGCTTGAGAAACTCCCAATTTTCGCAGTTCTGATGCTCGAAACGAATAACTAGAACGGCCTAGGGGAAAACTACTCATACCGTTGTAATGGGGCGTGTTTCTACTTTCAGATGCAACAGAAACTTTGCGGATTGGTCAATCCGTTCGCGAGATATGGCAGTTTTGAGGTAAGAAACGCTTGAGAAACTCCAAATTTTCGCAGTTCTGATGCTCGAAACGAATAACTAGAACGGCCTAGGGGAAAACTACTCATACCTTTGTAATGGGGCGAATTTCTAGTTTCAGATGCAACAGAAACTTTGCGGATTGGTCAATCCGTTCACGAGATATGACAGTTTTGAGGTAAGATACGCTTGAGAAACTCCAAATTTTCTTAGTTCTGATGCTCGAAACGAATAACTAGAACGGCCTAGGGGAAAACTACTCATACCGTTGTAATGGGGCGAGTTTCTACTTTCAGATGCAACAGAAACTTTGCGGATTGGTCAATCCGTTCGCGAGATATGGAAGTTTTGAGGTAAGAAACGCTTGAGAAACTCCAAATTTTCGCAGTTCTGATGCTCGAAACGAATAACTAGAACGGCCTAGGGGAAAACTACTCATACCTTTGTAATGGGGCGAGTTTCTACTTTCAGATGCAACAGAAACTTTGCGGATTGGTCAATCCGTTCACGAGATATGGCAGTTTTGAGGTAAGAAACGCTTGAGATACTCCAAATTTTCTTAGTTCTGATGCTCGAAACGAATAACTAGAACGGCCTAAGGGAAAACTACTCATACCGTTGTAATGGGGCGAGTTTCTACTTTCAGATGCAACAGAAACTTTGCGGATTGGTCAATCCGTTCGCGAGATATGGAAGTTTTGAGGTAAGAAACGCTTGAGAAACTCCCAATTTTCACAGTTCTGATGCTCGAAACGAATAACAAGAACGGCCCAGGGGAAAACTACTCATACCGTTGTAATGGGGCGAGTTTCTACTTTCAGATGCAACAGAAACTTTGCGGATTGGTCAATCCGTTCGCGAGATATGGCAGTTTTGAGGTAAGAAACGCTTGAGAAACTCCAAATTTTCGCAGTTCTGATGCTCGAAACGAATAACTAGAACGGCCTAGGGGAAAACTACTCATACCGTTGTAATGGGGCGAGTTTCTACTTTCAGATGCAACAGAAACTTTGCGGATTGGTCAATCCGTTCGCGAGATATGGCAGTTTTGAGGTAAGAAACGCTTGAGAAACTCCCAATTTTCGCCGTTCTGATGCTCGAAACGAATAACTAGAAAGGCCTAGGGGAAAACTACTCATACCGTTGTAATGGGGCGTGTTTCTACTTTCAGATGCAACAGAAACTTTGCGGATTGGTCAATCCGTTCGCGAGATATGGCAGTTTTGAGGTAAGAAACGCTTGAGAAACTCCAAATTTTCGCAGTTCTGATGCTCGAAACGAATAACTAGAACGGCCTAGGGGAAAACTACTCATACCTTTGTAATGGGGCGAGTTTCTACTTTCAGATGCAACAGAAACTTTGCGGATTGGTCAATCCGTTCGCGAGATATGGCAGTTTTGAGGTAAGAAACGCTTGAGAAACTCCAAATTTTCTTAGTTCTGATGCTCGAAACGAATAACTAGAACGGCCTAGGGGAAAACTACTCATACCGTTGTAATGGGGCGAGTTTCTACTTTCAGATGCAACAGAAACTTTGCGGATTGGTCAGTCCGTTCGCGAGATATGGCAGTTTTGAGGTAAGAAACGCTTGAGAAACTCCCAATTTTCGCAGTTCTGATGCTCGAAACGAATAACTAGAACGGCCTAGGGGAAAACTACTCATACCGTTGTAATGGGGCGAGTTTCTACTTTCAGATGCAACAGAAACTTTGCGGATTGGTCAATCCGTTCGCGAGATATGGCAGTTTTGAGGTAAGAAACGCTTGAGAAACTCCCAATTTTCGCAGTTCTGATGCTCGAAACGAATAACTAGAACGGCCTAGGGGAAAACTACTCATACCGTTGTAATGGGGCGTGTTTCTACTTTCAGATGCAACAGAAACTTTGCGGATTGGTCAATCCGTTCGCGAGATATGGCAGTTTTGAGGTAAGAAACGCTTGAGAAACTCCAAATTTTCGCAGTTCTGATGCTCGAAACGAATAACTAGAACGGCCTAGGGGAAAACTACTCATACCGTTGTAATGGGGCGAGTTTCTACTTTCAGATGCAACAGAAACTTTGCGGATTGGTCAATCCGTTCGCGAGATATGGCAGTTTTGAGGTAAGAAACGCTTGAGAAACTCCCAATTTTCGCAGTTCTGATGCTCGAAACGAATAACTAGAACGGCCTAGGGGAAAACTACTCATACCGTTGTAATGGGGCGTGTTTCTACTTTCAGATGCAACAGAAACTTTGCGGATTGGTCAATCCGTTCGCGAGATATGGCAGTTTTGAGGTAAGAAACGCTTGAGAAACTCCAAATTTTCGCAGTTCTGATGCTCGAAACGAATAACTAGAACGGCCTAGGGGAAAACTACTCATACCTTTGTAATGGGGCGAGTTTCTAGTTTCAGATGCAACAGAAACTTTGCGGATTGGTCAATCCGTTCACGAGATATGGCAGTTTTGAGGTAAGAAACGCTTGAGAAACTCCAAATTTTCTTAGTTCTGATGCTCGAAACGAATAACTAGAACGGCCTAGGGGAAAACTACTCATACCGTTGTAATGGGGCGAGTTTCTACTTTCAGATGCAACAGAAACTTTGCGGATTGGTCAATCCGTTCGCGAGATATGGAAGTTTTGAGGTAAGAAACGCTTGAGAAACTCCAAATTTTCGCAGTTCTGATGCTCGAAACGAATAACTAGAACGACCTAGGGGAAAACTACTCATACCGTTGTAATGGGGCGAGTTTCTACTTTCAGATGCAACAGAAACTTTGCGGATTGGTCAATCCGTTCGCGAGATATGGCAGTTTTGAGGTAAGAAACGCTTGAGAAACTCCAAATTTTCTTAGTTCTGATGCTCGAAACGAATAACTAGAACGGCCTAGGGGAAAACTACTCATACCGTTGTAATGGGGCGAGTTTCTACTTTCAGATGCAACAGAAACTTTGCGGATTGGTCAATCCGTTCGCGAGATATGGCAGTTTTGAGGTAAGAAACGCTTGAGAAACTCCCAATTTTCGCAGTTCTGATGCTCGAAACGAATAACTGGAACGGCCTAGGGGAAAACTACTCATACCGTTTTAATGGGGCGAGTTTCTACTTTCAGATGCAACAGAAACTTTGCGGATTGGTCAATCCGTTCGCGAGATATGGCAGTTTTGAGGTAAGAAACGCTTGAGAAACTCCAAATTTTCGCAGTTCTGATGCTCGAAACGAATAACTAGAACGGCCTAGGGGAAAACTACTCATACCGTTGTAATGGGGCGAGTTTCTACTTTCAGATGCAACAGAAACTTTGCGGATTGGTCAATCCGTTCGCGAGATATGGCAGTTTTGAGGTAAGAAACGCTTGAGAAACTCCCAATTTTCGCCGTTCTGATGCTCGAAACGAATAACTAGAAAGGCCTAGGGGAAAACTACTCATACCGTTGTAATGGGGCGTGTTTCTACTTTCAGATGCAACAGAAACTTTGCGGATTGGTCAATCCGTTCGCGAGATATGGCAGTTTTGAGGTAAGAAACGCTTGAGAAACTCCAAATTTTCGCAGTTCTGATGCTCGAAACGAATAACTAGAACGGCCTAGGGGAAAACTACTCATACCTTTGTAATGGGGCGAGTTTCTACTTTCAGATGCAACAGAAACTTTGCGGATTGGTCAATCCGTTCGCGAGATATGGCAGTTTTGAGGTAAGAAACGCTTGAGAAACTCCAAATTTTCTTAGTTCTGATGCTCGAAACGAATAACTAGAACGGCCTAGGGGAAAACTACTCATACCGTTGTAATGGGGCGAGTTTCTACTTTCAGATGCAACAGAAACTTTGCGGATTGGTCAGTCCGTTCGCGAGATATGGCAGTTTTGAGGTAAGAAACGCTTGAGAAACTCCCAATTTTCGCAGTTCTGATGCTCGAAACGAATAACTAGAACGGCCTAGGGGAAAACTACTCATACCTTTGTAATGGGGCGAGTTTCTACTTTCAGATGCAACAGAAACTTTGCGGATTGGTCAATCCGTTCGCGAGATATGGAAGTTTTGAGGTAAGAAACGCTTGAGAAACTCCAAATTTTCGCAGTTCTGATGCTCGAAACGAATAACTAGAACGGCCTAGGGGAAAACTACTCATACCTTTGTAATGGGGCGAGTTTCTACTTTCAGATGCAACAGAAACTTTGCGGATTGGTCAATCCGTTCACGAGATATGGCAGTTTTGAGGTAAGAAACGCTTGAGATACTCCAAATTTTCTTAGTTCTGATGCTCGAAACGAATAACTAGAACGGCCTAAGGGAAAACTACTCATACCGTTGTAATGGGGCGAGTTTCTACTTTCAGATGCAACAGAAACTTTGCGGATTGGTCAATCCGTTCGCGAGATATGGAAGTTTTGAGGTAAGAAACGCTTGAGAAACTCCCAATTTTCACAGTTCTGATGCTCGAAACGAATAACAAGAACGGCCCAGGGGAAAACTACTCATACCGTTGTAATGGGGCGAGTTTCTACTTTCAGATGCAACAGAAACTTTGCGGATTGGTCAATCCGTTCGCGAGATATGGCAGTTTTGAGGTAAGAAACGCTTGAGAAACTCCAAATTTTCGCAGTTCTGATGCTCGAAACGAATAACTAGAACGGCCTAGGGGAAAACTACTCATACCGTTGTAATGGGGCGTGTTTCTACTTTCAGATGCAACAGAAACTTTGCGGATTGGTCAATCCGTTCGCGAGATATGGCAGTTTTGAGGTAAGAAACGCTTGAGAAACTCCCAATTTTCGCAGTTCTGATGCTCGAAACGAATAACTAGAACGGCCTAGGGGAAAACTACTCATACCGTTGTAATGGGGCGTGTTTCTACTTTCAGATGCAACAGAAACTTTGCGGATTGGTCAATCCGTTCGCGAGATATGGCAGTTTTGAGGTAAGAAACGCTTGAGAAACTCCAAATTTTCGCAGTTCTGATGCTCGAAACGAATAACTAGAACGGCCTAGGGGAAAACTACTCATACCTTTGTAATGGGGCGAGTTTCTACTTTCAGATGCAACAGAAACTTTGCGGATTGGTCAATCCGTTCACGAGATATGGGAGTTTTGAGGTAAGAAACGCTTGAGAAACTCCAAATTTTCTTAGTTCTGATGCTCGAAACGAATAACTAGAACGGCCTAAGGGAAAACTACTCATACCGTTGTAATGGGGCGAGTTTCTACTTTCAGATGCAACAGAAACTTTGCGGATTGGTCAATCCGTTCGCGAGATATGGAAGTTTTGATGTAAGAAACGCTTGAGAAACTCCCAATTTTCACAGTTCTGATGCTCGAAACGAATAACAAGAACGGCCCAGGGGAAAACTACTCATACCGTTGTAATGGGGCGAGTTTCTACTTTCAGATGCAACAGAAACTTTGCGGATTGGTCAATCCGTTCGCGAGATATGGCAGTTTTGAGGTAAGAAACGCTTGAGAAACTCCCAATTTTCGCAGTTCTGATGCTCGAAACGAATAACTAGAACGGCCTAGGGGAAAACTACTCATACCGTTGTAATGGGGCGAGTTTCTACTTTCAGATGCAACAGAAACTTTGCGGATTGGTCAATCCGTTCGCGAGATATGGCAGTTTTGAGGTAAGAATCGCTTGAGAAACTCCAAATTTTCGCAGTTCTGATGCTCGAAACGAATAACTAGAACGGCCTAGGGGAAAACTACTCATACCGTTGTAATGGGGCGAGTTTCTACTTTCAGATGCAACAGAAACTTTGCGGATTGGTCAATCCGTTCGCGAGATATGGCAGTTTTGAGGTAAGAAACGCTTGAGAAACTCCCAATTTTCGCAGTTCTGATGCTCGAAACGAATAACTGGAACGGCTTAGGGGAAAACTACTCATACCGTTTTAATGGGGCGAGTTTCTACTTTCAGATGCAACAGAAACTTTGCGGATTGGTCAATCCGTTCGCGAGATATGGCAGTTTTGAGGTAAGAAACGCTTGAGAAACTCCAAATTTTCGCAGTTCTGATGCTCGAAACGAATAACTAGAACGGCCTAGGGGAAAACTACTCATACCGTTGTAATGGGGCGAGTTTCTACTTTCAGATGCAACAGAAACTTTGCGGATTGGTCAATCCGTTCGCGAGATATGGCAGTTTTGAGGTAAGAAACGCTTGAGAAACTCCCAATTTTCGCCGTTCTGATGCTCGAAACGAATAACTAGAAAGGCCTAGGGGAAAACTACTCATACCGTTGTAATGGGGCGTGTTTCTACTTTCAGATGCAACAGAAACTTTGCGGATTGGTCAATCCGTTCGCGAGATATGGCAGTTTTGAGGTAAGAAACGCTTGAGAAACTCCAAATTTTCGCAGTTCTGATGCTCGAAACGAATAACTAGAACGGCCTAGGGGAAAACTACTCATACCGTTGTAATGGGGCGAGTTTCTACTTTCAGATGCAACAGAAACTTTGCGGATTGGTCAATCCGTTCGCGAGATATGGCAGTTTTGAGGTAAGAAACGCTTGAGAAACTCCCAATTTTCGCCGTTCTGATGCTCGAAACGAATAACTAGAAAGGCCTAGGGGAAAACTACTCATACCGTTGTAATGGGGCGTGTTTCTACTTTCAGATGCAACAGAAACTTTGCGGATTGGTCAATCCGTTCGCGAGATATGGCAGTTTTGAGGTAAGAAACGCTTGAGAAACTCCAAATTTTCGCAGTTCTGATGCTCGAAACGAATAACTAGAACGGCCTAGGGGAAAACTACTCATACCTTTGTAATGGGGCGAGTTTCTACTTTCAGATGCAACAGAAACTTTGCGGATTGGTCAATCCGTTCGCGAGATATGGCAGTTTTGAGGTAAGAAACGCTTGAGAAACTCCAAATTTTCGCAGTTCTGATGCTCGAAACGAATAACTAGAACGGCCTAGGGGAAAACTACTCATACCGTTCTAATGGGGCGAGTTTCTACTTTCAGATGCAACAGAAACTTTGCGGATTGGTCAATCCGTTCGCGAGATATGGAAGTTTTGAGGTAAGAAACGCTTGAGAAACTCCAAATTTTCGCAGTTCTGATGCTCGAAACGAATAACTAGAACGGCCTAGGGGAAAACTACTCATACCTTTGTAATGGGGCGAGTTTCTACTTTCAGATGCAACAGAAACTTTGCGGATTGGTCAATCCGTTCGCGAGATATGGCAGTTTTGAGGTAAGAAACGCTTGAGAAACTCCAAATTTTCTTAGTTCTGATGCTCGAAACAAATAATTAGAACGGCCTAGGGGAAAACTACTCATACCGTTGTAATGGGGCGAGTTTCTACTTTCAGATGCAACAGAAACTTTGCGGATTGGTCAATCCGTTCGCGAGATATGGCAGTTTTGAGGTAAGAAACGCTTGAGAAACTCCCAATTTTCGCAGTTCTGATGCTCGAAACGAATAACTAGAACGGCCTAGGGGAAAACTACTCATACCGTTGTAATGGGGCGTGTTTCTACTTTCAGATGCAACAGAAACTTTGCGGATTGGTCAATCCGTTCGCGAGATATGGCAGTTTTGAGGTAAGAAACGCTTGAGAAACTCCAAATTTTCTTAGTTCTGATGCTCGAAACGAATAACTAGAACGGCCTAAGGGAAAACTACTCATACCGTTGTAATGGGGCGAGTTTCTACTTTCAGATGCAACAGAAACTTTGCGGATTGGTCAATCCGTTCGCGAGATATGGAAGTTTTGAGGTAAGAAACGCTTGAGAAACTCCCAATTTTCACAGTTCTGATGCTCGAAACGAATAACAAGAACGGCCCAGGGGAAAACTACTCATACCGTTGTAATGGGGCGAGTTTCTACTTTCAGATGCAACAGAAACTTTGCGGATTGGTCAATCCGTTCGCGAGATATGGCAGTTTTGAGGTAAGAAACGCTTGAGAAACTCCCAATTTTCGCAGTTCTGATGCTCGAAACGAATAACTAGAACGGCCTAGGGGAAAACTACTCATACCGTTGTAATGGGGCGAGTTTCTACTTTCAGATGCAACAGAAACTTTGCGGATTGGTCAATCCGTTCGCGAGATATGGCAGTTTTGAGGTAAGAAACGCTTGAGAAACTCCAAATTTTCGCAGTTCTGATGCTCGAAACGAATAACTAGAACGGCCTAGGGGAAAACTACTCATACCTTTGTAATGGGGCGAGTTTCTAGTTTCAGATGCAATAGAAACTTTGCGGATTGGTCAATCCGTTCACGAGATATGGCAGTTTTGAGGTAAGAAACGCTTGAGAAACTCCAAATTTTCTTAGTTCTGATGCTCGAAACGAATAACTAGAACGGCCTAGGGGAAAACTACTCATACCGTTCTAATGGGGCGAGTTTCTACTTTCAGATGCAACAGAAACTTTGCGGATTGGTCAATCCGTTCGCGAGATATGGAAGTTTTGAGGTAAGAAACGCTTGAGAAACTCCAAATTTTCGCAGTTCTGATGCTCGAAACGAATAACTAGAACGGCCTAGGGGAAAACTACACATACCGTTGTAATCGGGCGAGTTTCTACTTTCAGATGCAACAGAAACTTTGCGGATTGGTCAATCCGTTCGCGAGATATGGCAGTTTTGAGGTAAGAAACGCTTGAGAAACTCCCAATTTTCGCAGTTCTGATGCTCGAAACGAATAACTGGAACGGCCTAGGGGAAAACTACTCATACCGTTTTAATGGGGCGAGTTTCTACTTTCAGATGCAACAGAAACTTTGCGGATTGGTCAATCCGTTCGCGAGATATGGCAGTTTTGAGGTAAGAAACGCTTGAGAAACTCCAAATTTTCGCAGTTCTGATGCTCGAAACGAATAACTAGAACGGCCTAGGGGAAAACTACTCATACCGTTGTAATGGGGCGAGTTTCTACTTTCAGATGCAACAGAAACTTTGCGGATTGGTCAATCCGTTCGCGAGATATGGCAGTTTTGAGGTAAGAAACGCTTGAGAAACTCCCAATTTTCGCCGTTCTGATGCTCGAAACGAATAACTAGAAAGGCCTAGGGGAAAACTACTCATACCGTTGTAATGGGGCGTGTTTCTACTTTCAGATGCAACAGAAACTTTGCGGATTGGTCAATCCGTTCGCGAGATATGGCAGTTTTGAGGTAAGAAACGCTTGAGAAACTCCAAATTTTCACAGTTCTGATGCTCGAAACGAATAACTAGAACGGCCTAGGGGAAAACTACTCATACCTTTGTAATGGGGCGAGTTTCTACTTTCAGATGCAACAGAAACTTTGCGGATTGGTCAATCCGTTCGCGAGATATGGCAGTTTTGAGGTAAGAAACGCTTGAGAAACTCCAAATTTTCGCAGTTCTGATGCTCGAAACGAATAACTAGAACGGCCTAGGGGAAAACTACTCATACCTTTGTAATGGGGCGAGTTTCTACTTTCAGATGCAACAGAAACTTTGCGGATTGGTCAATCCGTTCGCGAGATATGGCAGTTTTGAGGTAAGAAACGCTTGAGAAACTCCAAATTTTCTTAGTTCTGATGCTCGAAACAAATAATTAGAACGGCCTAGGGGAAAACTACTCATACCGTTGTAATGGGGCGAGTTTCTACTTTCAGATGCAACAGAAACTTTGCGGATTGGTCAATCCGTTCGCGAGATATGGCAGTTTTGAGGTAAGAAACGCTTGAGAAACTCCCAATTTTCGCAGTTCTGATGCTCGAAACGAATAACTAGAACGGCCTAGGGGAAAACTACTCATACCGTTGTAATGGGGCGTGTTTCTACTTTCAGATGCAACAGAAACTTTGCGGATTGGTCAATCCGTTCGCGAGATATGGCAGTTTTGAGGTAAGAAACGCTTGAGAAACTCCAAATTTTCGCAGTTCTGATGCTCGAAACGAATAACTAGAACGGCCTAGGGGAAAACTACTCATACCTTTGTAATGGGGCGAATTTCTAGTTTCAGATGCAACAGAAACTTTGCGGATTGGTCAATCCGTTCACGAGATATGGCAGTTTTGAGGTAAGAAACGCTTGAGAAACTCCAAATTTTCTTAGTTCTGATGCTCGAAACGAATAACTAGAACGGCCTAGGGGAAAACTACTCATACCGTTGTAATGGGGCGAGTTTCTACTTTCAGATGCAACAGAAACTTTGCGGATTGGTCAGTCCGTTCGCGAGATATGGCAGTTTTGAGGTAAGAAACGCTTGAGAAACTCCCAATTTTCGCAGTTCTGATGCTCGAAACGAATAACTAGAACGGCCTAGGGGAAAACTACTCATACCTTTGTAATGGGGCGAGTTTCTACTTTCAGATGCAACAGAAACTTTGCGGATTGGTCAATCCGTTCGCGAGATATGGCAGTTTTGAGGTAAGAAACGCTTGAGAAACTCCAAATTTTCGCAGTTCTGATGCTCGAAACGAATAACTAGAACGGCCTAGGGGAAAACTACTCATACCTTTGTAATGGGGCGAGTTTCTACTTTCAGATGCAACAGAAACTTTGCGGATTGGTCAATCCGTTCGCGAGATATGGCAGTTTTGAGGTAAGAAACGCTTGAGAAACTCCAAATTTTCTTAGTTCTGATGCTCGAAACGAATAACTAGAACGGCCTAGGGGAAAACTACTCATACCGTTGTAATGGTGCGAGTTTCTACTTTCAGATGCAACAGAAACTTTGCGGATTGGTCAATCCGTTCGCGAGATATGGCAGTTTTGAGGTAAGAAACGCTTGAGAAACTCCCAATTTTCGCAGTTCTGATGCTCGAAACGAATAACTAGAACGGCCTAGGGGAAAACTACTCATACCGTTGTAATGGGGCGTGTTTCTACTTTCAGATGCAACAGAAACTTTGCGGATTGGTAAATCCGTTCGCGAGATATGGCAGTTTTGAGGTAAGAAACGCTTGAGAAACTCCAAATTTTCGCAGTTCTGATGCTCGAAACGAATAACTAGAACGGCCTAGGGGAAAACTACTCATACCTTTGTAATGGGGCGAGTTTCTACTTTCAGATGCAACAGAAACTTTGCGGATTGGTCAATCCGTTCACGAGATATGGGAGTTTTGAGGTAAGAAACGCTTGAGAAACTCCAAATTTTCTTAGTTCTGATGCTCGAAACGAATAACTAGAACGGCCTAAGGGAAAACTACTCATACCGTTGTAATGGGGCGAGTTTCTACTTTCAGATGCAACAGAAACTTTGCGGATTGGTCAATCCGTTCGCGAGATATGGAAGTTTTGAGGTAAGAAACGCTTGAGAAACTCCCAATTTTCACAGTTCTGATGCTCGAAACGAATAACAAGAACGGCCCAGGGGAAAACTACTCATACCGTTGTAATGGGGCGAGTTTCTACTTTCAGATGCAACAGAAACTTTGCGGATTGGTCAATCCGTTCGCGAGATATGGCAGTTTTGAGGTAAGAAACGCTTGAGAAACTCCCAATTTTCGCAGTTCTGATGCTCGAAACGAATAACTAGAACGGCCTAGGGGAAAACTACTCATACCTTTGTAATGGGGCGAGTTTCTACTTTCAGATGCAACAGAAACTTTGCGGATTGGTCAGTCCGTTCGAGAGATATGGCAGTTTTGAGGTAAGAAACGCTTGAGAAACTCCAAATTTTCGCAGTTCTGATGCTCGAAACGAATAACTAGAACGGCCTAGGGGAAAACTACTCATTCCGTTGTAATGGGTCGAGTTTCTACTTTCAGATGCAACAGAAACTTTGCGGATTGGTCAATCCGTTCGCGAGATATGGCAGTTTTGAGGTAAGAAACGCTTGAGAAACTCCCAATTTTCGCAGTTCTGATGCTCGAAACGAATAACTAGAACGGCCTAGGGGAAAACTACTCATACCGTTGTAATGGGGCGAGTTTCTACTTTCAGATGCAACAGAAACTTTGCGGATTGGTCAATCCGTTCGCGAGATATGGCAGTTTTGAGGTAAGAAACGCTTGAGAAACTCCCAATTTTCGCAGTTCTGATGCTCGAAACGAATAACTAGTACGGCCTAGGGGAAAACTACTCATACCGTTGTAATGGGGCGAGTTTCTACTTTCAGATACAACAGAAACTTTGCGGATTGGTCAATCCGTTCGCGAGATATGGCAGTTTTGAGGTAAGAAACGCTTGAGAAACTCCCAATTTTCGCAGTTCTGATGCTCGAAACGAATAACTAGAACGGCCTAGGGGAAAACTACTCATACCGTTGTAATGGGGCGAGTTTCTACTTTCAGATGCAACAGAAACTTTGCGGATTGGTCAATCCGTTCGCGAGATATGGCAGTTTTGAGGTAAGAAACGCTTGAGAAACTCCAAATTTTCTTTGTTCTGATGCTCGAAACGAATAACTAGAACGGCCTAGGGGAAAACTACTCATACCTTTGTAATGGGGCTAGTTTCTACTTTCAGATGCAACAGAAACTTTGCGGATTGGTCAATCCGTTCACGAGATATAGCAGTTTTGAGGTAAGAAACGCTTGAGAAACTCCAAATTTTCTTAGTTCTGATGCTCGAAACGAATAACTAGAACAGACCTAGGGGAAAACTACTCATACCGTTGTAATGGGGCGAGTTTCTACTTTCAGATGCAACAGAAACTTTGCGGATTGGTCAATCCGTTCGCGAGATATGGAAGTTTTGAGGTAAGAAACGCTTGAGAAACTCCAAATTTTCGCAGTTCTGATGCTCGAAACGAATAACTAGAACGGCCTAGGGGAAAACTACTCATACCTTTGTAATGGGGCGAGTTTCTACTTTCAGATGCAACAGAAACTTTGCGGATTGGTCAATCCGTTCGCGAGATATGGCAGTTTTGAGGTAAGAAACGCTTGAGAAACTCCAAATTTTCGCAGTTCTGATGCTCGAAACGAATAACTAGAACGGCCTAGGGGAAAACTACTCATACCGTTGTAATGGGGCGAGTTTCTACTTTCAGATGCAACAGAAACTTTGCGGATTGGTCAATCCGTTCGCGAGATACGGCAGTTTTGAGGTAAGAAACGCTTGAGAAACTCCCAATTTTCGCAGTTCTGATGCTCGAAACGAATAACTAGAACGGCCTAGGGGAAAACTACTCATACCGTTGTAATGGGGCGTGTTTCTACTTTCAGATGCAAGAGAAACTTTGCGGATTGGTCAATCCGTTCGCGAGATATGGCAGTTTTGAGGTAAGAAACGCTTGAGAAACTCCAAATTTTCGCAGTTCTGATGCTCGAAACGAATAACTAGAACGGCCTAGGGGAAAACTACTCATACCTTTGTAATGGGGCGAGTTTCTACTTTCAGATGCAACAGAAACTTTGCGGATTGGTCAATCCGTTCGCGAGATATGGCAGTTTTGAGGTAAGAAACGCTTGAGAAACTCCAAATTTTCGCAGTTCTGATGCTCGAAACGAATAACTAGAACGGCCTAGGGGAAAACTACTCATACCGTTGTAATGGGGCGAGTTTCTACTTTCAGATGCAACAGAAACTTTGCGGATTGGTCAATCCGTTCGCGAGATACGGCAGTTTTGAGGTAAGAAACGCTTGAGAAACTCCCAATTTTCGCAGTTCTGATGCTCGAAACGAATAACTAGAACGGCCTAGGGGAAAACTACTCATACCGTTGTAATGGGGCGTGTTTCTACTTTCAGATGCAACAGAAACTTTGCGGATTGGTCAATCCGTTCACGAGATATAGCAGTTTTGAGGTAAGAAACGCTTGAGAAACTCCCAATTTTCTTAGTTCTGATGCTCGAAACGAATAACTAGAACAGCCTAGGGGAAAACTACTCATACCGTTGTAATGGGGCGAGTTTCTACTTTCAGATGCAACAGAAACTTTGCGGATTGGTCAATCCGTTCGCGAGATATGGAAGTTTTGAGGTAAGAAACGCTTGAGAAACTCCAAATTTTCGCAGTTCTGATGCTCGAAACGAATAACTAGAACGGCCTAGGGGAAAACTACTCATACCTTTGTAATGGGGCGAGTTTCTACTTTCAGATGCAACAGAAACTTTGCGGATTGGTCAATCCGTTCGCGAGATATGGCAGTTTTGAGGTAAGAAACGCTTGAGAAACTCCAAATTTTCGCAGTTCTGATGCTCGAAACGAATAACTAGAACGGCCTAGGGGAAAACTACTCATACCGTTGTAATGGGGCGAGTTTCTACTTTCAGATGCAACAGAAACTTTGCGGATTGGTCAATCCGTTCGCGAGATACGGCAGTTTTGAGGTAAGAAACGCTTGAGAAACTCCCAATTTTCGCAGTTCTGATGCTCGAAACGAATAACTAGAACGGCCTAGGGGAAAACTACTCATACCGTTGTAATGGGGCGTGTTTCTACTTTCAGATGCAAGAGAAACTTTGCGGATTGGTCAATCCGTTCGCGAGATATGGCAGTTTTGAGGTAAGAAACGCTTGAGAAACTCCAAATTTTCGCAGTTCTGATGCTCGAAACGAATAACTAGAACGGCCTAGGGGAAAACTACTCATACCTTTGTAATGGGGCGAGTTTCTACTTTCAGATGCAACAGAAACTTGCGGATTGGTCAATCCGTTCGCGAGATATGGCAGTTTTGAGGTAAGAAACGCTTGAGAAACTCCAAATTTTCGCAGTTCTGATGCTCGAAACGAATAACTAGAACGGCCTAGGGGAAAACTACTCATACCGTTGTAATGGGGCGAGTTTCTACTTTCAGATGCAACAGAAACTTTGCGGATTGGTCAATCCGTTCGCGAGATACGGCAGTTTTGAGGTAAGAAACGCTTGAGAAACTCCCAATTTTCGCAGTTCTGATGCTCGAAACGAATAACTAGAACGGCCTAGGGGAAAACTACTCATACCGTTGTAATGGGGCGTGTTTCTACTTTCAGATGCAACAGAAACTTTGCGGATTGGTCAATCCGTTCACGAGATATAGCAGTTTTGAGGTAAGAAACGCTTGAGAAACTCCCAATTTTCTTAGTTCTGATGCTCGAAACGAATAACTAGAACAGCCTAGGGGAAAACTACTCATACCGTTGTAATGGGGCGAGTTTCTACTTTCAGATGCAACAGAAACTTTGCGGATTGGTCAATCCGTTCGCGAGATATGGAAGTTTTGAGGTAAGAAACGCTTGAGAAACTCCAAATTTTCGCAGTTCTGATGCTCGAAACGAATAACTAGAACGGCCTAGGGGAAAACTACTCATACCTTTGTAATGGGGCGAGTTTCTACTTTCAGATGCAACAGAAACTTTGCGGATTGGTCAATCCGTTCGCGAGATATGGCAGTTTTGAGGTAAGAAACGCTTGAGAAACTCCAAATTTTCGCAGTTCTGATGCTCGAAACGAATAACTAGAACGGCCTAGGGGAAAACTACTCATACCGTTGTAATGGGGCGAGTTTCTACTTTCAGATGCAACAGAAACTTTGCGGATTGGTCAATCCGTTCGCGAGATACGGCAGTTTTGAGGTAAGAAACGCTTGAGAAACTCCCAATTTTCGCAGTTCTGATGCTCGAAACGAATAACTAGAACGGCCTAGGGGAAAACTACTCATACCGTTGTAATGGGGCGTGTTTCTACTTTCAGATGCAACAGAAACTTTGCGGATTGGTCAATCCGTTCGCGAGATATGGCAGTTTTGAGGTAAGAAACGCTTGAGAAACTCCCAATTTTCGCAGTTCTGATGCTCGAAACGAATAACTAGAACGGCCTAGGGGAAAACTACTCATACCGTTGTAATGGGGCGAGTTTCTACTTTCAGATGCAACAGAAACTTTGCGGATTGGTCAATCCGTTCGCGAGATATGGCAGTTTTGAGGTAAGAAACGCTTGAGAAACTCCCAATTTTCGCAGTTCTGATGCTCGAAACGAATAACTAGAACGGCCTAGGGGAAAACTACTCATACCGTTGTAATGGGGCGAGTTTCTACTTTCAGATGCAACAGAAACTTTGCGGATTGGTCAATCCGTTCGCGAGACATGGCAGTTTTGAGGTAAGAAACGCTTGAGAAACTCCCAATTTTCGCAGTTCTGATGCTCGAAACGAATAACTAGAACGGCCTAGGGGAAAACTACTCATTCCGTTGTAATGGGGCGAGTTTCTACTTTCAGATGCAACAGAAACTTTGCGGATTGGTCAATCCGTTCGCGAGATATGGCAGTTTTGAGGTAAGAAACGCTTGAGAAACTCCAAATTTTCGCAGTTCTGATGCTCGAAACGAATAACTAGAACGGCCTAGGGGAAAACTACTCATACCGTTGTAATGGGGCGAGTTTCTACTTTCAGATGCAACAGAAACTTTGCGGATTGGTCAATCCGTTCGCGAGATATGGCAGTTTTGAGGTAAGAAACGCTTGAGAAACTCCCAATTTTCGCAGTTCTGATGCTCGAAACGAATAACTAGAACGGCCTAGGGGAAAACTACTCATACCGTTGTAATGGGGCGAGTTTCTACTTTCAGATGCAACAGAAACTTTGCGGATTGGTCAATCCGTTCGCGAGATATGGCAGTTTTGAGGTAAGAAACGCTTGAGAAACTTCCAATTTTCGCAGTTCTGATGCTCGAAACGAATAACTAGAACGGCCTAGGGGAAAACTACTCATACCGTTGTAATGGGGCGAGTTTCTACTTTCAGATGCAACAGAAACTTTGCGGATTGGTCAATCCGTTCGCGAGATATGGCAGTTTTGAGGTAAGAAACGCTTGAGAAACTCCCAATTTTCGCAGTTCTGATGCTCGAAACGAATAACTAGAACGGCCTAGGGGAAAACTACTCATACCGTTGTAATGGGGCGAGTTTCTACTTTCAGATACAACAGAAACTTTGCGGATTGGTCAATCCGTTCGCGAGATATGGCAGTTTTGAGGTAAGAAACGCTTGAGAAACTCCCAATTTTCGCAGTTCTGATGCTCGAAACGAATAACTAGAACGGCCTAGGGGAAAACTACTCATACCGTTGTAATGGGGCGAGTTTCTACTTTCAGATGCAACAGAAACTTTGCGGATTGGTCAATCCGTTCGCGAGATATGGCAGTTTTGAGGTAAGAAACGCTTGAGAAACTCCAAATTTTCTTTGTTCTGATGCTCGAAACGAATAACTAGAACGGCCTAGGGGAAAACTACTCATACCTTTGTAATGGGGCTAGTTTCTACTTTCAGATGCAACAGAAACTTTGCGGATTGGTCAATCCGTTCACGAGATATAGCAGTTTTGAGGTAAGAAACGCTTGAGAAACTCCAAATTTTCTTAGTTCTGATGCTCGAAACGAATAACTAGAACAGCCTAGGGGAAAACTACTCATACCGTTGTAATGGGGCGAGTTTCTACTTTCAGATGCAACAGAAACTTTGCGGATTGGTCAATCCGTTCGCGAGATATGGAAGTTTTGAGGTAAGAAACGCTTGAGAAACTCCAAATTTTCGCAGTTCTGATGCTCGAAACGAATAACTAGAACGGCCTAGGGGAAAACTACTCATACCTTTGTAATGGGGCGAGTTTCTACTTTCAGATGCAACAGAAACTTTGCGGATTGGTCAATCCGTTCGCGAGATATGGCAGTTTTGAGGTAAGAAACGCTTGAGAAACTCCAAATTTTCGCAGTTCTGATGCTCGAAACGAATAACTAGAACGGCCTAGGGGAAAACTACTCATACCGTTGTAATGGGGCGAGTTTCTACTTTCAGATGCAACAGAAACTTTGCGGATTGGTCAATCCGTTCGCGAGATACGGCAGTTTTGAGGTAAGAAACGCTTGAGAAACTCCCAATTTTCGCAGTTCTGATGCTCGAAACGAATAACTAGAACGGCCTAGGGGAAAACTACTCATACCGTTGTAATGGGGCGTGTTTCTACTTTCAGATGCAAGAGAAACTTTGCGGATTGGTCAATCCGTTCGCGAGATATGGCAGTTTTGAGGTAAGAAACGCTTGAGAAACTCCAAATTTTCGCAGTTCTGATGCTCGAAACGAATAACTAGAACGGCCTAGGGGAAAACTACTCATACCTTTGTAATGGGGCGAGTTTCTACTTTCAGATGCAACAGAAACTTTGCGGATTGGTCAATCCGTTCACGACATATGGCAGTTTTGAGGTAAGAAACGCTTGAGAAACTCCAAATTTTCGCAGTTCTGATGCTCGAAACGAATAACTAGAACGGCCTAGGGGAAAACTACTCATACCGTTGTAATGGGGCGAGTTTCTACTTTCAGATGCAACAGAAACTTTGCGGATTGGTCAATCCGTTCGCGAGATATGGCAGTTTTGAGGTAAGAAACGCTTGAGAAACTCCCAATTTTCGCAGTTCTGATGCTCGAAACGAATAACTAGAACGGGCTAGGGGAAAACTACTCATACCGTTGTAATGGGGCGAGTTTCTACTTTCAGATGCAACAGAAACTTTGCGGATTGGTCAATCCGTTCGCGAGATATGGCAGTTTTGAGGTAAGAAACGCTTGAGAAACTCCCAATTTTCGCAGTTCTGATGCTCGAAACGAATAACTAGAACGGCCTAGGGGAAAACTACTCACACCGTTGTAATGGGGCGAGTTTCTACTTTCAGATGCAACAGAAACTTTGCGGATTGGTCAATCCGTTCGCGAGACATGGCAGTTTTGAGGTAAGAAACGCTTGAGAAACTCCCAATTTTCGCAGTTCTGATGCTCGAAACGAATAACTAGAACGGCCTAGGGGAAAACTACTCATTCCGTTGTAATGGGGCGAGTTTCTACTTTCAGATGCAACAGAAACTTTGCGGATTGGTCAATCCGTTCGCGAGATATGGCAGTTTTGAGGTAAGAAACGCTTGAGAAACTCCAAATTTTCGCAGTTCTGATGCTCGAAACGAATAACTAGAACGGCCTAGGGGAAAACTACTCATACCGTTGTAATGGGGCGAGTTTCTACTTTCAGATGCAACAGAAACTTTGCGGATTGGTCAATCCGTTCGCGAGATGTGGCAGTTTTGAGGTAAGAAACGCTTGAGAAACTCCCAATTTTCTTTGTTCTGATGCTCGAAACGAATAACTAGAACGGCCTAGGGGAAAACTACTCATACCTTTGTAATGGGGCTAGTTTCTACTTTCAGATGCAACAGAAACTTTGCGGATTGGTCAATCCGTTCACGAGATATAGCAGTTTTGAGGTAAGAAACGCTTGAGAAACTCCAAATTTTCTTAGTTCGATGCTCGAAACGAATAACTAGAACAGCCTAGGGGAAAACTACTCATACCGTTGTAATGGGGCGAGTTTCTACTTTCAGATGCAACAGAAACTTTGCGGATTGGTCAATCCGTTCGCGAGATATGGAAGTTTTGAGGTAAGAAACGCTTGAGAAACTCCAAATTTTCGCAGTTCTGATGCTCGAAACGAATAACTAGAACGGCCTAGGGGAAAACTACTCATACCTTTGTAATGGGGCGAGTTTCTACTTTCAGATGCAACAGAAACTTTGCGGATTGGTCAATCCGTTCGCGAGATATGGCAGTTTTGAGGTAAGAAACGCTTGAGAAACTCCAAATTTTCGCAGTTCTGATGCTCGAAACGAATAACTAGAACGGCCTAGGGGAAAACTACTCATACCGTTGTAATGGGGCGAGTTTCTACTTTCAGATGCAACAGAAACTTTGCGGATTGGTCAATCCGTTCGCGAGATACGGCAGTTTTGAGGTAAGAAACGCTTGAGAAACTCCCAATTTTCGCAGTTCTGATGCTCGAAACGAATAACTAGAACGGCCTAGGGGAAAACTACTCATACCGTTGTAATGGGGCGTGTTTCTACTTTCAGATGCAACAGAAACTTTGCGGATTGGTCAATCCGTTCGCGAGATATGGCAGTTTTGAGGTAAGAAACGCTTGAGAAACTCCAAATTTTCGCAGTTCTGATGCTCGAAACGAATAACTAGAACGGCCTAGGGGAAAACTACTCATACCTTTGTAATGGGGCGAGTTTCTACTTTCAGATGCAACAGAAACTTTGCGGATTGGTCAATCCGTTCACGAGATATGGCAGTTTTGAGGTAAGAAACGCTTGAGAAACTCCAAATTTTCTTAGTTCTGATGCTCGAAACGAATAACTAGAACGGCCTAGGGGAAAACTACTCATACCGTTGTAATGGGGCGAGTTTCTACTTTCAGATGCAACAGAAACTTTGCGGATTGGTCAATCCGTTCGCGAGATATGGCAGTTTTGAGGTAAGAAACGCTTGAGAAACTCCCAATTTTCGCAGTTCTGATGCTCGAAACGAATAACTAGAACGGCCTAGGGGAAAACTACTCATACCGTTGTAATGGGGCGAGTTTCTACTTTCAGATGCAACAGAAACTTTGCGGATTGGTCAATCCGTTCGCGAGATATGGCAGTTTTGAGGTAAGAAACGCTTGAGAAACTCCCAATTTTCGCAGTTCTGATGCTCGAAACGAATAACTAGAACGGCCTAGGGGAAAACTACTCATACCGTTGTAATGGGGCGAGTTTCTACTTTCAGATGCAACAGAAACTTTGCGGATTGGTCAATCCGTTCGCGAGACATGGCAGTTTTGAGGTAAGAAACGCTTGAGAAACTCCCAATTTTCGCAGTTCTGATGCTCGAAACGAATAACTAGAACGGCCTAGGGGAAAACTACTCATTCCGTTGTAATGGGGCGAGTTTCTACTTTCAGATGCAACAGAAACTTTGCGGATTGGTCAATCCGTTCGCGAGATATGGCAGTTTTGAGGTAAGAAACGCTTGAGAAACTCCAAATTTTCGCAGTTCTGATGCTCGAAACGAATAACTAGAACGGCCTAGGGGAAAACTACTCATACCGTTGTAATGGGGCGAGTTTCTACTTTCAGATGCAACAGAAACTTTGCGGATTGGTCAATCCGTTCGCGAGATATGGCAGTTTTGAGGTAAGAAACGCTTGAGAAACTCCAAATTTTCTTAGTTCTGATGCTCGAAACGAATAACTAGAACGGCCTAGGGGAAAACTACTCATACCGTTGTAATGGGGCGAGTTTCTACTTTCAGATGCAACAGAAACTTTGCGGATTGGTCAATCCGTTCGCGAGATATGGCAGTTTTGAGGTAAGAAACGCTTGAGAAACTCCAAATTTTCTTAGTTCTGATGCTCGAAACGAATAACTAGAACGGCCTAGGGGAAAACTACTCATACCGTTGTATTGGGGTGAGTTTCTACTTTCAGATGCAACAGAAACTTTGCGGATTGGTCAATCCGTTCGCGAGATATGGCAGTTTTGAGGTAAGAAACGCTTGAGAAACTCCAAATTTTCTTAGTTCTGATGCTCGAAACGAATAACTAGAACGGCCTAGGGGAAAACTACTCATACCGTTGTATTGGGGCGAGTTTCTACTTTCAGATGCAACAGAAACTTTGCGGATTGGTCAATCCGTTCGCGAGATATGGCAGTTTTGAGGTAAGAAACGCTTGAGAAACTCCAAATTTTCTTAGTTCTGATGCTCGAAACGAATAACTAGAACGGCCTAGGGGAAAACTACTCATACCGTTGTAATGGGGCGAGTTTCTACTTTCAGATGCAACAGAAACTTTGCGGATTGGTCAATCCGTTCGCGAGATATGGCAGTTTTGAGGTAAGAAACGCTTGAGAAACTCCAAATTTTCTTAGTTCTGATGCTCGAAACGAATATCTAGAACGGCCTAGGGGAAAACTACTCATACCGTTGTATTGGGGCGAGTTTCTACTTTCAGATGCAACAGAAACTTTGCGGATTGGTCAATCCGTTCGCGAGATATGGCAGTTTTGAGGTAAGAAACGCTTGAGAAACTCCAAATCTTCGTAGTTCTGATGCTCGAAACGAATAACTAGAACGGCCTAGGGGAAAACTACTCATACCGTTGTAATGGGGCGAGTTTCTACTTCCAGATGCAAGAGAAATTTTGCGGATTGGTCAATCCGTTCGCGAGATATGGCAGTTTTGAGGTAAGAAACGCTTGAGAAACTCCAAATTTTCTTAGTTCTGATGCTCGAAACGAATAACTAGAACGGCCTAGGGGAAAACTACTCATACCGTTGTAATGGGGCGAGTTTCTACTTTCAGATGCAACAGAAACTTTGCGGATTGGTCAATCCGTTCGCGAGATATGGCAGTTTTGATGTAAGAAACGCTTGAGAAACTCCCAATTTTCGCAGTTCTGATGCTCGAAACGAATAACTAGAACGGCCTAGGGGAAAACTACTCATACCGTTGTAATGGGGCGAGTTTCTACTTTCAGATGCAACAGAAACTTTGCGGATTGGTCAATCCGTTCGCGAGATATGGCAGTTTTGAGGTAAGAAACGCTTGAGAAACTCCAAATCTTCGTAGTTCTGATGCTCGAAACGAATAACTAGAACGGCCTAGGGGAAAACTACTCATACCGTTGTAATGGGGCGAGTTTCTACTTTCAGATGCAACAGAAACTTTGCGGATTGGTCAATCCGTTCGCGTGATATGGCAGTTTTGAGGTAAGAAACGCTTGAGAAACTCCAAATTTTCTTAGTTCTGATGCTCGAAACGAATAACTAGAACGGCCTAGGGGAAAACTACTCATACCGTTGTAATGGGGCGAGTTTCTACTTTCAGATGCAACAGAAACTTTGCGGATTGGTCAATCCGTTCGCGAGATATGGCAGTTTTGAGGTAAGAAACGCTTGAGAAACTCCAAATCTTCGTAGTTCTGATGCTCGAAACGAATAACTAGAACGGCCTAGGGGAAAACTACTCATACCGTTGTAATGGGGCGAGTTTCTACTTTCAGATGCAACAGAAACTTTGCGGATTGGTCAATCCGTTCGCGAGATATGGCAGTTTTGAGGTAAGAAACGCTTGAGAAACTCCAAATCTTCGTAGTTCTGATGCTCGAAACGAATAACTAGAACGGCCTAAGGGAAAACTACTCATACCGTTGTAATAGGTCGAGTTTCTACTTTCAGATGCAACAGAAACTTTGCTGATTGGTCAATCCGTTCGCGAGACATGGCAGTTTTGAGGTAAGAAACGCTTGAGAAACTCCAAATTTTCGCAGTTCTGATGCTCGAAACGAATAACTAGAACGGCCTAGGGGAAAACTACTGATACCTTTGTAATGGGGCGAGTTTCTACTTTCAGATGCAACAGAAACTTTGCGGATTGGTCAATCCGTTCGCGAGATATGGCAGTTTTGAGGTAAGAAACGCTTGAGAAACTCCAAATTTTCGCAGTTCTGATGCTCGAAACGAATAACTAGAACGGCCTAGGGGAAGACTACTCATACCGTTGTAATGGGGCGAGTTTCTACTTTCAGATGCAACAGAAACTTTGCGGATTGGTCAATCCGTTCGCGAGATATGGCAGTTTTGAGGTAAGAAACGCTTGAGAAACTCCCAATTTTCGCAGTTCTGATGCTCGAAACGAATAACTAGAACGGCCTAGGGGAAAACTACTCATACCGTTGTAATGGGGCGTGTTTCTACTTTCAGATGCAACAGAAACTTTGCGGATTGGTCAATCCGTTCGCGAGATATGGCAGTTTTGAGGTAAGAAACGCTTGAGAAACTCCAAATTTTCGCAGTTCTGATGCTCGAAACGAATAACTAGAACGGCCTAGGGGAAAACTACTCATACCTTTGTAATGGGGCGAGTTTCTACTTTCAGATGCAACAGAAACTTTGCGGATTGGTCAATCCGTTCGCGAGATATGGCAGTTTTGAGGTAAGAAACGTTTGAGAAACTCCAAATTTTCTTAGTTCTGATGCTCGAAACGAATAACTAGAACGGCCTAGGGGAAAACTACTCATACCGTTGTAATGGGGCGAGTTTCTACTTTCAGATGCAACAGAAGCTTTGCGGATTGGTCAATCCGTTCGCGAGATATGGCAGTTTTGAGGTAAGAAACGCTTGGGAAACTCCAAATTTTCTTAGTTCTGATGCTCGAAACGAATAACTAGAACGGCCTAGGGGAAAACTACTCATACCGTTGTAATGGGGCGAGTTTCTACTTTCAGATGCAACAGAAACTTTGCGGATTGGTCAATCCGTTCGCGAGATATGGCAGTTTTGAGGTAAGAAACGCTTGAGAAACTCCAAATTTTCTTAGTTCTGATGCTCGAAACGAATAACTAGAACGGCCTAGGGGAAAACTACTCATACCGTTGTAATGGGGCGAGTTTCTACTTTCAGATGCAACAGAAACTTTGCGGATTGGTCAATCCGTTCGCGAGATATGGCAGTTTTGAGGTAAGAAACGCTTGAGAAACTCCAAATTTTCTTAGTTCTGATGCTCGAAACGAATAACTAGAACGGCCTAGGGGAAAACTACTCATACCGTTGTATTGGGGCGAGTTTCTACTTTCAGATGCAACAGAAACTTTGCTGATTGGTCAATCCGTTCGCGAGACATGGCAGTTTTGAGGTAAGAAACGCTTGAGAAACTCCAAATTTTCGCAGTTCTGATGCTCGAAACGAATAACTAGAACGGCCTAGGGGAAAACTACTGATACCTTTGTAATGGGGCGAGTTTCTACTTTCAGATGCAACAGAAACTTTGCTGATTGGTCAATCCGTTCGCGAGACATGGCAGTTTTGAGGTAAGAAACGCTTGAGAAACTCCAAATTTTCTTAGTTCTGATGCTCGAAACGAATAACTAGAACGGCCTAGGGGAAGACTACTCATACCGTTGTAATGGGGCGAGTTTCTACTTTCAGATGCAACAGAAATTTTGCGGATTGGTCAATCCGTTCGCGAGATATGGCAGTTTTGAGGTAAGAAACGCTTGAGAAACTCGACAATTTTCGCAGTTCTGATGCTCGAAACGAATAACTAGAACGGCCTAGGGGAAAACTACTCATACCGTTGTAATGGGGCGTGTTTCTACTTTCAGATGCAACAGAAACTTTGCGGATTGGTCAATCCGTTCGCGAGATATGGCAGTTTTGAGGTAAGAAACGCTTGAGAAACTCCAAATTTTCGCAGTTCTGATGCTCGAAACGAATAACTAGAACGGCCTAGGGGAAAACTACTCATACCTTTGTAATGGGGCGAGTTTCTACTTTCAGATGCAACAGAAACTTTGCGGATTGGTCAATCCGTTCGCGAGATATGGCAGTTTTGAGGTAAGAAACGTTTGAGAAACTCCAAATTTTCTTAGTTCTGATGCTCGAAACGAATAACTAGAACGGCCTAGGGGAAAACTACTCATACCGTTGTAATGGGGCGAGTTTCTACTTTCAGATGCAACAGAAACTTTGCGGATTGGTCAATCCGTTCGCGAGATATGGCAGTTTTGAGGTAAGAAACGCTTGGGAAACTCCAAATTTTCTTAGTTCTGATGCTCGAAACGAATAACTAGAACGGCCTAGGGGAAAACTACTCATACCGTTGTAATGGGGCGAGTTTCTACTTTCAGATGCAACAGAAACTTTGCGGATTGGTCAATCCGTTCGCGAGATATGGCAGTTTTGAGGTAAGAAACGCTTGAGAAACTCCAAATTTTCTTAGTTCTGATGCTCGAAACGAATAACTAGAACGGCCTAGGGGAAAACTACTCATACCGTTGTAATGGGGCGAGTTTCTACTTTCAGATGCAACAGAAACTTTGCGGATTGGTCAATCCGTTCGCGAGATATGGCAGTTTTGAGGTAAGAAACGCTTGAGAAACTCCAAATTTTCTTAGTTCTGATGCTCGAAACGAATAACTAGAACGGCCTAGGGGAAAACTACTCATACCGTTGTATTGGGGCGAGTTTCTACTTTCAGATGCAACAGAAACTTTGCTGATTGGTCAATCCGTTCGCGAGACATGGCAGTTTTGAGGTAAGAAACGCTTGAGAAACTCCAAATTTTCGCAGTTCTGATGCTCGAAACGAATAACTAGAACGGCCTAGGGGAAAACTACTGATACCTTTGTAATGGGGCGAGTTTCTACTTTCAGATGCAACAGAAACTTTGCGGATTGGTCAATCCGTTCGCGAGATATGGCAGTTTTGAGGTAAGAAACGCTTGAGAAACTCCAAATTTTCTTAGTTCTGATGCTCGAAACGAATAACTAGAACGGCCTAGGGGAAGACTACTCATACCGTTGTAATGGGGCGAGTTTCTACTTTCAGATGCAACAGAAACTTTGCGGATTGGTCAATCCGTTCGCGAGATATGGCAGTTTTGAGGTAAGAAACGCTTGAGAAACTCCCAATTTTCGCAGTTCTGATGCTCGAAACGAATAACTAGAACGGCCTAGGGGAAAACTACTCATACCGTTGTAATGGGGCGTGTTTCTACTTTCAGATGCAACAGAAACTTTGCGGATTGGTCAATCCGTTCGCGAGATATGGCAGTTTTGAGGTAAGAAACGCTTGAGAAACTCCAAATTTTCGCAGTTCTGATGCTCGAAACGAATAACTAGAACGGCCTAGGGGAAAACTACTCATACCTTTGTAATGGGGCGAGTTTCTACTTTCAGATGCAACAGAAACTTTGCGGATTGGTCAATCCGTTCGCGAGATATGGCAGTTTTGAGGTAAGAAACGTTTGAGAAACTCCAAATTTTATTAGTTCTGATGCTCGAAACGAATAACTAGAACGGCCTAGGGGAAAACTACTCATACCGTTGTAATGGGGCGAGTTTCTACTTTCAGATGCAACAGAAACTTTGCGGATTGGTCAATCCGTTCGCGAGATATGGCAGTTTTGAGGTAAGAAACGCTTGGGAAACTCCAAATTTTCTTAGTTCTGATGCTCGAAACGAATAACTAGAACGGCCTAGGGGAAAACTACTCATACCGTTGTAATGGGGCGAGTTTCTACTTTCAGATGCAACAGAAACTTTGCGGATTGGTCAATCCGTTCGCGAGATATGGCAGTTTTGAGGTAAGAAACGCTTGAGAAACTCCAAATTTTCTTAGTTCTGATGCTCGAAACGAATAACTAGAACGGCCTAGGGGAAAACTACTCATACCGTTGTAATGGGGCGAGTTTCTACTTTCAGATGCAACAGAAACTTTGCGGATTGGTCAATCCGTTCGCGAGATATGGCAGTTTTGAGGTAAGAAACGCTTGAGAAACTCCAAATTTTCTTAGTTCTAATGCTCGAAACGAATAACTAGAACGGCCTAGGGGAAAACTACTCATACCGTTGTATTGGGGCGAGTTTCTACTTTCAGATGCAACAGCAACTTTGCGGATTGGTCAATCCGTTCGCGAGATATGGCAGTTTTGAGGTAAGAAACGCTTGAGAAACTCCAAATTTTCTTAGTTCTGATGCTCGAAACGAATAACTAGAACGGCCTAGGGGAAAACTACTCATACCGTTGTAATGGGGCGAGTTTCTACTTTCAGATGCAACAGAAACTTTGCGGATTGGTCAATCCGTTCGCGAGATATGGCAGTTTTGAGGTAAGAAACGCTTGAGAAACTCCAAATTTTCTTAGTTCTGATGCTCGAAACGAATAACTAGAACGGCCTAGGGGAAAACTACTCATACCGTTGTAATGGGGCGAGTTTCTACTTTCAGATGCAACAGAAACTTTGCGGATTGGTCAATCCGTTCGCGAGATATGGCAGTTTTGAGGTAAGAAACGCTTGAGAAACTCCAAATTTTCTTAGTTCTGATGCTCGAAACGAATAACTAGAACGGCCTAGGGGAAGACTACTCATACCGTTGTAACGGGGCGAGTTTCTACTTTCAGATGCAACAGAAACTTTGCGGATTGGTCAATCCGTTCGCGAGATATGGCAGTTTTGAGGTAAGAAACGCTTGAGAAACTCCCAATTTTCGCAGTTCTGATGCTCGAAACGAATAACTAGAACGGCCTAGGGAAAACTACTCATACCGTTGTAATGGGGCGTGTTTCTACTTTCAGATGCAACAGAAACTTTGCGGATTGGTCAATCCGTTCGCGAGATATGGCAGTTTTGAGGTAAGAAACGCTTGAGAAACTCCAAATTTTCGCAGTTCTGATGCTCGAAACGAATAACTAGAACGGCCTAGGGGAAAACTACTCATACCGTTGTAATGGGGCGAGTTTCTACTTTCAGATGCAACAGAAACTTTGCGGATTGGTCAATCCGTTCGCGAGATATGGCAGTTTTGAGGTAAGAAACGCTTGAGAAACTCCAAATTTTCTTAGTTCTGATGCTCGAAACGAATAACTAGAACGGCCTAGGGGAAAACTACTCATACCGTTGTATTGGGGCGAGTTTCTACTTTCAGATGCAACAGAAACTTTGCTGATTGGTCAATCCGTTCGCGAGACATGGCAGTTTTGAGGTAAGAAACGCTTGAGAAACTCCAAATTTTCGCAGTTCTGATGCTCGAAACGAATAACTAGAACGGCCTAGGGGAAAACTACTGATACCTTTGTAATGGGGCGAGTTTCTACTTTCAGATGCAACAGAAACTTTGCGGATTGGTCAATCCGTTCGCGAGATATGGCAGTTTTGAGGTAAGAAACGCTTGAGAAACTCCAAATTTTCTTAGTTCTGATGCTCGAAACGAATAACTAGAACGGCCTAGGGGAAGACTACTCATACCGTTGTAATGGGGCGAGTTTCTACTTTCAGATGCAACAGAAACTTTGCGGATTGGTCAATCCGTTCGCGAGATATGGCAGTTTTGAGGTAAGAAACGCTTGAGAAACTCCCAATTTTCGCAGTTCTGATGCTCGAAACGAATAACTAGAACGGCCTAGGGGAAAACTACTCATACCGTTGTAATGGGGCGTGTTTCTACTTTCAGATGCAACAGAAACTTTGCGGATTGGTCAATCCGTTCGCGAGATATGGCAGTTTTGAGGTAAGAAACGCTTGAGAAACTCCAAATTTTCGCAGTTCTGATGCTCGAAACGAATAACTAGAACGGCCTAGGGGAAAACTACTCATACCGTTGTAATGGGGCGAGTTTCTACTTTCAGATGCAACAGAAACTTTGCGGATTGGTCAATCCGTTCGCGAGATATGGCAGTTTTGAGGTAAGAAACGCTTGAGAAACTCCAAATTTTCGCAGTTCTGATGCTCGAAACGAATAACTAGAACGGCCTAGGGGAAAACTACTCATACCGTTGTAATGGGGCGAGTTTCTACTTTCAGATGCAACAGAAACTTTGCGGATTGGTCAATCCGTTCGCGAGATATGGCAGTTTTGAGGTAAGAAACGCTTGAGAAACTCCAAATTTTCTTAGTTCTGATGCTCGAAACGAATAACTAGAACGGCCTAGGGGAAAACTACTCATACCGTTGTAATGGGGCGAGTTTCTACTTTCAGATGCAACAGAAACTTTGCGGATTGGTCAATCCGTTCGCGAGATATGGCAGTTTTGAGGTAAGAAACGCTTGAGAAACTCCAAATTTTCTTAGTTCTAATGCTCGAAACGAATAACTAGAACGGCCTAGGGGAAAACAACTCATACCGTTGTATTGGGGCGAGTTTCTACTTTCAGATGCAACAGCAACTTTGCGGATTGGTCAATCCGTTCGCGAGATATGGCAGTTTTGAGGTAAGAAACGCTTGAGAAACTCCAAATTTTCTTAGTTCTGATGCTCGAAACGAATAACTAGAACGGCCTAGGGGAAAACTACTCATACCGTTGTAATGGGGCGAGTTTCTACTTTCAGATGCAACAGAAACTTTGCGGATTGGTCAATCCGTTCGCGAGATATGGCAGTTTTGAGGTAAGAAACGCTTGAGAAACTCCAAATTTTCTTAGTTCTGATGCTCGAAACGAATAACTAGAACGGCCTAGGGGAAAACTACTCATACCGTTGTAATGGGGCGAGTTTCTACTTTCAGATGCAACAGAAACTTTGCGGATTGGTCAATCCGTTCGCGAGATATGGCAGTTTTGAGGTAAGAAACGCTTGAGAAACTCCAAATTTTCTTAGTTCTGATGCTCGAAACGAATAACTAGAACGGCCTAGGGGAAAACTACTCATACCGTTGTAATGGGGCGAGTTTCTACTTTCAGATGCAACAGAAACTTTGCGGATTGGTCAATCCGTTCGCGAGATATGGCAGTTTTGAGGTAAGAAACGCTTGGGAAACTCCAAATTTTCTTAGTTCTGATGCTCGAAACGAATAACTAGAACGGCCTAGGGGAAAACTACTCATACCGTTGTAATGGGGCGAGTTTCTACTTTCAGATGCAACAGAAACTTTGCGGATTGGTCAATCCGTTCGCGAGATATGGCAGTTTTGAGGTAAGAAACGCTTGAGAAACTCCAAATTTTCTTAGTTCTGATGCTCGAAACGAATATCTAGAACGGCCTAGGGGAAAACTACTCATACCGTTGTATTGGGGCGAGTTTCTACTTTCAGATGCAACAGAAACTTTGCGGATTGGTCAATCCGTTCGCGAGATATGGCAGTTTTGAGGTAAGAAACGCTTGAGAAACTCCAAATCTTCGTAGTCCTGATGCTCGAAACGAATAACTAGAACGGCCTAGGGGAAAACTACTCATACCGTTGTAATGGGGCGAGTTTCTACTTCCAGATGCAAGAGAAATTTTGCGGATTGGTCAATCCGTTCGCGAGATATGGCAGTTTTGAGGTAAGAAACGCTTGAGAAACTCCAAATTTTCTTAGTTCTGATGCTCGAAACGAATAACTAGAACGGCCTAGGGGAAAACTACTCATACCGTTGTAATGGGGCGAGTTTCTACTTTCAGATGCAACAGAAACTTTGCGGATTGGTCAATCCGTTCGCGAGATATGGCAGTTTTGAGGTAAGAAACGCTTGAGAAACTCCAAATCTTCGTAGTTCTGATGCTCGAAACGAATAACTAGAACGGCCTAAGGGAAAACTACTCATACCGTTGTAATAGGTCGAGTTTCTACTTTCAGATGCAACAGAAACTTTGCTGATTGGTCAATCCGTTCGCGAGACATGGCAGTTTTGAGGTAAGAAACGCTTGAGAAACTCCAATTTTTCGCAGTTCTGATGATCGAAACGAATAACTAGAACGGCCTAGGGGAAAACTACTCATACCTTTGTAATGGGGCGAGTTTCTACTTTCAGATGCAACAGAAACTTTGCGGATTGGTCAATCCGTTCGCGAGATATGGCAGTTTTGAGGTAAGAAACGCTTGAGAAACTCCAAATCTTCGTAGTCCTGATGCTCGAAACGAATAACTAGAACGGCCTAGGGGAAAACTACTCATACCGTTGTAATGGGGCGAGTTTCTACTTTCAGATGCAACAGAAACCTTGCGGATTGGTCAATCCGTTCGCGAGATATGGCAGTTTTGAGGTAAGAAACGCTTGAGAAACTCCAAATTTTCTTAGTTCTGATGCTCGAAACGAATAACTAGAACGGCCTAGGGGAAAACTACTCATACCGTTGTAATGGGGCGAGTTTCTACTTTCAGATGCAACAGAAACTTTGCGGATTGGTCAATCCGTTCGCGAGATATGGCAGTTTTGAGGTAAGAAACGCTTGAGAAACTCCAAATTTTCGCAGTTCTGATGCTCGAAACGAATAACTAGAACGGCCTAGGGGAAAACTACTCATACCGTTGTAATGGGGCGAGTTTCTACTTTCAGATGCAACAGAAACTTTGCGGATTGGTCAATCCGTTCGCGAGATATGGCAGTTTTGAAGTAAGAAACGCTTGAGAAACTCCAAATCTTCGTAGTTCTGATGCTCGAAACGAATAACTAGAACGGCCTAAGGGAAAACTACTCATACCGTTGTAATAGGTCGAGTTTCTACTTTCAGATGCAACAGAAACTTTGCTGATTGGTCAATCCGTTCGCGAGACATGGCAGTTTTGAGGTAAGAAACGCTTGAGAAACTCCAAATTTTCGCAGTTCTGATGATCGAAACGAATAACTAGAACGGCCTAGGGGAAAACTACTCATACCTTTGTAATGGGGCGAGTTTCTACTTTCAGATGCAACAGAAACTTTGCGGATTGGTCAATCCGTTCGCGAGATATGGCAGTTTTGAGGTAAGAAACGCTTGAGAAACTCCAAATTTTCTTAGTTCTGATGCTCGAAACGAATAACTAGAACGGCCTAGGGGAAAACTACTCATACCGTTGTAATGGGGCGAGTTTCTACTTTCAGATGCAACAGAAACTTTGCGGATTGGTCAATCCGTTCGCGAGATATGGCAGTTTTGAGGTAAGAAACGCTTGAGAAACTCCCAATTTTCGCAGTTCTGATGCTCGAAACGAATAACTAGAACGGCCTAGGGGAAAACTACTCATACCGTTGTAATGGGGCGTGTTTCTACTTTCAGATGCAACAGAAACTTTGCGGATTGGTCAATCCGTTCGCGAGATATGGCAGTTTTGAGGTAAGAAACGCTTGAGAAACTCCAAATTTTCGCAGTTCTGATGCTCGAAACGAATAACTAGAACGGCCTAGGGGAAAACTACTCATACCTTTGTAATGGGGCGAGTTTCTACTTTCAGATGCAACAGAAACTTTGCGGATTGGTCAATCCGTTCGCGAGATATGGCAGTTTTGAGGTAAGAAACGCTTGAGAAACTCCAAATTTTCTTAGTTCTGATGCTCGAAACGAATAACTAGAACGGCCTAGGGGAAAACTACTCATACCGTTGTAATGGGGCGAGTTTCTACTTTCAGATGCAACAGAAACTTTGCGGATTGGTCAATCCGTTCGCGAGATATGGCAGTTTTGAGGTAAGAAACGCTTGGGAAACTCCAAATTTTCTTAGTTCTGATGCTCGAAACGAATAACTAGAACGGCCTAGGGGAAAACTACTCACACCGTTGTAATGGGGCGAGTTTCTACTTTCAGATGCAACAGAAACTTTGCGGATTGGTCAATCCGTTCGCGAGATATGGCAGTTTTGAGGTAAGAAACGCTTGAGAAACTCCAAATTTTCTTAGTTCTGATGCTCGAAACGAATAACTAGAACGGCCTAGGGGAAAACTACTCATACCGTTGTAATGGGGCGAGTTTCTACTTTCAGATGCAACAGAAACTTTGCGGATTGGTCAATCCGTTCGCGAGATATGGCAGTTTTGAGGTAAGAAACGCTTGGGAAACTCCAAATTTTCTTAGTTCTGATGCTCGAAACGAATAACTAGAACGGCCTAGGGGAAAACTACTCATACCGTTGTAATGGGGCGAGTTTCTACTTTCAGATGCAACAGAAACTTTGCGGATTGGTCAATCCGTTCGCGAGATATGGCAGTTTTGAGGTAAGAAACGCTTGAGAAACTCCAAATTTTCTTAGTTCTGATGCTCGAAACGAATAACTAGAACGGCCTAGGGGAAAACTACTCATACCGTTGTAATGGGGCGAGTTTCTACTTTCAGATGCAACAGAAACTTTGCGGATTGGTCAATCCGTTCGCGAGATATGGCAGTTTTGAGGTAAGAAACGCTTGAGAAACTCCAAATCTTCGTAGTTCTGATGCTCGAAACGAATAACTAGAACGGCCTAGGGGAAAACTACTCATACCGTTGTAATGGGGCGAGTTTCTACTTTCAGATGCAACAGAAACTTTGCGGATTGGTCAATCCGTTCGCGAGATATGGCAGTTTTGAGGTAAGAAACGCTTGAGAAACTCCAAATCTTCGTAGTTCTGATGCTCGAAACGAATAACTAGAACGGCCTAAGGGAAAACTACTCATACCGTTGTAATAGGTCGAGTTTCTACTTTCAGATGCAACAGAAACTTTGCTGATTGGTCAATCCGTTCGCGAGACATGGCAGTTTTGAGGTAAGAAACGCTTGAGAAACTCCAAATTTTCGCAGTTCTGATGCTCGAAACGAATAACTAGAACGGCGTAGGGGAAAACTACTCATACCTTTGTAATGGGGCGAGTTTCTACTTTCAGATGCAACAGAAACTTTGCGGATTGGTCAATCCGTTCGCGAGATATGGCAGTTTTGAGGTAAGAAACGCTTGAGAAACTCCCAATTTTCGCAGTTCTGATGCTCGAAACGAATAACTAGAACGGCCTAGGGGAAAACTACTCATACCGTTGTAAAGGGGCGTGTTTCTACTTTCAGATGCAACAGAAACTTTGCGGATTGGTCAATCCGTTCGCGAGATATGGCAGTTTTGAGGTAAGAAACGCTTGAGAAACTCCAAATTTTCGCAGTTCTGATGCTCGAAACGAATAACTAGAACGGCCTAGGGGAAAACTACTCACACCGTTGTAATGGGGCGAGTTTCTACTTTCAGATGCAACAGAAACTTTGCGGATTGGTCAATCCGTTCGCGAGATATGGCAGTTTTGAGGTAAGAAACGCTTGAGAAACTCCAAATTTTCTTAGTTCTGATGCTCGAAACGAATAACTAGAACGGCCTAGGGGAAAACTACTCATACCGTTGTAATGGGGCGAGTTTCTACTTTCAGATGCAACAGAAACTTTGCGGATTGGTCAATCCGTTCGCGAGATATGGCAGTTTTGAGGTAAGAAACGCTTGGGAAACTCCAAATTTTCTTAGTTCTGATGCTCGAAACGAATAACTAGAACGGCCTAGGGGAAAACTACTCATACCGTTGTAATGGGGCGAGTTTCTACTTTCAGATGCAACAGAAACTTTGCGGATTGGTCAATCCGTTCGCGAGATATGGCAGTTTTGAGGTAAGAAACGCTTGAGAAACTCCAAATTTTCTTAGTTCTGATGCTCGAAACGAATAACTAGAACGGCCTAGGGGAAAACTACTCATACCGTTGTAATGGGGCGAGTTTCTACTTTCAGATGCAACAGAAACTTTGCGGATTGGTCAATCCGTTCGCGAGATATGGCAGTTTTGAGGTAAGAAACGCTTGAGAAACTCCAAATCTTCGTAGTTCTGATGCTCGAAACGAATAACTAGAACGGCCTAGGGGAAAACTACTCATACCGTTGTAATGGGGCGAGTTTCTACTTTCAGATGCAACAGAAACTTTGCGGATTGGTCAATCCGTTCGCGAGATATGGCAGTTTTGAGGTAAGAAACGCTTGAGAAACTCCAAATCTTCGTAGTTCTGATGCTCGAAACGAATAACTAGAACGGCCTAAGGGAAAACTACTCATACCGTTGTAATAGGTCGAGTTTCTACTTTCAGATGCAACAGAAACTTTGCTGATTGGTCAATCCGTTCGCGAGACATGGCAGTTTTGAGGTAAGAAACGCTTGAGAAACTCCAAATTTTCGCAGTTCTGATGCTCGAAACGAATAACTAGAACGGCGTAGGGGAAAACTACTCATACCTTTGTAATGGGGCGAGTTTCTACTTTCAGATGCAACAGAAACTTTGCGGATTGGTCAATCCGTTCGCGAGATATGGCAGTTTTGAGGTAAGAAACGCTTGAGAAACTCCCAATTTTCGCAGTTCTGATGCTCGAAACGAATAACTAGAACGGCCTAGGGGAAAACTACTCATACCGTTGTAAAGGGGCGTGTTTCTACTTTCAGATGCAACAGAAACTTTGCGGATTGGTCAATCCGTTCGCGAGATATGGCAGTTTTGAGGTAAGAAACGCTTGAGAAACTCCAAATTTTCGCAGTTCTGATGCTCGAAACGAATAACTAGAACGGCCTAGGGGAAAACTACTCATACCTTTGTAATGGGGCGAGTTTCTACTTTCAGATGCAACAGAAACTTTGCGGATTGGTCAATCCGTTCGCGAGATATGGCAGTTTTGAGGTAAGAAACGCTTGAGAAACTCCAAATTTACTTAGTTCTGATGCTCGAAACGAATAACTAGAACGGCCTAGGGGAAAACTACTCATACCGTTGTAATGGGGCGAGTTTCTACTTTCAGATGCAACAGAAACTTTGCGGATTGGTCAATCCGTTCGCGAGATATGGCAGTTTTGAGGTAAGAAACGCTTGGGAAACTCCAAATTTTCTTAGTTCTGATGCTCGAAACGAATAACTAGAACGGCCTAGGGGAAAACTACTCATACCGTTGTAATGGGGCGAGTTTCTACTTTCAGATGCAACAGAAACTTTGCGGATTGGTCAATCCGTTCGCGAGATATGGCAGTTTTGAGGTAAGAAACGCTTGAGAAACTCCAAATTTTCTTAGTTCTGATGCTCGAAACGAATAACTAGAACGGCCTAGGGGAAAACTACTCATACCGTTGTAATGGGTCGAGTTTCTACTTTCAGATGCAACAGAAACTTTGCGGATTGGTCAATCCGTTCGCGAGACATGGCAGTTTTGAGGTAAGAAACGCTTGAGAAACTCCAAATTTTCGCAGTTCTGATGCTCGAAACGAATAACTAGAACGGCCTAGGGGAAAACTACTCATACCGTTGTAATGGGGCGAGTTTCTACTTTCAGATGCAACAGAAACTTTGCGGATTGGTCAATCCGTTCGCGAGATATGGCAGTTTTGAGGTAAGAAACGCTTGAGAAACTCCAAATTTTCTTAGTTCTGATGCTCGAAACGAATAACTAGAACGGCCTAGGGGAAAACTACTCATACCGTTGTAATGGGGCGAGTTTCTACTTTCAGATGCAACAGAAACTTTGCGGATTGGTCAATCCGTTCGCGAGATATGGCAGTTTTGAGGAAAGAAACGCTTGAGGAACTCCAAATCTTCGTAGTTCTGATACTCGAAACGAATAACTAGAACGGCCTAGGGGAAAACTACTCATACCGTTGTAATGGGGCGAGTTTCTACTTCCAGATGCAAGAGAAATTTTGCGGATTGGTCAATCCGTTCGCGAGATATGGCAGTTTTGAGGTAAGAAACGCTTGAGAAACTCCAAATTTTCTTAGTTCTGATGCTCGAAACGAATAACTAGAACGGCCTAGGGGAAAACTACTCATACCGTTGTAATGGGGCGAGTTTCTACTTTCAGATGCAACAGAAACTTTGCGGATTGGTCAATCCGTTCGCGAGATATGGCAGTTTTGAGGTAAGAAACGCTTGGGAAACTCCAAATTTTCTTAGTTCTGATGCTCGAAACGAATAACTAGAACGGCCTAGGGGAAAACTACTCATACCGTTGTAATGGGGCGAGTTTCTACTTTCAGATGCAACAGAAACTTTGCGGATTGGTCAATCCGTTCGCGAGATATGGCAGTTTTGAGGTAAGAAACGCTTGAGAAACTCCAAATTTTCTTAGTTCTGATGCTCGAAACGAATAACTAGAACGGCCTAGGGGAAAACTACTCATACCGTTGTAATGGGGCGAGTTTCTACTTTCAGATGCAACAGAAACTTTGCGGATTGGTCAATCCGTTCGCGAGATATGGCAGTTTTGAGGTAAGAAACGCTTGAGAAACTCCAAATTTTCTTAGTTCTGATGCTCGAAACGAATAACTAGAACGGCCTAGGGGAAAACTACTCATACCGTTGTAATGGGGCGAGTTTCTACTTTCAGATGCAACAGAAACTTTGCGGATTGGTCAATCCGTTCGCGAGATATGGCAGTTTTGAGGAAAGAAACGCTTGAGAAACTCCAAATCTTCGTAGTTCTGATACTCGAAACGAATAACTAGAACGGCCTAGGGGAAAACTACTCATACCGTTGTAATGGGGCGAGTTTCTACTTCCAGATGCAAGAGAAATTTTGCGGATTGGTCAATCCGTTCGCGAGATATGGCAGTTTTGAGGTAAGAAACGCTTGAGAAACTCCAAATTTTCTTAGTTCTGATGCTCGAAACGAATAACTAGAACGGCCTAGGGGAAAACTACTCATACCGTTGTAATGGGGCGAGTTTCTACTTTCAGATGCAACAGAAACTTTGCGGATTGGTCAATCCGTTCGCGAGATATGGCAGTTTTGAGGTAAGAAACGCTTGAGAAACTCCCAATTTTCGCAGTTCTGATGCTCGAAACGAATAACTAGAACGGCCTAGGGGAAAACTACTCATACCGTTGTAATGGGGCGAGTTTCTACTTTCAGATGCAACAGAAACTTTGCGGATTGGTCAATCCGTTCGCGAGATATGGCAGTTTTGAGGTAAGAAACGCTTGAGAAACTCCAAATTTTCTTAGTTCTGATGCTCGAAACGAATAACTAGAACGGCCTAGGGGAAAACTACTCATACCGTTGTAATGGGGCGAGTTTCTACTTTCAGATGCAACAGAAACTTTGCGGATTGGTCAATCTGTTCGCGAGATATGGCAGTTTTGAGGAAAGAAACGCTTGAGAAACTCCAAATCTTCGTAGTTCTGATACTCGAAACGAATAACTAGAACGGCCTAGGGGAAAACTACTCATACCGTTGTAATGGGGCGAGTTTCTACTTCCAGATGCAAGAGAAATTTTGCGGATTGGTCAATCCGTTCGCGAGATATGGCAGTTTTGAGGTAAGAAACGCTTGAGAAACTCCAAATTTTCTTAGTTCTGATGCTCGAAACGAATAACTAGAACGGCCTAGGGGAAAACTACTCATACCGTTGTAATGGGGCGAGTTTCTACTTTCAGATGCAACAGAAACTTTGCGGATTGGTCAATCCGTTCGCGAGATATGGCAGTTTTGAGGTAAGAAACGCTTGGGAAACTCCAAATTTTCTTAGTTCTGATGCTCGAAACGAATAACTAGAACGGCCTAGGGGAAAACTACTCATACCGTTGTAATGGGGCGAGTTTCTACTTTCAGATGCAACAGAAACTTTGCGGATTGGTCAATCCGTTCGCGAGATATGGCAGTTTTGAGGTAAGAAACGCTTGAGAAACTCCAAATTTTCTTAGTTCTGATGCTCGAAACGAATAACTAGAACGGCCTAGGGGAAAACTACTCATACCGTTGTAATGGGGCGAGTTTCTACTTTCAGATGCAACAGAAACTTTGCGGATTGGTCAATCCGTTCGCGAGATATGGCAGTTTTGAGGTAAGAAACGCTTGAGAAACTCCCAATTTTCGCAGTTCTGATGCTCGAAACGAATAACTAGAACGGCCTAGGGGAAAACTACTCATACCGTTGTATTGGGGCGAGTTTCTACTTTCAGATGCAACAGAAACTTTGCGGATTGGTCAATCCGTTCGCGAGATATGGCAGTTTTGAGGTAAGAAACGCTTGAGAAACTCCAAATCTTCGTAGTTCTGATACTCGAAACGAATAACTAGAACGGCCTAGGGGAAGACTACTCATACCGTTGTAATGGGGCGAGTTTCTACTTTCAGATGCAACAGAAACTTTGCGGATTGGTCAATCCGTTCGCGAGATATGGCAGTTTTGAGGTAAGAAACGCTTGAGAAACTCCCAATTTTCGCAGTTCTGATGCTCGAAACGAATAACTAGAACGGCCTAGGGGAAAACTACTCATACCGTTGTAATGGGGCGAGTTTCTACTTTCAGGTGCAACAGAAACTTTGCGGATTGGTCAATCCGTTCGCGAGATATGGCAGTTTTGAGGTAAGAAACGCTTGAGAAACTCCCAATTTTCGCAGTTCTGATGCTCGAAACGAATAACTAGAACGGCCTAGGGGAAAACTACTCATACCGTTGTAATGGGGCGAGTTTCTACTTTCAGATGCAACAGAAACTTTGCGGATTGGTCAATCCGTTCGCGAGATATGGCAGTTTTGAGGTAAGAAACGCTTGGGAAACTCCAAATTTTCTTAGTTCTGATGCTCGAAACTAATAACTAGAACGGCCTAGGGGAAAACTACTCATACCGTTGTAATGGGGCGAGTTTCTACTTTCAGATGCAACAGAAACTTTGCGGATTGGTCAATCCGTTCGCGATATATGGCAGTTTTGAGGTAAGAAACGCTTGAGAAACTCCAAATTTTCTTAGTTCTGATGCTCGAAACGAATAACTAGAACGGCCTAGGGGAAAACTACTCATACCGTTGTAATGGGGCGAGTTTCTACTTTCAGATGCAACAGAAACTTTGCGGATTGGTCAATCCGTTCGCGAGATATGGCAGTTTTGAGGTAAGAAACGCTTGAGAAACTCCAAATCTTCGTAGTTCTGATGCTCGAAACGAATAACTAGAACGGCCTAGGGGAAAACTACTCATACCGTTGTAATGGGGCGAGTTTCTACTTTCAGATGCAACAGAAACTTTGCGGATTGGTCAATCCGTTCGCGAGATATGGCAGTTTTGAGGTAAGAAACGCTTGAGAAACTCCAAATCTTCGTAGTTCTGATGCTCGAAACGAATAACTAGAACGGCCTAAGGGAAAACTACTCATACCGTTGTAATAGGTCGAGTTTCTACTTTCAGATGCAACAGAAACTTTGCTGATTGGTCAATCCGTTCGCGAGACACGGCAGTTTTGAGGTAAGAAACGCTTGAGAAACTCCAAATTTTCGCAGTTCTGATGCTCGAAACGAATAACTAGAACGGCGTAGGGGAAAACTACTCATACCTTTGTAATGGGGCGAGTTTCTACTTTCAGATGCAACAGAAACTTTGCGGATTGGTCAATCCGTTCGCGAGATATGGCAGTTTTGAGGTAAGAAACGCTTGAGAAACTCCCAATTTTCGCAGTTCTGATGCTCGAAACGAATAACTAGAACGGCCTAGGGGAAAACTACTCATACCGTTGTAAAGGGGCGTGTTTCTACTTTCAGATGCAACAGAAACTTTGCGGATTGGTCAATCCGTTCGCGAGATATGGCAGTTTTGAGGTAAGAAACGCTTGAGAAACTCCAAATTTTCGCAGTTCTGATGCTCGAAACGAATAACTAGAACGGCCTAGGGGAAAACTACTCATACCTTTGTAATGGGGCGAGTTTCTACTTTCAGATGCAACAGAAACTTTGCGGATTGGTCAATCCGTTAGCGAGATATGGCAGTTTTGAGGTAAGAAACGCTTGAGAAACTCCAAATTTACTTAGTTCTGATGCTCGAAACGAATAACTAGAACGGCCTAGGGGAAAACTACTCATACCGTTGTAATGGGGCGAGTTTCTACTTTCAGATGCAACAGAAACTTTGCGGATTGGTCAATCCGTTCGCGAGATATGGCAGTTTTGAGGTAAGAAACGCTTGGGAAACTCCAAATTTTCTTAGTTCTGATGCTCGAAACGAATAACTAGAACGGCCTAGGGGAAAACTACTCATACCGTTGTAATGGGGCGAGTTTCTACTTTCAGATGCAACAGAAACTTTGCGGATTGGTCAATCCGTTCGCGAGATATGGCAGTTTTGAGGTAAGAAACGCTTGAGAAACTCCAAATTTTCGCAGTTCTGATGCTCGAAACGAATAACTAGAACGGCCTAGGGGAAAACTACTCATACCTTTGTAATGGGGCGAGTTTCTACTTTCAGATGCAACAGAAACTTTGCGGATTGGTCAATCCGTTAGCGAGATATGGCAGTTTTGAGGTAAGAAACGCTTGAGAAACTCCAAATTTACTTAGTTCTGATGCTCGAAACGAATAACTAGAACGGCCTAGGGGAAAACTACTCATACCGTTGTAATGGGGCGAGTTTCTACTTTCAGATGCAACAGAAACTTTGCGGATTGGTCAATCCGTTCGCGAGATATGGCTGTTTTGAGGTAAGAAACGCTTGGGAAACTCCAAATTTTCTTAGTTCTGATGCTCGAAACGAATAACTAGAACGGCCTAGGGGAAAACTACTCATACCGTTGTAATGGGGCGAGTTTCTACTTTCAGATGCAACAGAAACTTTGCGGATTGGTCAATCCGTTCGCGAGATATGGCAGTTTTGAGGTAAGAAACGCTTGAGAAACTCCAAATTTTCTTAGTTCTGATGCTCGAAACGAATAACTAGAACGGCCTAGGGGAAAACTACTCATACCGTTGTAATGGGGCGAGTTTCTGCTTTCAGATGCAACAGAAACTTTGCGGATTGGTCAATCCGTTCGCGAGACATGGCAGTTTTGAGGTAAGAAACGCTTGAGAAACTCCAAATTTTCGCAGTTCTGATGCTCGAAACGAATAACTAGAACGGCCTAGGGGAAAACTACTCATACCGTTGTAATGGGGCGAGTTTCTACTTTCAGATGCAACAGAAACTTTGCGGATTGGTCAATCCGTTCGCGAGATATGGCAGTTTTGAGGTAAGAAACGCTTGAGAAACTCCAAATTTTCTTAGTTCTGATGCTCGAAACGAATAACTAGAACGGCCTAGGGGAAAACTACTCATACCGTTGTAATGGGGCGAGTTTCTACTTTCAGATGCAACAGAAACTTTGCGGATTGGTCAATCCGTTCGCGAGATATGGCAGTTTTGAGGAAAGAAACGCTTGAGAAACTCCAAATCTTCGTAGTTCTGATACTCGAAACGAATAACTAGAACGGCCTAGGGGAAAACTACTCATACCGTTGTAATGGGGCGAGTTTCTACTTCCAGATGCAAGAGAAATTTTGCGGATTGGTCAATCCGTTCGCGAGATATGGCAGTTTTGAGGTAAGAAACGCTTGAGAAACTCCAAATTTTCTTAGTTCTGATGCTCGAAACGAATAACTAGAACGGCCTAGGGGAAAACTACTCATACCGTTGTAATGGGGCGAGTTTCTACTTTCAGATGCAACAGAAACTTTGCGGATTGGTCAATCCGTTCGCGAGATATGGCAGTTTTGAGGTAAGAAACGCTTGAGAAACTCCAAATCTTCGTAGTTCTGATGCTCGAAACGAATAACTAGAACGGCCTAGGGGAAAACTACTCATACCGTTGTAATGGGGCGAGTTTCTACTTTCAGATGCAACAGAAACTTTGCGGATTGGTCAATCCGTTCGCGAGATATGGCAGTTTTGAGGTAAGAAACGCTTGAGAAACTCCAAATCTTCGTAGTTCTGATGCTCGAAACGAATAACTAGAACGGCCTAAGGGAAAACTACTCATACCGTTGTAATAGGTCGAGTTTCTACTTTCAGATGCAACAGAAACTTTGCTGATTGGTCAATCCGTTCGCGAGACACGGCAGTTTTGAGGTAAGAAACGCTTGAGAAACTCCAAATTTTCGCAGTTCTGATGCTCGAAACGAATAACTAGAACGGCGTAGGGGAAAACTACTCATACCTTTGTAATGGGGCGAGTTTCTACTTTCAGATGCAACAGAAACTTTGCGGATTGGTCAATCCGTTCGCGAGATATGGCAGTTTTGAGGTAAGAAACGCTTGAGAAACTCCCAATTTTCGCAGTTCTGATGCTCGAAACGAATAACTAGAACGGCCTAGGGGAAAACTACTCATACCGTTGTAAAGGGGCGTGTTTCTACTTTCAGATGCAACAGAAACTTTGCGGATTGGTCAATCCGTTCGCGAGATATGGCAGTTTTGAGGTAAGAAACGCTTGAGAAACTCCAAATTTTCGCAGTTCTGATGCTCGAAACGAATAACTAGAACGGCCTAGGGGAAAACTACTCATACCTTTGTAATGGGGCGAGTTTCTACTTTCAGATGCAACAGAAACTTTGCGGATTGGTCAATCCGTTAGCGAGATATGGCAGTTTTGAGGTAAGAAACGCTTGAGAAACTCCAAATTTACTTAGTTCTGATGCTCGAAACGAATAACTAGAACGGCCTAGGGGAAAACTACTCATACCGTTGTAATGGGGCGAGTTTCTACTTTCAGATGCAACAGAAACTTTGCGGATTGGTCAATCCGTTCGCGAGATATGGCAGTTTTGAGGTAAGAAACGCTTGGGAAACTCCAAATTTTCTTAGTTCTGATGCTCGAAACGAATAACTAGAACGGCCTAGGGGAAAACTACTCATACCGTTGTAATGGGGCGAGTTTCTACTTTCAGATGCAACAGAAACTTTGCGGATTGGTCAATCCGTTCGCGAGATATGGCAGTTTTGAGGTAAGAAACGCTTGAGAAACTCCAAATTTTCGCAGTTCTGATGCTCGAAACGAATAACTAGAACGGCCTAGGGGAAAACTACTCATACCTTTGTAATGGGGCGAGTTTCTACTTTCAGATGCAACAGAAACTTTGCGGATTGGTCAATCCGTTAGCGAGATATGGCAGTTTTGAGGTAAGAAACGCTTGAGAAACTCCAAATTTACTTAGTTCTGATGCTCGAAACGAATAACTAGAACGGCCTAGGGGAAAACTACTCATACCGTTGTAATGGGGCGAGTTTCTACTTTCAGATGCAACAGAAACTTTGCGGATTGGTCAATCCGTTCGCGAGATATGGCTGTTTTGAGGTAAGAAACGCTTGGGAAACTCCAAATTTTCTTAGTTCTGATGCTCGAAACGAATAACTAGAACGGCCTAGGGGAAAACTACTCATACCGTTGTAATGGGGCGAGTTTCTACTTTCAGATGCAACAGAAACTTTGCGGATTGGTCAATCCGTTCGCGAGATATGGCAGTTTTGAGGTAAGAAACGCTTGAGAAACTCCAAATTTTCTTAGTTCTGATGCTCGAAACGAATAACTAGAACGGCCTAGGGGAAAACTACTCATACCGTTGTAATGGGGCGAGTTTCTGCTTTCAGATGCAACAGAAACTTTGCGGATTGGTCAATCCGTTCGCGAGACATGGCAGTTTTGAGGTAAGAAACGCTTGAGAAACTCCAAATTTTCGCAGTTCTGATGCTCGAAACGAATAACTAGAACGGCCTAGGGGAAAACTACTCATACCGTTGTAATGGGGCGAGTTTCTACTTTCAGATGCAACAGAAACTTTGCGGATTGGTCAATCCGTTCGCGAGATATGGCAGTTTTGAGGTAAGAAACGCTTGAGAAACTCCAAATTTTCTTAGTTCTGATGCTCGAAACGAATAACTAGAACGGCCTAGGGGAAAACTACTCATACCGTTGTAATGGGGCGAGTTTCTACTTTCAGATGCAACAGAAACTTTGCGGATTGGTCAATCCGTTCGCGAGATATGGCAGTTTTGAGGAAAGAAACGCTTGAGAAACTCCAAATCTTCGTAGTTCTGATACTCGAAACGAATAACTAGAACGGCCTAGGGGAAAACTACTCATACCGTTGTAATGGGGCGAGTTTCTACTTCCAGATGCAAGAGAAATTTTGCGGATTGGTCAATCCGTTCGCGAGATATGGCAGTTTTGAGGTAAGAAACGCTTGAGAAACTCCAAATTTTCTTAGTTCTGATGCTCGAAACGAATAACTAGAACGGCCTAGGGGAAAACTACTCATACCGTTGTAATGGGGCGAGTTTCTACTTTCAGATGCAACAGAAACTTTGCGGATTGGTCAATCCGTTCGCGAGATATGGCAGTTTTGAGGTAAGAAACGCTTGGGAAACTCCAAATTTTCTTAGTTCTGATGCTCGAAACGAATAACTAGAACGGCCTAGGGGAAAACAACTCATACCGTTGTAATGGGGTGAGTTTCTACTTTCAGATGCAACAGAAACTTTGCGGATTGGTCAATCCGTTCGCGAGATATGGCAGTTTTGATGTAAGAAACGCTTGAGAAACTCCAAATTTTCTTAGTCCTGATGCTCGAAACGAATAACTAGAACGGCCTAGGGGAAAACTACTCATACCGTTGTAATGGGGCGAGTTTCTACTTTCAGATGCAACAGAAACTTTGCGGATTGGTCAATCCGTTCGCGAGATATGGCAGTTTTGAGGTAAGAAACGCTTGAGAAACTCCAAATTTTCTTAGTTCTGATGCTCGAAACGAATAACTAGAACGGCCTAGGGGAAAACTACTCATACCGTTGTAATGGGGCGAGTTTCTACTTTCAGATGCAACAGAAACTTTGCGGATTGGTCAATCCGTTCGCGAGATATGGCAGTTTTGAGGTAAGAAACGCTTGAGAAACTCCCAATTTTTGCAGTTCTGATGCTCGAAACGAATAACTAGAACGGCCTAGGGGAAAACTACTCATACCGTTGTATTGGGGCGAGTTTCTACTTTCAGATGCAACAGAAACTTTGCGGATTGGTCAATCCGTTCGCGAGATATGGCAGTTTTGAGGTAAGAAACGCTTGAAAAACTCCAAATCTTCGTAGTTCTGATACTCGAAACGAATAACTAGAACGGCCTAGGGGAAAACTACTCATACCGTTGTAATGGGGCGAGTTTCTACTTTCAGATGCAACAGAAACTTTGCGGATTGGTCAATCCGTTCGCGAGATATGGCAGTTTTGAGGTAAGAAACGCTTGAGAAACTCCCAATTTTCGCAGTTCTGATGCTCGAAACGAATAACTAGAACGGCCTAGGGGAACACTACTCATACCGTTGTAATGGGGCGAGTTTCTACTTTCAGATGCAACAGAAACTTTGCGGATTGGTCAATCCGTTCGCGAGATATGGCAGTTTTGAGGTAAGAAACGCTTGAGAAACTCCCAATTTTCGCAGTTCTGATGCTCGAAACGAATAACTAGAACGGCCTAGGGGAAGACTACTCATACCGTTGTAATGGGGCGAGTTTCTACTTTCAGATGCAACAGAAACTTTGCGGATTGGTCAATCCGTTCGCGAGATATGGCAGTTTTGAGGTAAGAAACGCTTGAGAAACTCCCAATTTTCGCAGTTCTGATGCTCGAAACGAATAACTAGAACGGCCTAGGGGAAAACTACTCATACCGTTGTAATGGGGCGAGTTTCTACTTTCAGGTGCAACAGAAACTTTGCGGATTGGTCAATCCGTTCGCGAGATATGGCAGTTTTGAGGTAAGAAACGCTTGAGAAACTCCCAATTTTCGCAGTTCTGATGCTCGAAACGAATAACTAGAACGGCCTAGGGGAAAACTACTCATACCGTTGTAATGGGGCGAGTTTCTACTTCCAGATGCAAGAGAAATTTTGCGGATTGGTCAATCCGTTCGCGAGATATGGCAGTTTTGAGGTAAGAAACGCTTGAGAAACTCCAAATTTTCTTAGTTCTGATGCTCGAAACGAATAACTAGAACGGCCTAGGGGAAAACTACTCATACCGTTGTAATGAGGCGAGTTTCTACTTTCAGATGCAACAGAAACTTTGCGGATTTGTCAATCCGTTCGCGAGATATGGCAGTTTTGAGGTAAGAAACGCTTGAGAAACTCCCAATTTTCGCAGTTCTGATGCTCGAAACGAATAACTAGAACGGCCTAGGGGAAAACTACTCATACCGTTGTAATGGGGCGAGTTTCTACTTTCAGATGCAACAGAAACTTTGCGGATTGGTCAATCCGTTCGCGAAATATGGCAGTTTTGAGGTAAGAAACGCTTGAGAAACTCCCAATTTTCGCAGTTCTGATGCTCGAAACGAATAACTAGAACGGCCTAGGGGAAAACTACTCATACCGTTGTAATCGGGAGAGCTTCTACTTTCAGATGCTACAGAAACTTTGCGGATTGGTCAATCCGTTCGCGAGATATGGCAGTTTTGAGGTAAGAAACGCTTGAGAAACTCCCAATTTTCGCAGTTCTGATGCTCGAAACGAATAACTAGAACGGCCTAGGGGAAAACTACTCATACCGTTGTAATGGGGCGAGTTTCTACTTTCAGGTGCAACAGAAACTTTGCGGATTGGTCAATCCGTTCGCGAGATATGGCAGTTTTGAGGTAAGAAACGCTTGAGAAACTCCCAATTTTCGCAGTTCTGATGCTCGAAACGAATAACTAGAACGGCCTAGGGGAAAACTACTCATACCGTTGTAATGGGGCGTGTTTCTACTTTCAGATGCAACAGAAACTTTGCGGATTGGTCAATCCGTTCGCGAGATATGGCAGTTTTGAGGTAAGAAACGCTTGAGAAACTCCAAATTTTCGCAGTTCTGATGCTCGAAACGAATAACTAGAACGGCCTAGGGGAAAACTACTCATACCTTTGTAATGGGGCGAGTTTCTACTTTCAGATGCAACAGAAACTTTGCGGATTGGTCAATCCGTTCGCGAGATATGGCAGTTTTGAGGTAAGAAACGCTTGAGAAACTCCAAATTTTCTTAGTTCTGATGCTCGAAACGAATAACTAGAACGGCCTAGGGGAAAACTACTCATACCGTTGTAATGGGGCGAGTTTCTACTTTCAGATGCAACAGAAACTTTGCGGATTGGTCAATCCGTTCGCGAGATATGGCAGTTTTGGGGTAAGAAACGCTTGAGAAACTCAAAATTTTCGCAGTTCTGATGCTCGAAACGAATAACTAGAACGGCCTAGGGGAAAACTACTCATACCGTTGTAATGGGGCGAGTTTCTACTTCCAGATGCAAGAGAAATTTTGCGGATTGGTCAATCCGTTCGCGAGATATGGCAGTTTTGAGGTTAGAAACTCCAAATTTTCGCAGTTCTGATGCTCGAAACGAATAACTAGAGCGGCCTAGGGGAAAACTACTCATACCGTTGTATTGGGGCGAGTTTCTACTTTCAGATGCAACAGAAACTTTGCGGATTGGTCAATCCGTTCGCGAGATATGGCAGTTTTGGGGTAAGAAACGCTTGAGAAACTCCCAATTTTCGCAGTTCTGATGCTCGAAACGACTAACTAGAACGGCCTAGGGGAAAACTACTCATACCGTTGTAATGGGTCGAGTTTCTACTTTCAGATGCAACAGAAACTTTCCGGATTGGTCAATCCGTTCGCGAGATATGGCAGTTTTGAGGTAAGAAACGCTTGAGAAACTCCCAATTTTCGCAGTTCTGATGCTCGAAACGAATAACTAGAACGGCCTAGGGGAAAACTACTCATACCGTTGTAATGGGGCGAGTTTCTACTTTCAGATGCAACAGAAACTTTGCGGATTGGTCAATCCGTTCGCGAGATATGGCAGTTTTGACGTAAGAAACGCTTGAGAAACTCCCAATTTTCGCAGTTCTGATGCTCGAAACGAATAACTAGAACGGCCTAGGGGAAAACTACTCATACCGTTGTAATGGGGCGTGTTTCTACTTTCAGATGCAACAGAAACTTTGCGGATTGGTCAATCCGTTCGCGAGATATGGCAGTTTTGAGGTAAGAAACGCTTGAGAAACTCCAAATTTTCGCAGTTCTGATGCTCGAAACGAATAACTAGAACGGCCTAGGGGAAAACTACTCATACCTTTGTAATGGGGCGAGTTTCTACTTTCAGATGCAACAGAAACTTTGCGGATTGGTCAATCCGTTCGCGAGATATGGCAGTTTTGAGGTAAGAAACGCTTGAGAAACTCCAAATTTTCTTAGTTCTGATGCTCGAAACGAATAACTAGAACGGCCTAGGGGAAAACTACTCATACCGTTGTAATGGGGCGAGTTTCTACTTTCAGATGCAACAGAAACTTTGCGGATTGGTCAATCCGTTCGCGAGATATGGCAGTTTTGGGGTAAGAAACGCTTGAGAAACTCCCAATTTTCGCAGTTCTGATGCTCGAAACGAATAACTAGAACGGCCTAGGGGAAAACTACTCATACCGTTGTAATGGGGCGAGTTTCTACTTTCAGATGCAACAGAAACTTTGCGGATTGGTCAATCCGTTCGCGAGATATGGCAGTTTTGAGGTAAGAAACGCTTGAGAAACTCCCAATTTTCGCAGTTCTGATGCTCGAAACGAATAACTAGAACGGCCTAGGGGAAAACTACTCATACCGTTGTAATGGGGCGTGTTTCTACTTTCAGATGCAACAGAAACTTTGCGGATTGGTCAATCCGTTCGCGAGATATGGCAGTTTTGGGGTAAGAAACGCTTGAGAAACTCCCAATTTTCGCAGTTCTGATGCTCGAAACGACTAACTAGAACGGCCTAGGGGAAAACTACTCATACCGTTGTAATGGGTCGAGTTTCTACTTTCAGATGCAACAGAAACTTTGCGGATTGGTCAATCCGTTCGCGAGATATGGCAGTTTTGAGGTAAGAAACGCTTGAGAAACTCCCAATTTTCGCAGTTCTGATGCTCGAAACGAATAACTAGAACGGCCTAGGGGAAAACTACTCATACCGTTGTAATGGGGCGAGTTTCTACTTTCAGATGCAACAGAAACTTTGCGGATTGGTCAATCCGTTCACGAGATATGGCAGTTTTGAGGTAAGAAACGCTTGAGAAACTCCCAATTTTCGCAGTTCTGATGCTCGAAACGAATAACTAGAACGGCCTAGGGGAAAACTACTCATACCGTTGTAATGGGGCGTGTTTCTACTTTCAGATGCAACAGAAACTTTGCGGATTGGTCAATCCGTTCGCGAGATATGGCAGTTTTGAGGTAAGAAACGCTTGAGAAACTCCAAATTTTCGCAGTTCTGATGCTCGAAACGAATAACTAGAACGGCCTAGGGGAAAACTACTCATACCTTTGTAATGGGGCGAGTTTCTACTTTCAGATGCAACAGAAACTTTGCGGATTGGTCAATCCGTTCGCGAGATATGGCAGTTTTGAGGTAAGAAACGCTTGAGAAACTCCAAATTTTCTTAGTTCTGATGCTCGAAACGAATAACTAGAACGGCCTAGGGGAAAACTACTCATACCGTTGTAATGGGGCGAGTTTCTACTTTCAGATGCAACAGAAACTTTGCGGATTGGTCAATCCGTTCGCGAGATATGGCAGTTTTGGGGTAAGAAACGCTTGAGAAACTCCCAATTTTCGCAGTTCTGATGCTCGAAACGAATAACTAGAACGGCCTAGGGGAAAACTACTCATACCGTTGTAATGGGGCGAGTTTCTACTTTCAGATGCAACAGAAACTTTGCGGATTGGTCAATCCGTTCGCGAGATATGGCAGTTTTGAGGTAAGAAACGCTTGAGAAACTCCCAATTTTCGCAGTTCTGATGCTCGAAACGAATAACTAGAACGGCCTAGGGGAAAACTACTCATACCGTTGTAATGGGGCGTGTTTCTACTTTCAGATGCAACAGAAACTTTGCGGATTGGTCAATCCGTTCGCGAGATATGGCAGTTTTGGGGTAAGAAACGCTTGAGAAACTCCCAATTTTCGCAGTTCTGATGCTCGAAACGACTAACTAGAACGGCCTAGGGGAAAACTACTCATACCGTTGTAATGGGTCGAGTTTCTACTTTCAGATGCAACAGAAACTTTGCGGATTGGTCAATCCGTTCGCGAGATATGGCAGTTTTGAGGTAAGAAACGCTTGAGAAACTCCCAATTTTCGCAGTTCTGCTGCTCGAAACGAATAACTAGAACGGCCTAGGGGAAAACTACTCATACCGTTGTAATGGGGCGAGTTTCTACTTTCAGATGCAACAGAAACTTTGCGGATTGGTCAATCCGTTCGCGAGATATGGCAGTTTTGAGGTAAGAAACGCTTGAGAAACTCCCAATTTTCGCAGTTCTGATGCTCGAAACGAATAACTAGAACGGCCTAGGGGAAAACTACTCATACCGTTGTAATGGGGCGTGTTTCTACTTTCAGATGCAACAGAAACTTTGCGGATTGGTCAATCCGTTCGCGAGATATGGCAGTTTTGGGGTAAGAAACGCTTGAGAAACTCCCAATTCTCGCAGTTCTGATGCTCGAAACGACTAACTAGAACGGCCTAGGGGAAAACTACTCATACCGTTGTAATGGGTCGAGTTTCTACTTTCAGATGCAACAGAAACTTTGCGGATTGGTCAATCCGTTCGCGAGATATGGCAGTTTTGAGGTAAGAAACGCTTGAGAAACTCCCAATTTTCGCAGTTCTGATGCTCGAAACGAATAACTAGAACGGCCTAGGGGAAAACTACTCATACCGTTGTAATGGGGCGAGTTTCTACTTTCAGATGCAACAGAAACTTTGCGGATTGGTCAATCCGTTCGCGAGATATGGCAGTTTTGAGGTAAGAAACGCTTGAGAAACTCCCAATTTTCGCAGTTCTGATGCTCGAAACGAATAACTAGAACGGCCTAGGGGAAAACTACTCATACCGTTGTAATGGGGCGTGTTTCTACTTTCAGATGCAACAGAAACTTTGCGGATTGGTCAATCCGTTCGCGAGATATGGCAGTTTTGAGGTAAGAAACGCTTGAGAAACTCCAAATTTTCGCAGTTCTGATGCTCGAAACGAATAACTAGAACGGCCTAGGGGAAAACTACTCATACCTTTGTAATGGGGCGAGTTTCTACTTTCAGATGCAACAGAAAGTTTGCGGATTGGTCAATCCGTTCGCGAGATATGGCAGTTTTGAGGTAAGAAACGCTTGAGAAACTCCAAATTTTCTTAGTTCTGATGCTCGAAACGAATAACTAGAACGGCCTAGGGGAAAACTACTCATACCGTTGTAATGGGGCGAGTTTCTACTTTCAGATGCAACAGAAACTTTGCGGATTGGTCAATCCGTTCGCGAGATATGGCAGTTTTGGGGTAAGAAACGCTTGAGAAACTCCCAATTTTCGCAGTTCTGATGCTCGAAACGAATAACTAGAACGGCCTAGGGGAAAACTACTCATACCGTTGTAATGGGGCGAGTTTCTACTTTCAGATGCAACAGAAACTTTGCGGATTGGTCAATCCGTTCGCGAGATATGGCAGTTTTGAGGTAAGAAACGCTTGAGAAACTCCCAATTTTCGCAGTTCTGATGCTCGAAGCGAATAACTAGAACGGCCTTGGGGAAAACTACTCATACCGTTGTAATGGGGCGAGTTTCTACTTTCAGATGCAACAGAAACTTTGCGGATTGGTCAATCCGTTCGCGAGATATGGCAGTTTTGAGGTAAGAAACGCTTGAGAAACTCCAAATTTTCGCAGTTCTGATGCTCGAAACGAATAACTAGAACGGCCTTGGGGAAAACTACTCATACCTTTGTAATGGGGCGAGTTTCTACTTTCAGATGCAACAGAAACTTTGCGGATTGGTCAATCCGTTCGCGAAATATGGCAGTTTTGAGGTAAGAAACGCTTGAGAAACTCCCAATTTTCGCAGTTCTGATGCTCGAAACGACTAACTAGAACGGCCTAGGGGAAAACTACTCATACCGTTGTAATGGGTCGAGTTTCTACTTTCAGATGCAACAGAAACTTTGCGGATTGGTCAATCCGTTCGCGAGATATGGCAGTTTTGAGGTAAGAAACGCTTGAGAAACTCCCAATTTTCGCAGTTCTGATGCTCGAAACGAATAACTAGAGCGGCCTAGGGGAAAACTACTCATACGGTTGTATTGGGGCGAGTTTCTACTTTCAGGTGCAACAGAAACTTTGCGGATTGGTCAATCCGTTCGCGAGATATGGCAGTTTTGAGGTAAGAAACGCTTGAGAAACTCCCAATTTTCGCAGTTCTGATGCTCGAAACGAATAACTAGAACGGCCTAGGGGAAAACGACTCATACCGTTGTAATGGGGCGAGTTTCTACTTCCAGATGCAAGAGAAATTTTGCGGATTGGTCAATCCGTTCGCGAGATATGGCAGTTTTGAGGTAAGAAACGCTTGAGAAACTCCAAATTTTCTTAGTTCTGATGCTCGAAACGAATAACTAGAACGGCCTAGGGGAAAACTACTCATACCGTTGTAATGGGGCGAGTTTCTACTTTCAGATGCAACAGAAACTTTGCGGATTGGTCAATCCGTTCGCGAGATATGGCAGTTTTGGGGTAAGAAACGCTTGAGAAACTCCCAATTTTCGCAGTTCTGATGCTCGAAACGAATAACTAGAACGGCCTAGGGGAAAACTACTCATACCGTTGTAATGGGGCGAGTTTCTACTTTCAGATGCAACAGAAACTTTGCGGATTGGTCAATCCGTTCGCGAGATATGGCAGTTTTGAGGTAAGAAACGCTTGAGAAACTCCCAATTTTCGCAGTTCTGATGCTCGAAGCGAATAACTAGAACGGCCTTGGGGAAAACTACTCATACCGTTGTAATGGGGCGAGTTTCTACTTTCAGATGCAACAGAAACTTTGCGGATTGGTCAATCCGTTCGCGAGATATGGCAGTTTTGAGGTAAGAAACGCTTGAGAAACTCCAAATTTTCGCAGTTCTGATGCTCGAAACGAATAACTAGAACGGCCTTGGGGAAAACTACTCATACCTTTGTAATGGGGCGAGTTTCTACTTTCAGATGCAACAGAAACTTTGCGGATTGGTCAATCCGTTCGCGAAATATGGCAGTTTTGAGGTAAGAAACGCTTGAGAAACTCCCAATTTTCGCAGTTCTGATGCTCGAAACGACTAACTAGAACGGCCTAGGGGAAAACTACTCATACCGTTGTAATGGGTCGAGTTTCTACTTTCAGATGCAACAGAAACTTTGCGGATTGGTCAATCCGTTCGCGAGATATGGCAGTTTTGAGGTAAGAAACGCTTGAGAAACTCCCAATTTTCGCAGTTCTGATGCTCGAAACGAATAACTAGAGCGGCCTAGGGGAAAACTACTCATACGGTTGTATTGGGGCGAGTTTCTACTTTCAGGTGCAACAGAAACTTTGCGGATTGGTCAATCCGTTCGCGAGATATGGCAGTTTTGAGGTAAGAAACGCTTGAGAAACTCCCAATTTTCGCAGTTCTGATGCTCGAAACGAATAACTAGAACGGCCTAGGGGAAAACGACTCATACCGTTGTAATGGGGCGAGTTTCTACTTCCAGATGCAAGAGAAATTTTGCGGATTGGTCAATCCGTTCGCGAGATATGGCAGTTTTGAGGTAAGAAACGCTTGAGAAACTCCAAATTTTCTTAGTTCTGATGCTCGAAACGAATAACTAGAACGGCCTAGGGGAAAACTACTCATACCGTTGTAATGGGGCGAGTTTCTACTTTCAGATGCAACAGAAACTTTGCGGATTGGTCAATCCGTTCGCGAGATATGGCAGTTTTGAGGTAAGAAACGCTTGAGAAACTCCCAATTTTCGCAGTTCTGATGCTCGAAACGAATAACTAGAACGGCCTAGGGGAAAACTACTCATACCGTTGTAATGGGGCGAGTTTCTACTTTCAGATGCAACAGAAACTTTGCGGATTGGTCAATCCGTTCGCGAAATATGGCAGTTTTGAGGTAAGAAACGCTTGAGAAACTCCCAATTTTCGCAGTTCTGATGCTCGAAACGAATAACTAGAGCGGCCTAGGGGAAAACTACTCATACCGTTGTAATGGGGCGTGTTTCTACTTTCAGATGCAACAGAAACTTTGCGGATTGGTCAATCCGTTCGCGAGATATGGCAGTTTTGAGGTAAGAAACGCTTGAGAAACTCCAAATTTTCGCAGTTCTGATGCTCGAAACGAATAACTAGAACGGCCTAGGGGAAAACTACTCATACCTTTGTAATGGGGCGAGTTTCTACTTTCAGATGCAACAGAAACTTTGCGGATTGGTCAATCCGTTCGCGAGATATGGCAGTTTTGAGGTAAGAAACGCTTGAGAAACTCCAAATTTTCTTAGTTCTGATGCTCGAAACGAATAACTAGAACGGCCTAGGGGAAAACTACTCATACCGTTGTAATGGGGCGAGTTTCTACTTTCAGATGCAACAGAAACTTTGCGGATTGGTCAATCCGTTCGCGAGATATGGCAGTTTTGAGGTAAGAAACGCTTGAGAAACTCCCAATTTTCGCAGTTCTGATGCTCGAAACGAATAACTAGAACGGCCTAGGGGAAAACTACTCATACCGTTGTAATGGGGCGTGTTTCTACTTTCAGATGCAACAGAAACTTTGCGGATTGGTCAATCCGTTCGCGAGATATGGCAGTTTTGAGGTAAGAAACGCTTGAGAAACTCCCAATTTTCGCAGTTCTGATGCTCGAAACGAATAACTAGAACGGTCTAGGGGAAAACTACTCATACCGTTGTAATGGGGCGAGTATCTACTTTCAGATGCAACAGAAACTTTGCGGATTGGTCAATCCGTTCGCGAGATATGGCAGTTTTGAGGTAAGAAACGCTTGAGAAACTCCAAATTTTCTTAGTTCTGATGCTCGAAACGAATAACTAGAACGGCCTAGGGGAAAACTACTCATACCGTTGTAATGGGGCGAGTTTCTACTTTCAGATGCAACAGAAACTTTGCGGATTGGTCAATCCGTTCGCGAGATATGGCAGTTTTGAGGTAAGAAACGCTTGAGAAACTCCAAATTTTCTTAGTTCTGATGCTCGAAACGAATAACTAGAACGGCCTAGGGGAAAACTACTCATACCGTTGTAATGGGGCGAGTTTCTACTTTCAGATGCAACAGAAACTTTGCGGATTGGTCAATCCGTTAGCGAGATATGGCAGTTTTGAGGTAAGAAACGCTTGAGAAACTCCCAATTTTCGCAGTTCTGATGCTCGAAACGAATAACTAGAACGGCCTAGAGGAAAACTACTCATACCGATGTAATGGGGCGTGTTTCTACTTTCAGATGCAACAGAAACTTTGCGGATTGGTCAATCCGTTCGCGAGATATGGCAGTTTTGAGGTAAGAAACGCTTGAGAAACTCCCAATTTTCGCAGTTCTGATGCTCGAAACGAATAACTAGAACGGCCTAGGGGAAAACTACTCATACCTTTGTAATGGGGCGAGTTTCTACTTTCAGATGCAACAGAAACTTTGCGGATTGGTCAATCCGTTCGCGAGATATGGCAGTTTTGAGGTAAGAAACGCTTGAGAAACTCCAAATTTTCTTAGTTCTGATGCTCGAAACGAATAACTAGAACGGCCTAGGGGAAAACTACTCATACCGTTGTAATGGGGCGAGTTTCTACTTTCAGATGCAACAGAAACTTTGCGGATTGGTCAATCCGTTCGCGAGATATGGCAGTTTTGAGGTAAGAAACGCTTGAGAAACTCCCAATTTTCGCAGTTCTGATGCTCGAAACGAATAACTAGAACGGCCTAGGGGAAAACTACTCATACCGTTGTAATGGGGCGAGTTTCTACTTTCAGATGCAACAGAAACTTTGCGGATTGGTCAATCCGTTCGCGAGATATGGCAGTTTTGAGGTAAGAAACGCTTGAGAAACTCCCAATTTTCGCAGTTCTGATGCTCGAAACGAATAACTAGAACGGCCTAGGGGAAAACTACTCATACCGTTGTAATCGGGCGAGTTTCTTCTTTCAGATGCAACAGAAATTTTGGGGATTGGTCAATCCGTTCGCGAGATATGGCAGTTTGGAGGTATGAAACGCTTGAGAAACTCAAAATTTGCGCAGTTCTGATGCTCGAAACGAATAACTAGAACGGCCTAGGGGAAAACTACTCATACCGTTGTAATGGGGCGAGTTTCTACATTCAGATGCAACAGAAACTTTGCGGATTGGTCAATCCGTTCGCGAGATATGGCAGTTTTGAGGTAAGAAACGCTTGAGAAACTCCAAATTTTCTTAGTTCTGATGCTCGAAACGAATAACTAGAAAGGCCTAGGGGAAAACTACTCATACCGTTGTAATGGGGCGAGTTTCTACTTTCAGATGCAACAGAAACTTTGCGGATTGGTCAATCCGTTCGCGAGATATGGCAGTTTTGAGGTAAGAAACGCTTGAGAAACTCCAAATTTTCGCAGTTCTGATGCTCGAAACGAATAACTAGAACGGCCTAGGGGAAAACTACTCATACCTTTGTAATGGGGCGAGTTTCTACTTTCAGATGCAACAGAAACTTTGCGGATTGGTCAATCCGTTCGCGAGATATGGCAGTTTTGAGGTAAGAAACGCTTGAGAAACTCCCAATTTTCGCAGTTCTGATGCTCGAAACGAATAACTAAAACGGCCTAGGGGAAAACTACTCATACCGTTGTAATGGGGCGAGTTTCTACTTTCAGATGCAACAGAAACTTTGCGGATTGGACAATCCGTTCGCTAGATATGGCAGTTTTGAGGTAAGAAACGCTTGAGAAACTCCCAATTTTCGCAGTTCTGATGCTCGAAACGAATAACTAGAACGGCCTAGGGGAAAACTACTCATACCGTTGTAATGGGGCGTGTTTCTACTTTCAGATGCAACAGAAACTTTGCGAATTGGTCAATCCGTTCGCGAGATATGGCAGTTTTGAGGGAAGAAAGGCTTGAGAAACTCCAAATTTTCGCAGTTCTGATGCTCGAAACGAATAACTAGAACGGCCTAGGGAAAAACTACTCATACCTTTGTAATGGGGCGAGTTTCTACTTTCAGATGCAACAGAAACTTTGCGGATTGGTCAATCCGTTCGCGAGATATGGCAGTTTTGAGGTAAGAAACGCTTGAGAAACTCCAAATTTTCGCAGTTCTGATGCTCGAAACGAATAACTAGAACGGCCTAGGGGAAAACTACTCATACCTTTGTAATGGGGCGAGTTTCTACTTTCAGATGCAACAGAAACTTTGCGGATTGGTCAATCCGTTCACGAGATATGGCAGTTTTGAGGTAAGAAACGCTTGAGAAACTCCAAATTTTCTTAGTTCTGATGCTCGAAACGAATAACTAGAACGGCCTAGGGGAAAACTACTCATACCGTTGTAATGGGGCGAGTTTCTACTTTCAGATGCAACAGAAACTTTGCGGATTGGTCAATCCGTTCGCGAGATATGGCAGTTTTGAGGTAAGAAACGCTTGAGAAACTCCCAATTTTCTTAGTTCTGATGCTCGAAACGAATAACTAGAACGGCCTAGGGGAAAACTACTCATACCTTTGTAATGGGGCGAGTTTCTACTTTCAGATGCAACAGAAACTTTGCGGATTGGTCAATCCGTTCGCGAGATATGGCAGTTTTGAGGTAAGAAACGCTTGAGAAACTCCCAATTTTCGCAGTTCTGATGCTCGAAACGAATAACTAGAACGGCCTAGGGGAAAACTACTCATACCGTTGTAATGGGGCGTGTTTCTACTTTCAGATGCAACAGAAACTTTGCGGATTGGTCAATCCGTTCGCGAGATATGGCAGTTTTGAGGTAAGAAACGCTTGAGAAACTCCCAATTTTCGCAGTTCTGATGCTCGAAACGAATAACTAGAACGGCCTAGGGGAAAACTACTCATACCGTTGTAATGGGGCGAGTTTCTACTTTCAGATGCAACAGAAACTTTGCGGATTGGTCAATCCGTTCGCGAGATATGGCAGTTTTGAGGTAAGAAACGCTTGAGAAACTCCAAATTTTCTTAGTTCTGATGCTCGAAACGAATAACTAGAACGGCCTAGGGGAAAACTACTCATACCGTTGTAATGGGGCGAGTTTCTACTTTCAGATGCAACAGAAACTTTGCGGATTGGTCAATCCGTTCGCGAGATATGGCAGTTTTGAGGTAAGAAACGCTTGAGAAACTCCCAATTTTCGCAGTTCTGATGCTCGAAACGAATAACTAGAACGGCCTAGGGGAAAACTACTCATACCGTTGTAATGGGGCGTGTTTCTACTTTCAGATGCAACAGAAACTTTGCGGATTGGTCAATCCGTTCGCGAGATATGGCAGTTTTGAGGTAAGAAACGCTTGAGAAACTCCCAATTTTCGCAGTTCTGATGCTCGAAACGAATAACTAGAACGGCCTAGGGGAAAACTACTCATACCGTTGTAATGGGGCGAGTTTCTACTTTCAGATGCAACAGAAACTTTGCGGATTGGTCAATCCGTTCGCGAGATATGGCAGTTTTGAGGTAAGAAACGCTTGAGAAACTCCCAATTTTCGCAGTTCTGATGCTCGAAACGAATAACTAGAACGGCCTAGGGGAAAACTACTCATACCGTTGTACTGGGGCGAGTTTCTACTTTCAGATGCAACAGAAACTTTGCGGATTGGTCAATCCGTTCGCGAGATATGGCAGTTTTGAGGTAAGAAACGCTTGAGAAACTCCAAATTTTCTTAGTTCTGATGCTCGAAACGAATAACTAGAACGGCCTAGGGGAAAACTACTCATACCGTTGTAATGGGGCGAGTTTCTACTTTCAGATGCAACAGAAACTTTGCGGATTGGTCAATCCGTTCGCGAGATATGGCAGTTTTGAGGTAAGAAACGCTTGAGAAACTCCCAATTTTCGCAGTTCTGATGCTCGAAACGAATAACTAGAACGGCCTAGGGGAAAACTACTCATACCGTTGTAATGGGGCGAGTTTCTACTTTCAGATGCAACAGAAACTTTGCGGATTGGTCAATCCGTTCGCGAGATATGGCAGTTTTGAGGTAAGAAACGCTTGAGAAACTCCAAATTTTCGCAGTTCTGATGCTCGAAACGAATAACTAGAACGGCCTAGGGGAAAACTACTCATACCTTTGTAATGGGGCGAGTTTCTACTTTCAGATGCAACAGAAACTTTGCGGATTGGTCAATCCGTTCGCGAGATATGGCAGTTTTGAGGTAAGAAACGCTTGAGAAACTCCAAATTTTCTTAGTTCTGATGCTCGAAACGAATAACTAGAACGGCCTAGGGGAAAACTACTCATACCGTTGTAATGGGGCGAGTTTCTACTTTCAGATGCAACAGAAACTTTGCGGATTGGTCAATCCGTTCGCGAGATATGGCAGTTTTGAGGTAAGAAACGCTTGAGAAACTCCCAATTTTCGCAGTTCTGATGCTCGAAACGAATAACTAGAACGGCCTAGGGGAAAACTACTCATACCTTTGTAATGTCGCGTGTTTCTACTTTCAGATGCAACAGAAACTTTGCGGATTGGTCAATCCGTTCGCGAGATATGGCAGTTTTGAGGTAAGAAACGCTTGAGAAACTCCCAATTTTCGCAGTTCTGATGCTCGAACCGAATAACTAGAACGGCCTAGGGGAAAACTACTCATACCGTTGTAATGGGGCGAGTTTCTACTTTCAGATGCAACAGAAACTTTGCGGATTGGTCAATCCGTTCGCGAGATATGGCAGTTTTGAGGTAAGAAACGCTTGAGAAACTCCCAATTTTCGCAGTTCTGATGCTCGAAACGAATAACTAGAACGGCCTAGGGGAAAACTACTCATACCGTTGTAATGGGGCGTGTTTCTACTTTCAGATGCAACAGAAACTTTGGGGATTGGTCAATCCGTTCGCGAGATATGGCAGTTTTGAGGTAAGAAACGCTTGAGAAACTCCCAATTTTCGCAGTTCTGATGCTCGAAACGAATAACTAGAACGGCCTAGGGGAAAACTACTCATACCTTTGTAATGGGGCGAGTTTCTACTTTCAGATGCAACAGAAACTTTGCGGATTGGTCAATCCGTTCGCGAGATATGGCAGTTTTGAGGTAAGAAACGCTTGAGAAACTCCAAATTTTCTTAGTTCTGATGCTCGAAACGAATAACTAGAACGGCCTAGGGGAAAACTACTCATACCGTTGTAATGGGGCGAGTTTCTACTTTCAGATGCAACAGAAACTTTGCGGATTGGTCAATCCGTTCGCGAGATATGGCAGTTTTGCGGTAAGAAACGCTTGAGAAACTCCAAATTTTCGCAGTTCTGATGCTCGAAACGAATAACTAGAACGGCCTAGGGGAAAACTACTCATACCTTTGTAATGGGGCGAGTTTCTACTTTCAGATGCAACAGAAACTTTGCGGATTGGTCAATCCGTTCGCGAGATATGGCAGTTTTGAGGTAAGAAACGCTTGAGAAACTCCAAATTTTCTTAGTTCTGATGCTCGAAACGAATAACTAGAACGGCCTAGGGGAAAACTACTCATACCGTTGTAATGGGGCGAGTTTCTACTTTCAGATGCAACAGAAACTTTGCGGATTGGTCAATCCGTTCGCGAGATATGGCAGTTTTGAGGTAAGAAACGCTTGAGAAACTCCCAATTTTCGCAGTTCTGATGCTCGAAACGAATAACTAGAACGGCCTAGGGGAAAACTACTCATACCGTTGTAATGGGGCGTGTTTCTACTTTCAGATGCAACAGAAACTTTGCGGATTGGTCAATCCGTTCGCGAGATATGGCAGTTTTGAGGTAAGAAACGCTTGAGAAACTCCCAATTTTCGCAGTTCTGATGCTCGAAACGAATAACTAGAACGGCCTAGGGGAAAACTACTCATACCGTTGTAATGGGGCGAGTTTCTACTTTCAGATGCAACAGAAACTTTGCGGATTGGTCAATCCGTTCGCGAGATATGGCAGTTTTGAGGTAAGAAACGCTTGAGAAACTCCAAATTTTCTTAGTTCTGATGCTCGAAACGAATAACTAGAACGGCCTAGGGGAAAACTACTCATACCGTTGTAATGGGGCGAGTTTCTACTTTCAGATGCAACAGAAACTTTGCGGATTGGTCAATCCGTTCGCGAGATATGGCAGTTTTGAGGTAAGAAACGCTTGAGAAACTCCCAATTTTCGCAGTTCTGATGCTCGAAACGAATAACTAGAACGGCCTAGGGGAAAACTACTCATACCGTTGTAATGGGGCGTGTTTCTACTTTCAGATGCAACAGAAACTTTGCGGATTGGTCAATCCGTTCGCGAGATATGGCAGTTTTGAGGTAAGAAACGCTTGAGAAACTCCCAATTTTCGCAGTTCTGATGCTCGAAACGAATAACTAGAACGGCCTAGGGGAAAACTACTCATACCGTTGTAATGGGGCGAGTTTCTACTTTCAGATGCAACAGAAACTTTGCGGATTGGTCAATCCGTTCGCGAGATATGGCAGTTTTGAGGTAAGAAACGCTTGAGAAACTCCAAATTTTCGCAGTTCTGATGCTCGAAACGAATAACTAGAACGGCCTAGGGGAAAACTACTCATACCTTTGTAATGGGGCGAGTTTCTACTTTCAGATGCAACAGAAACTTTGCGGATTGGTCAATCCGTTCGCGAGATATGGCAGTTTTGAGGTAAGAAACGCTTGAGAAACTCCAAATTTTCTTAGTTCTGATGCTCGAAACGAATAACTAGAACGGCCTAGGGGAAAACTACTCATACCGTTGTAATGGGGCGAGTTTCTACTTTCAGATGCAACAGAAACTTTGCGGATTGGTCAATCCGTTCGCGAGATATGGCAGTTTTGAGGTAAGAAACGCTTGAGAAACTCCCAATTTTCGCAGTTCTGATGCTCGAAACGAATAACTAGAACGGCCTAGGGGAAAACTACTCATACCTTTGTAATGTCGCGTGTTTCTACTTTCAGATGCAACAGAAACTTTGCGGATTGGTCAATCCGTTCGCGAGATATGGCAGTTTTGAGGTAAGAAACGCTTGAGAAACTCCCAATTTTCGCAGTTCTGATGCTCGAACCGAATAACTAGAACGGCCTAGGGGAAAACTACTCATACCGTTGTAATGGGGCGAGTTTCTACTTTCAGATGCAACAGAAACTTTGCGGATTGGTCAATCCGTTCGCGAGATATGGCAGTTTTGAGGTAAGAAACGCTTGAGAAACTCCCAATTTTCGCAGTTCTGATGCTCGAAACGAATAACTAGAACGGCCTAGGGGAAAACTACTCATACCGTTGTAATGGGGCGTGTTTCTACTTTCAGATGCAACAGAAACTTTGGGGATTGGTCAATCCGTTCGCGAGATATGGCAGTTTTGAGGTAAGAAACGCTTGAGAAACTCCCAATTTTCGCAGTTCTGATGCTCGAACTGAATAACTAGAACGGCCTAGGGGAAAACTACTCATACCGTTGTAATGGGGCGAGTTTCTACTTTCAGATGCAACAGAAACTTTGCGGATTGGTCAATCCGTTCGCGAGATATGGCAGTTTTGAGGTAAGAAACGCTTGAGAAACTCCCAATTTTCGCAGTTCTGATGCTCGAAACGAATAACTAGAACGGCCTAGGGGAAAACTACTCATACCTTTGTAATGGGGCGAGTTTCTACTTTCAGATGCAACAGAAACTTTGCGGATTGGTCAATCCGTTCGCGAGATATGGCAGTTTTGAGGTAAGAAACGCTTGAGAAACTCCAAATTTTCTTAGTTCTGATGCTCGAAACGAATAACTAGAACGGCCTAGGGGAAAACTACTCATACCGTTGTAATGGGGCGAGTTTCTACTTTCAGATGCAACAGAAACTTTGCGGATTGGTCAATCCGTTCGCGAGATATGGCAGTTTTGAGGTAAGAAACGCTTGAGAAACTCCCAATTTTCGCAGTTCTGATGCTCGAAACGAATAACTAGAACGGCCTAGGGGAAAACTACTCATACCGTTGTAATGGGGCGAGTTTCTACTTTCAGATGCAACAGAAACTTTGCGGATTGGTCAATCCGTTCGCGAGATATGGCAGTTTTGAGGTAAGAAACGCTTGAGAAACTCCAAATTTTCGCAGTTCTGATGCTCGAAACGAATAACTAGAACGGCCTAGGGGAAAACTACTCATACCTTTGTAATGGGGCGAGTTTCTACTTTCAGATGCAACAGAAACTTTGCGGATTGGTCAATCCGTTCGCGAGATATGGCAGTTTTGCGGTAAGAAACGCTTGAGAAACTCCAAATTTTCGCAGTTCTGATGCTCGAAACGAATAACTAGAACGGCCTAGGGGAAAACTACTCATACCTTTGTAATGGGGCGAGTTTCTACTTTCAGATGCAACAGAAACTTTGCGGATTGGTCAATCCGTTCGCGAGATATGGCAGTTTTGAGGTAAGAAACACTTGAGAAACTCCAAATTTTCTTAGTTCTGATGCTCGAAACGAATAACTAGAACGGCCTAGGGGAAAACTACTCATACCGTTGTAATGGGGCGAGTTTCTACTTTCAGATGCAACAGAAACTTTGCGGATTGGTCAATCCGTTCGCGAGATATGGCAGTTTTGAGGTAAGAAACGCTTGAGAAACTCCCAATTTTCGCAGTTCTGATGCTCGAAACGAATAACTAGAACGGCCTAGGGGAAAACTACTCATACCGTTGTAATGGGGCGTGTTTCTACTTTCAGATGCAACAGAAACTTTGCGGATTGGTCAATCCGTTCGCGAGATATGGCAGTTTTGAGGTAAGAAACGCTTGAGAAACTCCCAATTTTCGCAGTTCTGATGCTCGAAACGAATAACTAGAACGGCCTAGGGGAAAACTACTCATACCGTTGTAATGGGGCGAGTTTCTACTTTCAGATGCAACAGAAACTTTGCGGATTGGTCAATCCGTTCGCGAGATATGGCAGTTTTGAGGTAAGAAACGCTTGAGAAACTCCAAATTTTCTTAGTTCTGATGCTCGAAACGAATAACTAGAACGGCCTAGGGGAAAACAACTCATACCGTTGTAATGGGGCGAGTTTCTACTTTCAGATGCAACAGAAACTTTGCGGATTGGTCAATCCGTTCGCGAGATATGGCAGTTTTGAGGTAAGAAACGCTTGAGAAACTCCCAATTTTCGCAGTTCTGATGCTCGAAACGAATAACTAGAACGGCCTAGGGGAAAACTACTCATACCGTTGTAATGGGGCGTGTTTCTACTTTCAGATGCAACAGAAACTTTGCGGATTGGTCAATCCGTTCGCGAGATATGGCAGTTTTGAGGTAAGAAACGCTTGAGAAACTCCCAATTTTCGCAGTTCTGATGCTCGAAACGAATAACTAGAACGGCCTAGGGGAAAACTACTCATACCGTTGTAATGGGGCGAGTTTCTACTTTCAGATGCAACAGAAACTTTGCGGATTGGTCAATCCGTTCGCGAGATATGGCAGTTTTGAGGTAAGAAACGCTTGAGAAACTCCAAATTTTCTTAGTTCTGATGCTCGAAACGAATAACTAGAACGGCCTAGGGGAAAACTACTCATACCGTTGTAATGGGGCGAGTTTCTACTTTCAGATGCAACAGAAACTTTGCGGATTGGTCAATCCGTTCGCGAGATATGGCAGTTTTGAGGTAAGAAACGCTTGAGAAACTCCCAATTTTCGCAGTTCTGATGCTCGAAACGAATAACTAGAACGGCCTAGGGGAAAACTACTCATACCGTTGTAATGGGGCGTGTTTCTACTTTCAGATGCAACAGAAACTTTGCGGATTGGTCAATCCGTTCGCGAGATATGGCAGTTTTGAGGTAAGAAACGCTTGAGAAACTCCCAATTTTCGCAGTTCTGATGCTCGAAACGAATAACTAGAACGGCCTAGGGGAAAACTACTCATACCGTTGTAATGGGGCGAGTTTCTACTTTCAGATGCAACAGAAACTTTGCGGATTGGTCAATCCGTTCGCGAGATATGGCAGTTTTGAGGTAAGAAACGCTTGAGAAACTCCAAATTTTCTTAGTTCTGATGCTCGAAACGAATAACTAGAACGGCCTAGGGGAAAACTACTCATACCGTTGTAATGGGGCGAGTTTCTACTTTCAGATGCAACAGAAACTTTGCGGATTGGTCAATCCGTTCGCGAGATATGGCAGTTTTGAGGTAAGAAACGCTTGAGAAACTCCCAATTTTCGCAGTTCTGATGCTCGAAACGAATAACTAGAACGGCCTAGGGGAAAACTACTCATACCGTTGTAATGGGGCGTGTTTCTACTTTCAGATGCAACAGAAACTTTGCGGATTGGTCAATCCGTTCGCGAGATATGGCAGTTTTGAGGTAAGAAACGCTTGAGAAACTCCCAATTTTCGCAGTTCTGATGCTCGAAACGAATAACTAGAACGGCCTAGGGGAAAACTACTCATACCGTTGTAATGGGGCGAGTTTCTACTTTCAGATGCAACAGAAACTTTGCGGATTGGTCAATCCGTTCGCGAGATATGGCAGTTTTGAAGTAAGAAACGCTTGCGAAACTCCCAATTTTCGCAGTTCTGATGCTCGAAACGAATAACTAGAACGGCCTAGGGGAAAACTACTCATACCGTTGTAATGGGGCGAGTTTCTACTTTCAGATGCAACAGAAACTTTGCGGATTGGTCAATCCGTTCGCGAGATATGGCAGTTTTGAGGTAAGAAACGCTTGAGAAACTCCAAATTTTCGCAGTTCTGATGCTCGAAACGAATAACTAGAACGGCCTAGGGGAAAACTACTCATACCTTTGTAATGGGGCGAGTTTCTACTTTCAGATGCAACAGAAACTTTGCGGATTGGTCAATCCGTTCGCGAGATATGGCAGTTTTGAGGTAAGAAACGCTTGAGAAACTCCAAATTTTCTTAGTTCTGATGCTCGAAACGAATAACTAGAACGGCCTAGGGGAAAACTACTCATACCGTTGTAATGGGGCGAGTTTCTACTTTCAGATGCAACAGAAACTTTGCGGATTGGTCAATCCGTTCGCGAGATATGGCAGTTTTGAGGTAAGAAACGCTTGAGAAACTCCCAATTTTCGCAGTTCTGATGCTCGAAACGAATAACTAGAACGGCCTAGGGGAAAACTACTCATACCGTTGTAATGGGGCGTGTTTCTACTTTCAGATGCAACAGAAACTTTGCGGATTGGTCAATCCGTTCGCGAGATATGGCAGTTTTGAGGTAAGAAACGCTTGAGAAACTCCCAATTTTCGCAGTTCTGATGCTCGAAACGAATAACTAGAACGGCCTAGGGGAAAACTACTCATACCGTTGTAATGGGGCGAGTTTCTACTTTCAGATGCAACAGAAACTTTGCGGATTGGTCAATCCGTTCGCGAGATATGGCAGTTTTGAGGTAAGAAACGCTTGAGAAACTCCCAATTTTCGCAGTTCTGATGCTCGAAACGAATAACTAGAACGGCCTAGGGGAAAACTACTCATACCGTTGTAATGGGGCGAGTTTCTACTTTCAGATGCAACAGAAACTTTGCGGATTGGTCAATCCGTTCGCGAGATATGGCAGTTTTGAGGTAAGAAACGCTTGAGAAACTCCAAATTTTCTTAGTTCTGATGCTCGAAACGAATAACTAGAACGGCCTAGGGGAAAACTACTCATGCCGTTGTAATGGGGCGTGTTTCTACTTTCAGATGCAACAGAAACTTTGCGGATTGGTCAATCCGTTCGCGAGATATGGCAGTTTTGAGGTAAGAAACGCTTGAGAAACACAAAATTTTCGCAGTTCTGATGCTCGAAACGAGTAACTAGAACGGCCTAGGGGAACAGTACGCATACCGTTGTAATCGGGCGAGTTTCTTCTTTCAGATGCAACAGAAATTTTGGGGATTGGTCAATCCGTTCGCGAGATATGGCAGTTTGGAGGTAAGAAACGCTTGAGAAACTCAAAATTTGCGCAGTTCTGATGCTCGAAACGAATAACTAGAACGGCCTAGGGGAAAACTACTCATACCGTTGTAATGGGGCGAGTTTCTACTTTCAGATGCAACAGAAACTTTGCGGATTGGTCAATCCGTTCGCGAGATATGGCAGTTTTGAGGTAAGAAACGCTTGAGAAACTCCCAATTTTCGCAGTTCTGATGCTCGAAACGAATAACTAGAACGGCCTAGGGGAAAACTACTCATACCGTTGTAATGGGGCGAGTTTCTACTTTCAGATGCAACAGAAACTTTGCGGATTGGACAATCCGTTCGCGAGATATGGCAGTTTTGAGGTAAGAAACGCTTGAGAAACTCCCAATTTTCGCAGTTCTGATGCTCGAAACGAATAACTAGAACGGCCTAGGGGAAAACTACTCATACCGTTGTAATGGGGCGTGTTTCTACTTTCAGATGCAACAGAAACTTTGCGGATTGGTCAATCCGTTCGCGAGATATGGCAGTTTTGAGGTAAGAAAGGCTTGAGAAACTCCAAATTTTCGCAGTTCTGATGCTCGAAACGAATAACTAGAACGGCCTAGGGAAAAACTACTCATACCTTTGTAATGGGGCGAGTTTCTACTTTCAGATGCAACAGAAACTTTGCGGATTGGTCAATCCGTTCGCGAGATATGGCAGTTTTGAGGTAAGAAACGCTTGAGAAACTCCAAATTTTCGCAGTTCTGATGCTCGAAACGAATAACTAGAACGGCCTAGGGGAAAACTACTCATACCGTTGTAATGGGGCGAGTTTCTACTTTCAGATGCAACAGAAACTTTGCGGATTGGTCAATCCGTTCGCGAGATATGGCAGTTTTGAGGTAAGAAACGCTTGAGAAACTCCCAATTTTCGCAGTTCTGATGCTCGAAACGAATAACTAGAACGGCCTAGGGGAAAACTACTCATACCGTTGTAATGGGGCGTGTTTCTACTTTCAGATGCAACAGAAACTTTGCGGATTGGTCAATCCGTTCGCGAGATATGGCAGTTTTGAGGTAAGAAACGCTTGAGAAACTCCCAATTTTCGCAGTTCTGATGCTCGAAACGAATAACTAGAACGGCCTAGGGGAAAACTACTCATACCGTTGTAATGGGGCGAGTTTCTACTTTCAGATGCAACAGAAACTTTGCGGATTGGTCAATCCGTTCGCGAGATATGGCAGTTTTGAGGTAAGAAACGCTTGAGAAACTCCCAATTTTCGCAGTTCTGATGCTCGAAACGAATAACTAGAACGGCCTAGGGGAAAACTACTCATACCGTTGTAATGGGGCGAGTTTCTACTTTCAGATGCAACAGAAACTTTGCGGATTGGTCAATCCGTTCGCGAGATATGGCAGTTTTGAGGTAAGAAACGCTTGAGAAACTCCCAATTTTCGCAGTTCTGATGCTCGAAACGAATAACTAGAACGGCCTAGGGGAAAACTACTCATACCGTTGTAATGGGGCGAGTTTCTACTTTCAGATGCAACAGAAACTTTGCGGATTGGTCAATCCGTTCGCGAGATATGGCAGTTTTGAGGTAAGAAACGCTTGAGAAACTCCCAATTTTCGCAGTTCTGATGCTCGAAACGAATAACTAGAACGGCCTAGGGGAAAACTACTCATACCGTTGTAATGGGGCGAGTTTCTACTTTCAGATGCAACAGAAACTTTGCGGATTGGTCAATCCGTTCGCGAGATATGGCAGTTTTGAGGTAAGAAACGCTTGAGAAACTCCAAATTTTCTTAGTTCTGATGCTCGAAACGAATAACTAGAACGGCCTAGGGGAAAACTACTCATGCCGTTGTAATGGGGCGTGTTTCTACTTTCAGATGCAACAGAAACTTTGCGGATTGGTCAATCCGTTCGCGAGATATGGCAGTTTTGAGGTAAGAAACGCTTGAGAAACACAAAATTTTCGCAGTTCTGATGCTCGAAACGAGTAACTAGAACGGCCTAGGGGAACAGTACGCATACCGTTGTAATCGGGCGAGTTTCTTCTTTCAGATGCAACAGAAATTTTGGGGATTGGTCAATCCGTTCGCGAGATATGGCAGTTTGGAGGTAAGAAACGCTTGAGAAACTCAAAATTTGCGCAGTTCTGATGCTCGAAACGAATAACTAGAACGGCCTAGGGGAAAACTACTCATACCGTTGTAATGGGGCGAGTTTCTACTTTCAGATGCAACAGAAACTTTGCGGATTGGTCAATCCGTTCGCGAGATATGGCAGTTTTGAGGTAAGAAACGCTTGAGAAACTCCCAATTTTCGCAGTTCTGATGCTCGAAACGAATAACTAGAACGGCCTAGGGGAAAACTACTCATACCGTTGTAATGGGGCGAGTTTCTACTTTCAGATGCAACAGAAACTTTGCGGATTGGACAATCCGTTCGCGAGATATGGCAGTTTTGAGGTAAGAAACGCTTGAGAAACTCCCAATTTTCGCAGTTCTGATGCTCGAAACGAATAACTAGAACGGCCTAGGGGAAAACTACTCATACCGTTGTAATGGGGCGTGTTTCTACTTTCAGATGCAACAGAAACTTTGCGGATTGGTCAATCCGTTCGCGAGATATGGCAGTTTTGAGGTAAGAAAGGCTTGAGAAACTCCAAATTTTCGCAGTTCTGATGCTCGAAACGAATAACTAGAACGGCCTAGGGAAAAACTACTCATACCTTTGTAATGGGGCGAGTTTCTACTTTCAGATGCAACAGAAACTTTGCGGATTGGTCAATCCGTTCGCGAGATATGGCAGTTTTGAGGTAAGAAACGCTTGAGAAACTCCAAATTTTCGCAGTTCTGATGCTCGAAACGAATAACTAGAACGGCCTAGGGGAAAACTACTCATACCGTTGTAATGGGGCGAGTTTCTACTTTCAGATGCAACAGAAACTTTGCGGATTGGTCAATCCGTTCGCGAGATATGGCAGTTTTGAGGTAAGAAACGCTTGAGAAACTCCCAATTTTCGCAGTTCTGATGCTCGAAACGAATAACTAGAACGGCCTAGGGGAAAACTACTCATACCGTTGTAATGGGGCGTGTTTCTACTTTCAGATGCAACAGAAACTTTGCGGATTGGTCAATCCGTTCGCGAGATATGGCAGTTTTGAGGTAAGAAACGCTTGAGAAACTCCCAATTTTCGCAGTTCTGATGCTCGAAACGAATAACTAGAACGGCCTAGGGGAAAACTACTCATACCGTTGTAATGGGGCGAGTTTCTACTTTCAGATGCAACAGAAACTTTGCGGATTGGTCAATCCGTTCGCGAGATATGGCAGTTTTGAGGTAAGAAACGCTTGAGAAACTCCAAATTTTCTTAGTTCTGATGCTCGAAACGAATAACTAGAACGGCCTAGGGGAAAACTACTCATACCGTTGTAATGGGGCGAGTTTCTACTTTCAGATGCAACAGAAACTTTGCGGATTGGTCAATCCGTTCGCGAGATATGGCAGTTTTGAGGTAAGAAACGCTTGAGAAACTCCCAATTTTCGCAGTTCTGATGCTCGAAACGAATAACTAGAACGGCCTAGGGGAAAACTACTCATACCGTTGTAATGGGGCGTGTTTCTACTTTCAGATGCAACAGAAACTTTGCGGATTGGTCAATCCGTTCGCGAGATATGGCAGTTTTGAGGTAAGAAACGCTTGAGAAACTCCCAATTTTCGCAGTTCTGATGCTCGAAACGAATAACTAGAACGGCCTAGGGGAAAACTACTCATACCGTTGTAATGGGGCGAGTTTCTACTTTCAGATGCAACAGAAACTTTGCGGATTGGTCAATCCGTTCGCGAGATATGGCAGTTTTGAAGTAAGAAACGCTTGAGAAACTCCCAATTTTCGCAGTTCTGATGCTCGAAACGAATAACTAGAACGGCCTAGGGGAAAACTACTCATACCTTTGTAATGGGGCGAGTTTCTACTTTCAGATGCAACAGAAACTTTGCGGATTGGTCAATCCGTTCGCGAGATATGGCAGTTTTGAGGTAAGAAACGCTTGAGAAACTCCAAATTTTCTTAGTTCTGATGCTCGAAACGAATAACTAGAACGGCCTAGGGGAAAACTACTCATACCGTTGTAATGGGGCGAGTTTCTACTTTCAGATGCAACAGAAACTTTGCGGATTGGTCAATCCGTTCGCGAGATATGGCAGTTTTGAGGTAAGAAACGCTTGAGAAACTCCCAATTTTCGCAGTTCTGATGCTCAAAACGAATAACTAGAACGGCCTAGGGGAAAACTACTCATACCGTTGTAATGGGGCGTGTTTCTACTTTCAGATGCAACAGAAACTTTGCGGATTGGTCAATCCGTTCGCGAGATATGGCAGTTTTGAGGTAAGAAACGCTTGAGAAACTCCCAATTTTCGCAGTTCTGATGCTCGAAACGAATAACTAGAACGGCCTAGGGGAAAACTACTCATACCGTTGTAATGGGGCGAGTTTCTACTTTCAGATGCAACAGAAACTTTGCGGATTGGTCAATCCGTTCGCGAGATATGGCAGTTTTGAGGTAAGAAACGCTTGAGAAACTCCAAATTTTCTTAGTTCTGATGCTCGAAACGAATAACTAGAACGGCCTAGGGGAAAACTACTCATACCGTTGTAATGGGGCGAGTTTCTACTTTCAGATGCAACAGAAACTTTGCGGATTGGTCAATCCGTTCGCGAGATATGGCAGTTTTGAGGTAAGAAACGCTTGAGAAACTCCCAATTTTCGCAGTTCTGATGCTCGAAACGAATAACTAGAACGGCCTAGGGGAAAACTACTCATACCGTTGTAATGGGGCGAGTTTCTACTTTCAGATGCAACAGAAACTTTGCGGATTGGTCAATCCGTTCGCGAGATATGGCAGTTTTGAGGTAAGAAACGCTTGAGAAACTCCAAATTTTCGCAGTTCTGATGCTCGAAACGAATAACTAGAACGGCCTAGGGGAAAACTACTCATACCTTTGTAATGGGGCGAGTTTCTACTTTCAGATGCAACAGAAACTTTGCGGATTGGTCAATCCGTTCGCGAGATATGGCAGTTTTGAGGTAAGAAACGCTTGAGAAACTCCAAATTTTCTTAGTTCTGATGCTCGAAACGAATAACTAGAACGGCCTAGGGGAAAACTACTCATACCGTTGTAATGGGGCGAGTGTCTACTTTCAGATGCAACAGAAACTTTGCGGATTGGTCAATACGTTCGCGAGATATGGCAGTTTTGAGGTAAGAAACGCTTGAGAAACTCCCAATTTTCGCAGTTCTGATGCTCGAAACGAATAACTAGAACGGCCTAGGGGAAAACTACTCATACCGTTGTAATGGGGCGTGTTTCTACTTTCAGATGCAACAGAAACTTTGCGGATTGGTCAATCCGTTCGCGAGATATGGCAGTTTTGAGGTAAGAAACGCTTGAGAAACTCCCAATTTTCGCAGTTCTGATGCTCGAAACGAATAACTAGAACGGCCTAGGGGAAAACTACTCATACCGTTGTAATGGGGCGAGTTTCTACTTTCAGATGCAACAGAAACTTTGCGGATTGGTCAATCCGTTCGCGAGATATGGCAGTTTTGAGGTAAGAAACGCTTGAGAAACTCCAAATTTTCTTAGTTCTGATGCTCGAAACGAATAACTAGAACGGCCTAGGGGAAAACTACTCATGCCGTTGTAATGGGGCTTGTTTCTACTTTCAGATGCAACAGAAACTTTGCGGATTGGTCAATCCGTTCGCGAGATATGGCAGTTTTGAGGTAAGAAACGCTTGAGAAACTCCCAATTTTCGCAGTTCTGATGCTCGAAACGAATAACTAGAACGGCCTAGGGGAAAACTACTCATACCGTTGTAATGGGGCGAGTTTCTACTTTCAGATGCAACAGAAACTTTGCGGATTGGTCAATCCGTTCGCGAGATATGGCAGTTTTGAGGTAAGAAACGCTTGAGAAACTCCCAATTTTCGCAGTTCTGATGCTCGAAACGAATAACTAGAACGGCCTAGGGGAAAACTACTCATACCGTTGTAATGGGGCGAGTTTCTACTTTCAGATGCAACAGAAACTTTGCGGATTGGTCAATCCGTTCGCGAGATATGGCAGTTTTGAGGTAAGAAACGCTTGAGAAACACAAAATTTTCGCAGTTCTGATGCTCGAAACGAGTAACTAGAACGGCCTAGGGGAACAGTACGCATACCGTTGTAATCGGGCGAGTTTCTTCTTTCAGATGCAACAGAAATTTTGGGGATTGGTCAATCCGTTCGCGAGATATGGCAGTTTGGAGGTAAGAAACGCTTGAGAAACTCAAAATTTGCGCAGTTCTGATGCTCGAAACGAATAACTAGAACGGCCTAGGGGAAAACTACTCATACCGTTGTAATGGGGCGAGTTTCTACTTTCAGATGCAACAGAAACTTTGCGGATTGGTCAATCCGTTCGCGAGATATGGCAGTTTTGAGGTAAGAAACGCTTGAGAAACTCCCAATTTTCGCAGTTCTGATGCTCGAAACGAATAACTAGAACGGCCTAGGGGAAAACTACTCATACCGTTGTAATGGGGCGAGTTTCTACTTTCAGATGCAACAGAAACTTTGCGGATTGGACAATCCGTTCGCGAGATATGGCAGTTTTGAGGTAAGAAACGCTTGAGAAACTCCCAATTTTCGCAGTTCTGATGCTCGAAACGAATAACTAGAACGGCCTAGGGGAAAACTACTCATACCGTTGTAATGGGGCGTGTTTCTACTTTCAGATGCAACAGAAACTTTGCGGATTGGTCAATCCGTTCGCGAGATATGGCAGTTTTGAGGTAAGAAAGGCTTGAGAAACTCCAAATTTTCGCAGTTCTGATGCTCGAAACGAATAACTAGAACGGCCTAGGGAAAAACTACTCATACCTTTGTAATGGGGCGAGTTTCTACTTTCAGATGCAACAGAAACTTTGCGGATTGGTCAATCCGTTCGCGAGATATGGCAGTTTTGAGGTAAGAAACGCTTGAGAAACTCCAAATTTTCGCAGTTCTGATGCTCGAAACGAATAACTAGAACGGCCTAGGGGAAAACTACTCATACCGTTGTAATGGGGCGAGTTTCTACTTTCAGATGCAACAGAAACTTTGCGGATTGGTCAATCCGTTCGCGAGATATGGCAGTTTTGAGGTAAGAAACGCTTGAGAAACTCCCAATTTTCGCAGTTCTGATGCTCGAACCGAATAACTAGAACGGCCTAGGGGAAAACTACTCATACCGTTGTAATGGGGCGGGTTTCTACTTTCAGATGCAACAGAAACTTTGCGGATTGGTCAATCCGTTCGCGAGATATGGCAGTTTTGAGGTAAGAAACGCTTGAGAAACTCCCAATTTTCGCAGTTCTGATGCTCGAAACGAATAACTAGAACGGCCTAGGGGAAAACTACTCATACCTTTGTAATGGGGCGAGTTTCTACTTTCAGATGCAACAGAAACTTTGCGGATTGGTCAATCCGTTCGCGAGATATGGCAGTTTTGAGGTAAGAAACGCTTGAGAAACTCCCAATTTTCGCAGTTCTGATGCTCGAAACGAATAACTAGTACGGCCTAGGGGAAAACTACTCATACCGTTGTAATGGGGCGTGTTTCTACTTTCAGATGCAACAGAAACTTTGCGGATTGGTCAATCCGTTCGCGAGATATGGCAGTTTTGAGGTAAGAAACGCTTGAGAAACTCCAAATTTTCTTAGTTCTGATGCTCGAAACGAATAACTAGAACGGCCTAGGGGAAAACTACTCATACCGTTGTAATGGGGCGAGTATCTACTTTCAGATGCAACAGAAACTTTGCGGATTGGTCAATCCGTTCGCGAGATATGGCAGTTTTGAGGTAAGAAACGCTTGAGAAACTCCCAATTTTCGCAGTTCTGATGCTCGAAACGACTAACTAGAACGGCCTAGGGGAAAACTACTCATACCGTTGTAATGGGTTGAGTTTCTACTTTCAGATGCAACAGAAACTTTGCGGATTGGTCAATCCGTTCGCGAGATATGGCAGTTTTGAGGTAAGAAACGCTTGAGAAACTCCCAATTTTCGCAGTTCTGATGCTCGAAACGACTAACTAGAACGGCCTAGGGGAAAACTACTCATACCGTTGTAATGGGTCGAGTTTCTACTTTCAGATGCAACAGAAACTTTGCGGATTGGTCAATCCGTTCGCGAGATATGGCAGTTTTGAGGTAAGAAACGCTTGAGAAACTCCCAATTTTCGCAGTTCTGATGCTCGAAACGAATAACTAGAACGGCCTAGGGGAAAAATACTCATACCGTTGTAATGGGGCGAGTTTCTACTTTCAGATGCAACAGAAACTTTGCGGATTGGTCAATCCGTTCGCGAGATATGGCAGTTTTGAGGTAAGAAACGCTTGAGAAACTCCCAATTTTCGCAGTTCTGATGCTCGAAACGAATAACTAGAACGGCCTAGGGGAAAACTACTCATACCGTTGTAATGGGGCGAGTTTCTACTTTCAGATGCAACAGAAACTTTGCGGATTGGTCAATCCGTTCGCGAGATATGGCAGTTTTGAGGTAAGAAACGCTTGAGAAACTCCAAATTTTCTTAGTTCTGATGCTCGAAACGAATAACTAGAACGGCCTAGGGGAAAACTACTTATACCGTTGTAATGGGGCGAGTTTCTACTTTCAGATGCAACAGAAACTTTGCGGATTGGTCAATCCGTTCGCGAGATATGGCAGTTTTGAGGTAAGAAACGCTTGAGAAACTCCAAATTTTCTTAGTTCTGATGCTCGAAACGAATAACTAGAACGGCCTAGGGGAAAACTACTCATACCGTTGTAATGGGGCGAGTTTCTACTTTCAGATGCAACAGAAACTTTGCGGATTGGTCAATCCGTTAGCGAGATATGGCAGTTTTGAGGTAAGAAACGCTTGAGAAACTCCCAATTTTCGCAGTTCTGATGCTCGAAACGAATAACTAGAACGGCCTAGGGGAAGACTACTCTTACCGTTGTAATGGGGCGAGTTTCTACTTTCAGATGCAACAGAAACTTTGCGGATTGGTCAATCCGTTCGCGAGATATGGCAGTTTTGAGGTAAGAAACGCTTGAGAAACTCCAAATTTTCGCAGTTCTGATGCTCGAAACGAATAACTAGAACGGCCTAGGGGAAAACTACTCATACCGTTGTAATGGGGCGAGTTTCTACTTTCAGATGCAACAGAAACTTTGCGGATTGGTCAATCCGTTCGCGAGATATGGCAGTTTTGAGGTAAGAAACGCTTGAGAAACTCCAAATTTTCTTAGTTCTGATGCTCGAAACGAATAACTAGAACGGCCTAGGGGAAAACTACTCATACCGTTGTAATGGGGCGAGTTTCTACTTTCAGATGCAACAGAAACTTTGCGGATTGGTCAATCCGTTAGCGAGATATGGCAGTTTTGAGGTAAGAAACGCTTGAGAAACTCCCAATTTTCGCAGTTCTGATGCTCGAAACGAATAACTAGAACGGCCTAGGGGAAAACTGCTCATACCCTTGTAATGGGGCGTGTTTCTACTTTCAGATGCAACAGAAACTTTGCGGATTGGTCAATCCGTTCGCGAGATATGGCAGTTTTGAGGTAAGAAACGCTTGAGAAACTCCAAATTTTCGCAGTTCTGATGCTCGAAACGAATAACTAGAACGGCCTAGGGGAAAACTACTCATACCTTTGTAATGGGGCGAGTTTCTACTTTCAGATGCAACAGAAACTTTGCGGATTGGTCAATCCGTTCGCGAGATATGGCAGTTTTGAGGTAAGAAACGCTTGAGAAACTCCAAATTTTCTTAGTTCTGATGCTCGAAACGAATAACTAGAACGGCCTAGGGGAAAACTACTCATACCGTTGTAATGGGGCGAGTTTCTACTTTCAGATGCAACAGAAACTTTGCGGATTGGTCAATCCGTTCGCGAGATATGGCAGTTTTGGGGTAAGAAACGCTTGAGAAACTCCCAATTTTCGCAGTTCTGATGCTCGAAACGCATAACTAGAACGGCCTAGGGGAAAACTACTCATACCGTTGTAATGGGGCGAGTTTCTACTTTCAGATGCAACAGAAACTTTGCGGATTGGTCAATCCGTTCGCGAGATATGGCAGTTTTGAGGTAAGAAACGCTTGAGAAACTCCCAATTATCGCAGTTCTGATGCTCGAAACGAATAACTAGAACGGCCTAGGGGAAAACTACTCATACCGTTGTAATGGGTCGAGTTTCTACTTTCAGATGCAACAGGAAACTTTGCGGATTGGTCAATCCGTTCGCGAGATATGGCAGTTTTGAGGTAAGAAACGCTTGAGAAACTCCCAATTTTCGCAGTTCTGATGCTCGAAACGAATAACTAGAACGGCCTAGGGGAAAACTACTCATACCGTTGTAATGGGGCGAGTTTCTACTTTCAGATGCAACAGAAACTTTGCAGATTGGTCAATCCGTTCGCGAGATATGGAAGTTTTGATGTAAGAAACGCTTGAGAAACTCCCAATTTTCGCAGTTCTGATGCTCGAAACGAATAACAAGAACGGCCCAGGGGAAAACTACTCATACCGTTGTAATGGGGCGAGTTTCTACTTTCAGATGCAACAGGAATCTTTGCGGATTGGTCAATCCGTTCGCGAGATATGGCAGTTTTGAGGTAAGAAACGCTTGAGAAACTCCCAATTTTCGCAGTTCTGATGCTCGAAACGAATAACTAGAACGGCCTAGGGGAAAACTACTCATTCCGTTGTAATGGGGCGAGTATCTACTTTCAGATGCAACAGAAACTTTGCGGATTGGTCAATCCGTTCGCGAGATATGGCAGTTTTGAGGTAAGAAACGCTTGAGAAACTCCAAATTTTCTTAGTTCTGATGCTCGAAACGAATAACTAGAACGGCCTAGGGGAAAACTACTCATACCGTTGTAATGGGGCGAGTTTCTACTTTCAGATGCAACAGAAACTTTGCGGATTGGTCAATCCGTTCGCGAGATATGGCAGTTTTGAGGTAAGAAACGCTTGAGAAACTCCAAATTTTCTTAGTTCTGATGCTCGAAACGAATAACTAGAACGGCCTAGGGGAAAACTACTCATACCGTTGTAATGGGGCGAGTTTCTACTTTCAGATGCAACAGAAACTTTGCGGATTGGTCAATCCGTTAGCGAGATATGGCAGTTTTGAGGTAAGAAACGCTTGAGAAACTCCCAATTTTCGCAGTTCTGATGCTCGAAACGACTAACTAGAACGGCCTAGGGGAAAACTACTCATACCGTTGTAATGGGTCGAGTTTCTACTTTCAGATGCAACAGGAAACTTTGCGGATTGGTCAATCCGTTCGCGAGATATGGCAGTTTTGAGGTAAGAAACGCTTGAGAAACTCCCAATTGTCGCAGTTCTGATGCTCGAAACGAATAACTAGAACGGCCTAGGGGAAAACTACTCATACCGTTGTAATGGGGCGAGTTTCTACTTTCAGATGCAACAGAAACTTTGCGGATTGGTCAATCCGTTCGCGAGATATGGCAGTTTTGAGGTAAGAAACGCTTGAGAAACTCCAAATTTTCTTAGTTCTGATGCTCGAAACGAATAACTAGAACGGCCTAGGGGAAAACTACTCATACCGTTGTAATGGGGCGAGTTTCTACTTTCAGATGCAACAGAAACTTTGCGGATTGGTCAATCCGTTCGCGAGATATGGCAGTTTTGAGGTAAGAAACGCTTGAGAAACTCCAAATTTTCGCAGTTCTGATGCTCGAAACGAATAACTAGAACGGCCTAGGGGAAAACTACTCATACCTTTGTAATGGGGCGAGTTTCTACTTTCAGATGCAACAGAAACTTTGCGGATTGGTCAATCCGTTCGCGAGATATGGCAGTTTTGAGGTAAGAAACGCTTGAGAAACTCCAAATTTTCGCAGTTCTGATGCTCGAAACGAATAACTAGAACGGCCTAGGGGAAAACTACTCATACCGTTGTAATGGGGCGAGTTTCTACTTTCAGATGCAACAGAAACTTTGCGGATTGGTCAATCCGTTCGCGAGATATGGCAGTTTTGAGGTAAGAAACGCTTGAGAAACTCCAAATTTTCTTAGTTCTGATGCTCGAAACGAATAACTAGAACGGCCTAGGGGAAAACTACTCATACCGTTGTAATGGGGCGAGTTTCTACTTTCAGATGCAACAGAAACTTTGCGGATTGGTCAATCCGTTAGCGAGATATGGCAGTTTTGAGGTAAGGAACGCTTGAGAAACTCCCAATTTTCGCAGTTCTGATGCTCGAAACGAATAACTAGAACGGCCTAGGGGAAAACTACTCATACCCTTGTAATGGGGCGAGTTTCTACTTTCAGATGCAACAGAAACTTTGCGGATTGGTCAATCCGTTCGCGAGATATGGCAGTTTTGAGGTAAGAAACGCTTGAGAAACTCCAAATTTTCTTAGTTCTGATGCTCGAAACGAATAACTAGAACGGCCTAGGGGAAAACTACTCATACCGTTGTAATGGGGCGAGTTTCTACTTTCAGATGCAACAGAAACTTTGCGGATTGGTCAATCCGTTCGCGAGATATGGCAGTTTTGGGGTAAGAAACGCTTGAGAAACTCCCAATTTTCGCAGTTCTGATGCTCGAAACGCATAACTAGAACGGCCTAGGGGAAAACTACTCATACCGTTGTAATGGGGCGAGTTTCTACTTTCAGATGCAGCAGAAACTTTGCGGATTGGTCAATCCGTTCGCGAGATATGGCAGTTTTGAGGTAAGAAACGCTTGAGAAACTCCCAATTATCGCAGTTCTGATGCTCGAAACGAATAACTAGAACGGCCTAGGGGAAAACTACTCATACCGTTGTAATGGGTCGAGTTTCTACTTTCAGATGCAACAGGAAACTTTGCGGATTGGTCAATCCGTTCGCGAGATATGGCAGTTTTGAGGTAAGAAACGCTTGAGAAACTCCCAATTTTCGCAGTTCTGATGCTCGAAACGAATAACTAGAACGGCCTAGGGGAAAACTACTCATACCGTTGTAATGGGGCGAGTTTCTACTTTCAGATGCAACAGAAACTTTGCAGATTGGTCAATCCGTTCGCGAGATATGGAAGTTTTGATGTAAGAAACGCTTGAGAAACTCCCAATTTTCGCAGTTCTGATGCTCGAAACGAATAACAAGAACGGCCCAGGGGAAAACTACTCATACCGTTGTAATGGGGCGAGTTTCTACTTTCAGATGCAACAGGAAACTTTGCGGATTGGTCAATCCGTTCGCGAGATATGGCAGCTTTGAGGTAAGAAACGCTTGAGAAACTCCCAATTGTCGCAGTTCTGATGCTCGAAACGAATAACTAGAACGGCCTAGGGGAAAACTACTCATACCGTTGTAATGGGGCGAGTTTCTACTTTCAGATGCAACAGAAACTTTGCGGATTGGTCAATCCGTTCGCGAGATATGGCAGTTTTGAGGTAAGAAACGCTTGAGAAACTCCAAATTTTCTTAGTTCTGATGCTCGAAACGAATAACTAGAACGGCCTAGGGGAAAACTACTCATACCGTTGTAATGGGGCGAGTTTCTACTTTCAGATGCAACAGAAACTTTGCGGATTGGTCAATCCGTTCGCGAGATATGGCAGTTTTGGGGTAAGAAACGCTTGAGAAACTCCCAATTTTCGCAGTTCTGATGCTCGAAACGCATAACTAGAACGGCCTAGGGGAAAACTACTCATACCGTTGTAATGGGGCGAGTTTCTACTTTCAGATGCAGCAGAAACTTTGCGGATTGGTCAATCCGTTCGCGAGATATGGCAGTTTTGAGGTAAGAAACGCTTGAGAAACTCCCAATTATCGCAGTTCTGATGCTCGAAACGAATAACTAGAACGGCCTAGGGGAAAACTACTCATACCGTTGTAATGGGTCGAGTTTCTACTTTCAGATGCAACAGGAAACTTTGCGGATTGGTCAATCCGTTCGCGAGATATGGCAGTTTTGAGGTAAGAAACGCTTGAGAAACTCCCAATTTTCGCAGTTCTGATGCTCGAAACGAATAACTAGAACGGCCTAGGGGAAAACTACTCATACCGTTGTAATGGGGCGAGTTTCTACTTTCAGATGCAACAGAAACTTTGCAGATTGGTCAATCCGTTCGCGAGATATGGAAGTTTTGATGTAAGAAACGCTTGAGAAACTCCCAATTTTCGCAGTTCTGATGCTCGAAACGAATAACAAGAACGGCCCAGGGGAAAACTACTCATACCGTTGTAATGGGGCGAGTTTCTACTTTCAGATGCAACAGGAAACTTTGCGGATTGGTCAATCCGTTCGCGAGATATGGCAGCTTTGAGGTAAGAAACGCTTGAGAAACTCCCAATTGTCGCAGTTCTGATGCTCGAAACGAATAACTAGAACGGCCTAGGGGAAAACTACTCATACCGTTGTAATGGGGCGAGTTTCTACTTTCAGATGCAACAGAAACTTTGCGGATTGGTCAATCCGTTCGCGAGATATGGCAGTTTTGAGGTAAGAAACGCTTGAGAAACTCCAAATTTTCTTAGTTCTGATGCTCGAAACGAATAACTAGAACGGCCTAGGGGAAAACTACTCATACCGTTGTAATGGGGCGAGTTTCTACTTTCAGATGCAACAGAAACTTTGCGGATTGGTCAATCCGTTCGCGAGATATGGCAGTTTTGAGGTAAGAAACGCTTGAGAAACTCCAAATTTTCGCAGTTCTGATGCTCGAAACGAATAACTAGAACGGCCTAGGGGAAAACTACTCATACCTTTGTAATGGGGCGAGTTTCTACTTTCAGATGCAACAGAAACTTTGCGGATTGGTCAATCCGTTCGCGAGATATGGCAGTTTTGAGGTAAGAAACGCTTGAGAAACTCCAAATTTTCGCAGTTCTGATGCTCGAAACGAATAACTAGAACGGCCTAGGGGAAAACTACTCATACCGTTGTAATGGGGCGAGTTTCTACTTTCAGATGCAACAGAAACTTTGCGGATTGGTCAATCCGTTCGCGAGATATGGCAGTTTTGAGGTAAGAAACGCTTGAGAAACTCCAAATTTTCTTAGTTCTGATGCTCGAAACGAATAACTAGAACGGCCTAGGGGAAAACTACTCATACCGTTGTAATGGGGCGAGTTTCTACTTTCAGATGCAACAGAAACTTTGCGGATTGGTCAATCCGTTAGCGAGATATGGCAGTTTTGAGGTAAGGAACGCTTGAGAAACTCCCAATTTTCGCAGTTCTGATGCTCGAAACGAATAACTAGAACGGCCTAGGGGAAAACTACTCATACCCTTGTAATGGGGCGTGTTTCTACTTTCAGATGCAACAGAAACTTTGCGGATTGGTCAATCCGTTCGCGAGATATGGCAGTTTTGAGGTAAGAAACGCTTGAGAAACTCCAAATTTTCGCAGTTCTGATGCTCGAAACGAATAACTAGAACGGCCTAGGGGAAAACTACTCATACCTTTGTAATGGGGCGAGTTTCTACTTTCAGATGCAACAGAAACTTTGCGGATTGGTCAATCCGTTCGCGAGATATGGCAGTTTTGAGGTAAGAAACGCTTGAGAAACTCCAAATTTTCTTAGTTCTGATGCTCGAAACGAATAACTAGAACGGCCTAGGGGAAAACTACTCATACCGTTGTAATGGGGCGAGTTTCTACTTTCAGATGCAACAGAAACTTTGCGGATTGGTCAATCCGTTCGCGAGATATGGCAGTTTTGGGGTAAGAAACGCTTGAGAAACTCCCAATTTTCGCAGTTCTGATGCTCGAAACGCATAACTAGAACGGCCTAGGGGAAAACTACTCATACCGTTGTAATGGGGCGAGTTTCTACTTTCAGATGCAACAGAAACTTTGCGGATTGGTCAATCCGTTCGCGAGATATGGCAGTTTTGAGGTAAGAAACGCTTGAGAAACTCCCAATTATCGCAGTTCTGATGCTCGAAACGAATAACTAGAACGGCCTAGGGGAAAACTACTCATACCGTTGTAATGGGTCGAGTTTCTACTTTCAGATGCAACAGGAAACTTTGCGGATTGGTCAATCCGTTCGCGAGATATGGCAGTTTTGAGGTAAGAAACGCTTGAGAAACTCCCAATTTTCGCAGTTCTGATGCTCGAAACGAATAACTAGAACGGCCTAGGGGAAAACTACTCATACCGTTGTAATGGGGCGAGTTTCTACTTTCAGATGCAACAGAAACTTTGCAGATTGGTCAATCCGTTCGCGAGATATGGAAGTTTTGATGTAAGAAACGCTTGAGAAACTCCCAATTTTCGCAGTTCTGATGCTCGAAACGAATAACAAGAACGGCCCAGGGGAAAACTACTCATACCGTTGTAATGGGGCGAGTTTCTACTTTCAGATGCAACAGGAAACTTTGCGGATTGGTCAATCCGTTCGCGAGATATGGCAGTTTTGAGGTAAGAAACGCTTGAGAAACTCCCAATTTTCGCAGTTCTGATGCTCGAAACGAATAACTAGAACGGCCTAGGGGAAAACTACTCATTCCGTTGTAATGGGGCGAGTATCTACTTTCAGATGCAACAGAAACTTTGCGGATTGGTCAATCCGTTCGCGAGATATGGCAGTTTTGAGGTAAGAAACGCTTGAGAAACTCCAAATTTTCTTAGTTCTGATGCTCGAAACGAATAACTAGAACGGCCTAGGGGAAAACTACTCATACCGTTGTAATGGGGCGAGTTTCTACTTTCAGATGCAACAGAAACTTTGCGGATTGGTCAATCCGTTCGCGAGATATGGCAGTTTTGAGGTAAGAAACGCTTGAGAAACTCCAAATTTTCTTAGTTCTGATGCTCGAAACGAATAACTAGAACGGCCTAGGGGAAAACTACTCATACCGTTGTAATGGGGCGAGTTTCTACTTTCAGATGCAACAGAAACTTTGCGGATTGGTCAATCCGTTAGCGAGATATGGCAGTTTTGAGGTAAGAAACGCTTGAGAAACTCCCAATTTTCGCAGTTCTGATGCTCGAAACGACTAACTAGAACGGCCTAGGGGAAAACTACTCATACCGTTGTAATGGGTCGAGTTTCTACTTTCAGATGCAACAGGAAACTTTGCGGATTGGTCAATCCGTTCGCGAGATATGGCAGTTTTGAGGTAAGAAACGCTTGAGAAACTCCCAATTGTCGCAGTTCTGATGCTCGAAACGAATAACTAGAACGGCCTAGGGGAAAACTACTCATACCGTTGTAATGGGGCGAGTTTCTACTTTCAGATGCAACAGAAACTTTGCGGATTGGTCAATCCGTTCGCGAGATATGGCAGTTTTGAGGTAAGAAACGCTTGAGAAACTCCAAATTTTCTTAGTTCTGATGCTCGAAACGAATAACTAGAACGGCCTAGGGGAAAACTACTCATACCGTTGTAATGGGGCGAGTTTCTACTTTCAGATGCAACAGAAACTTTGCGGATTGGTCAATCCGTTCGCGAGATATGGCAGTTTTGAGGTAAGAAACGCTTGAGAAACTCCAAATTTTCTTAGTTCTGATGCTCGAAACGAATAACTAGAACGGCCTAGGGGAAAACTACTCATACCGTTGTAATGGGGCGAGTTTCTACTTTCAGATGCAACAGAAACTTTGCGGATTGGTCAATCCGTTAGCGAGATATGGCAGTTTTGAGGTAAGAAACGCTTGAGAAACTCCCAATTTTCGCAGTTCTGATGCTCGAAACGAATAACTAGAACGGCCTAGGGGAAAACTACTCATACCCTTGTAATGGGGCGTGTTTCTACTTTCAGATGCAACAGAAACTTTGCGGATTGGTCAATCCGTTCGCGAGATATGGCAGTTTTGAGGTAAGAAACGCTTGAGAAACTCCAAATTTTCTTAGTTCTGATGCTCGAAACGAATAACTAGAACGGCCTAGGGGAAAACTACTCATACCGTTGTAATGGGGCGAGTTTCTACTTTCAGATGCAACAGAAACTTTGCGGATTGGTCAATCCGTTCGCGAGATATGGCAGTTTTGATGTAAGAAACGCTTGAGAAACTCCAAATTTTCTTAGTTCTGATGCTCGAAACGAATAACTAGAACGGCCTAGGGGAAAACTACTCATACCGTTGTAATGGGGCGAGTTTCTACTTTCAGATGCAACAGAAACTTTGCGGATTGGTCAATCCGTTAGCGAGATATGGCAGTTTTGAGGTAAGAAACGCTTGAGAAACTCCCAATTTTCGCAGTTCTGATGCTCGAAACGAATAACTAGAACGGCCTAGGGGAAAACTACTCATACCCTTGTAATGGGGCGTGTTTCTACTTTCAGATGCAACAGAAACTTTGCGGATTGGTCAATCCGTTCGTGAGATATGGCAGTTTTGAGGTAAGAAACGCTTGAGAAACTCCAAATTTTCGCAGTTCTGATGCTCGAAACGAATAACTAGAACGGCCTAGGGGAAAACTACTCATACCTTTGTAATGGGGCGAGTTTCTACTTTCAGATGCAACAGAAACTTTGCGGATTGGTCAATCCGTTCGCGAGATATGGCAGTTTTGAGGTAAGAAACGCTTGAGAAACTCCAAATTTTCTTAGTTCTGATGCTCGAAACGAATAACTAGAACGGCCTAGGGGAAAACTACTCATACCGTTGTAATGGGGCGAGTTTCTACTTTCAGATGCAACAGAAACTTTGCGGATTGGTCAATCCGTTCGCGAGATATGGCAGTTTTGGGGTAAGAAACGCTTGAGAAACTCCCAATTTTCGCAGTTCTGATGCTCGAAACGCATAACTAGAACGGCCTAGGGGAAAACTACTCATACCGTTGTAATGGGGCGAGTTTCTACTTTCAGATGCAACAGAAACTTTGCGGATTGGTCAATCCGTTCGCGAGATATGGCAGTTTTGAGGTAAGAAACGCTTGAGAAACTCCCAATTATCGCAGTTCTGATGCTCGAAACGAATAACTAGAACGGCCTAGGGGAAAACTACTCATACCGTTGTAATGGGTCGAGTTTCTACTTTCAGATGCAACAGGAAACTTTGCGGATTGGTCAATCCGTTCGCGAGATATGGCAGTTTTGAGGTAAGAAACGCTTGAGAAACTCCCAATTTTCGCAGTTCTGATGCTCGAAACGAATAACTAGAACGGCCTAGGGGAAAACTACTCATACCGTTGTAATGGGGCGAGTTTCTACTTTCAGATGCAACAGAAACTTTGCAGATTGGTCAATCCGTTCGCGAGATATGGAAGTTTTGATGTAAGAAACGCTTGAGAAACTCCCAATTTTCGCAGTTCTGATGCTCGAAACGAATAACAAGAACGGCCCAGGGGAAAACTACTCATACCGTTGTAATGGGGCGAGTTTCTACTTTCAGATGCAACAGGAAACTTTGCGGATTGGTCAATCCGTTCGCGAGATATGGCAGTTTTGAGGTAAGAAACGCTTGAGAAACTCCCAATTTTCGCAGTTCTGATGCTCGAAACGAATAACTAGAACGGCCTAGGGGAAAACTACTCATTCCGTTGTAATGGGGCGAGTATCTACTTTCAGATGCAACAGAAACTTTGCGGATTGGTCAATCCGTTCGCGAGATATGGCAGTTTTGAGGTAAGAAACGCTTGAGAAACTCCAAATTTTCTTAGTTCTGATGCTCGAAACGAATAACTAGAACGGCCTAGGGGAAAACTACTCATACCGTTGTAATGGGGCGAGTTTCTACTTTCAGATGCAACAGAAACTTTGCGGATTGGTCAATCCGTTCGCGAGATATGGCAGTTTTGAGGTAAGAAACGCTTGAGAAACTCCAAATTTTCTTAGTTCTGATGCTCGAAACGAATAACTAGAACGGCCTAGGGGAAAACTACTCATACCGTTGTAATGGGGCGAGTTTCTACTTTCAGATGCAACAGAAACTTTGCGGATTGGTCAATCCGTTAGCGAGATATGGCAGTTTTGAGGTAAGAAACGCTTGAGAAACTCCCAATTTTCGCAGTTCTGATGCTCGAAACGACTAACTAGAACGGCCTAGGGGAAAACTACTCATACCGTTGTAATGGGTCGAGTTTCTACTTTCAGATGCAACAGGAAACTTTGCGGATTGGTCAATCCGTTCGCGAGATATGGCAGTTTTGAGGTAAGAAACGCTTGAGAAACTCCCAATTGTCGCAGTTCTGATGCTCGAAACGAATAACTAGAACGGCCTAGGGGAAAACTACTCATACCGTTGTAATGGGGCGAGTTTCTACTTTCAGATGCAACAGAAACTTTGCGGATTGGTCAATCCGTTCGCGAGATATGGCAGTTTTGAGGTAAGAAACGCTTGAGAAACTCCAAATTTTCTTAGTTCTGATGCTCGAAACGAATAACTAGAACGGCCTAGGGGAAAACTACTCATACCGTTGTAATGGGGCGAGTTTCTACTTTCAGATGCAACAGAAACTTTGCGGATTGGTCAATCCGTTAGCGAGATATGGCAGTTTTGAGGTAAGAAACGCTTGAGAAACTCCCAATTTTCGCAGTTCTGATGCTCGAAACGAATAACTAGAACGGCCTAGGGGAAAACTACTCATACCGTTGTAATGGGGCGAGTTTCTACTTTCAGATGCAACAGGAAACTTTGCGGATTGGTCAATCCGTTCGCGAGATATGGCAGTTTTGAGGTAAGAAACGCTTGAGAAACTCCCAATTTTCGCAGTTCTGATGCTCGAAACGAATAACTAGAACGGCCTAGGGGAAAACTACTCATTCCGTTGTAATGGGGCGAGTATCTACTTTCAGATGCAACAGAAACTTTGCGGATTGGTCAATCCGTTCGCGAGATATGGCAGTTTTGAGGTAAGAAACGCTTGAGAAACTCCAAATTTTCTTAGTTCTGATGCTCGAAACGAATAACTAGAACGGCCTAGGGGAAAACTACTCATACCGTTGTAATGGGGCGAGTTTCTACTTTCAGATGCAACAGAAACTTTGCGGATTGGTCAATCCGTTCGCGAGATATGGCAGTTTTGAGGTAAGAAACGCTTGAGAAACTCCAAATTTTCTTAGTTCTGATGCTCGAAACGAATAACTAGAACGGCCTAGGGGAAAACTACTCATACCGTTGTAATGGGGCGAGTTTCTACTTTCAGATGCAACAGAAACTTTGCGGATTGGTCAATCCGTTAGCGAGATATGGCAGTTTTGAGGTAAGAAACGCTTGAGAAACTCCCAATTTTCGCAGTTCTGATGCTCGAAACGACTAACTAGAACGGCCTAGGGGAAAACTACTCATACCGTTGTAATGGGTCGAGTTTCTACTTTCAGATGCAACAGGAAACTTTGCGGATTGGTCAATCCGTTCGCGAGATATGGCAGTTTTGAGGTAAGAAACGCTTGAGAAACTCCCAATTGTCGCAGTTCTGATGCTCGAAACGAATAACTAGAACGGCCTAGGGGAAAACTACTCATACCGTTGTAATGGGGCGAGTTTCTACTTTCAGATGCAACAGAAACTTTGCGGATTGGTCAATCCGTTCGCGAGATATGGCAGTTTTGAGGTAAGAAACGCTTGAGAAACTCCAAATTTTCTTAGTTCTGATGCTCGAAACGAATAACTAGAACGGCCTAGGGGAAAACTACTCATACCGTTGTAATGGGGCGAGTTTCTACTTTCAGATGCAACAGAAACTTTGCGGATTGGTCAATCCGTTCGCGAGATATGGCAGTTTTGAGGTAAGAAACGCTTGAGAAACTCCAAATTTTCTTAGTTCTGATGCTCGAAACGAATAACTAGAACGGCCTAGGGGAAAACTACTCATACCGTTGTAATGGGGCGAGTTTCTACTTTCAGATGCAACAGAAACTTTGCGGATTGGTCAATCCGTTAGCGAGATATGGCAGTTTTGAGGTAAGAAACGCTTGAGAAACTCCCAATTTTCGCAGTTCTGATGCTCGAAACGAATAACTAGAACGGCCTAGGGGAAAACTACTCATACCCTTGTAATGGGGCGTGTTTCTACTTTCAGATGCAACAGAAACTTTGCGGATTGGTCAATCCGTTCGCGAGATATGGCAGTTTTGAGGTAAGAAACGCTTGAGAAACTCCAAATTTTCTTAGTTCTGATGCTCGAAACGAATAACTAGAACGGCCTAGGGGAAAACTACTCATACCGTTGTAATGGGGCGAGTTTCTACTTTCAGATGCAACAGAAACTTTGCGGATTGGTCAATCCGTTCGCGAGATATGGCAGTTTTGATGTAAGAAACGCTTGAGAAACTCCAAATTTTCTTAGTTCTGATGCTCGAAACGAATAACTAGAACGGCCTAGGGGAAAACTACTCATACCGTTGTAATGGGGCGAGTTTCTACTTTCAGATGCAACAGAAACTTTGCGGATTGGTCAATCCGTTAGCGAGATATGGCAGTTTTGAGGTAAGAAACGCTTGAGAAACTCCCAATTTTCGCAGTTCTGATGCTCGAAACGAATAACTAGAACGGCCTAGGGGAAAACTACTCATACCCTTGTAATGGGGCGTGTTTCTACTTTCAGATGCAACAGAAACTTTGCGGATTGGTCAATCCGTTCGCGAGATATGGCAGTTTTGAGGTAAGAAACGCTTGAGAAACTCCAAATTTTCGCAGTTCTGATGCTCGAAACGAATAACTAGAACGGCCTAGGGGAAAACTACTCATACCTTTGTAATGGGGCGAGTTTCTACTTTCAGATGCAACAGAAACTTTGCGGATTGGTCAATCCGTTCGCGAGATATGGCAGTTTTGAGGTAAGAAACGCTTGAGAAACTCCAAATTTTCTTAGTTCTGATGCTCGAAACGAATAACTAGAACGGCCTAGGGGAAAACTACTCATACCGTTGTAATGGGGCGAGTTTCTACTTTCAGATGCAACAGAAACTTTGCGGATTGGTCAATCCGTTCGCGAGATATGGCAGTTTTGGTGTAAGAAACGCTTGAGAAACTCCCAATTTTCGCAGTTCTGATGCTCGAAACGCATAACTAGAACGGCCTAGGGGAAAACTACTCATACCGTTGTAATGGGGCGAGTTTCTACTTTCAGATGCAACAGAAACTTTGCGGATTGGTCAATCCGTTCGCGAGATATGGCAGTTTTGAGGTAAGAAACGCTTGAGAAACTCCCAATTATCGCAGTTCTGATGCTCGAAACGAATAACTAGAACGGCCTAGGGGAAAACTACTCATACCGTTGTAATGGGTCGAGTTTCTACTTTCAGATGCAACAGGAAACTTTGCGGATTGGTCAATCCGTTCGCGAGATATGGCAGTTTTGAGGTAAGAAACGCTTGAGAAACTCCCAATTTTCGCAGTTCTGATGCTCGAAACGAATAACTAGAACGGCCTAGGGGAAAACTACTCATACCGTTGTAATGGGGCGAGTTTCTACTTTCAGATGCAACAGAAACTTTGCAGATTGGTCAATCCGTTCGCGAGATATGGAAGTTTTGATGTAAGAAACGCTTGAGAAACTCCCAATTTTCGCAGTTCTGATGCTCGAAACGAATAACAAGAACGGCCCAGGGGAAAACTACTCATACCGTTGTAATGGGGCGAGTTTCTACTTTCAGATGCAACAGGAAACTTTGCGGATTGGTCAATCCGTTCGCGAGATATGGCAGTTTTGAGGTAAGAAACGCTTGAGAAACTCCCAATTTTCGCAGTTCTGATGCTCGAAACGAATAACTAGAACGGCCTAGGGGAAAACTACTCATTCCGTTGTAATGGGGCGAGTATCTACTTTCAGATGCAACAGAAACTTTGCGGATTGGTCAATCCGTTCGCGAGATATGGCAGTTTTGAGGTAAGAAACGCTTGAGAAACTCCAAATTTTCTTAGTTCTGATGCTCGAAACGAATAACTAGAACGGCCTAGGGGAAAACTACTCATACCGTTGTAATGGGGCGAGTTTCTACTTTCAGATGCAACAGAAACTTTGCGGATTGGTCAATCCGTTCGCGAGATATGGCAGTTTTGAGGTAAGAAACGCTTGAGAAACTCCAAATTTTCTTAGTTCTGATGCTCGAAACGAATAACTAGAACGGCCTAGGGGAAAACTACTCATACCGTTGTAATGGGGCGAGTTTCTACTTTCAGATGCAACAGAAACTTTGCGGATTGGTCAATCCGTTAGCGAGATATGGCAGTTTTGAGGTAAGAAACGCTTGAGAAACTCCCAATTTTCGCAGTTCTGATGCTCGAAACGACTAACTAGAACGGCCTAGGGGAAAACTACTCATACCGTTGTAATGGGTCGAGTTTCTACTTTCAGATGCAACAGGAAACTTTGCGGATTGGTCAATCCGTTCGCGAGATATGGCAGTTTTGAGGTAAGAAACGCTTGAGAAACTCCCAATTTTCGCAGTTCTGATGCTCGAAACGAATAACTAGAACGGCCTAGGGGAAAACTACTCATACCGTTGTAATGGGGCGAGTTTCTACTTTCAGATGCAACAGAAACTTTGCGGATTGGTCAATCCGTTCGCGAGATATGGCAGTTTTGAGGTAAGAAACGCTTGAGAAACTCCAAATTTTCGCAGTTCTGATGCTCGAAACGAATAACTAGAACGGCCTAGGGGAAAACTACTCATACCTTTGTAATGGGGCGAGTTTCTACTTTCAGATGCAACAGAAACTTTGCGGATTGGTCAATCCGTTCGCGAGATATGGCAGTTTTGAGGTAAGAAACGCTTGAGAAACTCCCAATTTTCGCAGTTCTGATGCTCGAAACGAATAACTAGAACGGCCTAGGGGAAAACTACTCATACCGTTGTAATGGGGCGAGTTTCTACTTTCAGATGCAACAGAAACTTTGCGGATTGGTCAATCCGTTCGCGAGATATGGCAGTTTTGAGGTAAGAAACGCTTGAGAAACTCCCAATTTTCGCAGTTCTGATGCTCGAAACGAATAACTAGAACGGCCTAGGGGAAAACTACTCATACCTTTGTAATGGGGCGAGTTTCTACTTTCAGATGCAACAGAAACTTTGCGGATTGGTCAATCCGTTCACGAGATATGGCAGTTTTGAGGTAAGAAACGCTTGAGAAACTCCAAATTTTCTTAGTTCTGATGCTCGAAACGAATAACTAGAACGGCCTAGGGGAAAACTACTCATACCGTTGTAATGGGGCGAGTTTCTACTTTCAGATGCAACAGAAACTTTGCAGATTGGTCAATCCGTTCGCGAGATATGGAAGTTTTAGATGTAAGAAACGCTTGAGAAACTCCCAATTTTCGCAGTTCTGATGCTCGAAACGAATAACAAGAACGGCCCAGGGGAAAACTACTCATACCGTTGTAATGGGGCGAGTTTCTACTTTCAGATGCAACAGAAACTTTGCGGATTGGTCAATCCGTTCGCGAGATATGGCAGTTTTGAGGTAAGAAACGCTTGAGAAACTCCAAATTTTCGCAGTTCTGATGCTCGAAACGAATAACTAGAACGGCCTAGGGGAAAACTACTCATACCGTTGTAATGGGGCGAGTTTCTACTTTCAGATGCAACAGAAACTTTGCGGATTGGTCAATCCGTTCGCGAGATATGGCAGTTTTGAGGTAAGAAACGCTTGAGAAACTCCCAATTTTCGCAGTTCTGATGCTCGAAACGAATAACTAGAACGGCCTAGGGGAAAACTACTCATACCGTTGTAATGGGGCGAGTATCTACTTTCAGATGCAACAGAAACTTTGCGGATTGGTCAATCCGTTCGCGAGATATGGCAGTTTTGAGGTAAGAAACGCTTGAGAAACTCCAAATTTTCTTAGTTCTGATGCTCGAAACGAATAACTAGAACGGCCTAGGGGAAAACTACTCATACCGTTGTAATGGGGCGAGTTTCTACTTTCAGATGCAACAGAAACTTTGCGGATTGGTCAATCCGTTCGCGAGATATGGCAGTTTTGAGGTAAGAAACGCTTGAGAACCTCCAAATTTTCTTAGTTCTGATGCTCGAAACGAATAACTAGAACGGCCTAGGGGAAAACTACTCATACCGTTGTAATGGGGCGAGTTTCTACTTTCAGATGCAACAGAAACTTTGCGGATTGGTCAATCCGTTAGCGAGATATGGCAGTTTTGAGGTAAGAAACGCTTGAGAAACTCCCAATTTTCGCAGTTCTGATGCTCGAAACGAATAACTAGAACGGCCTAGGGGAAAACTACTCATACCGTTGTAATGGGGCGTGTTTCTACTTTCAGATGCAACAGAAACTTTGCGGATTGGTCAATCCGTTCGCGAGATATGGCAGTTTTGAGGTAAGAAACGCTTGAGAAACTCCAAATTTTCGCAGTTCTGATGCTCGAAACGGATAACTAGAACGGCCTAGGGGAAAACTACTCATACCGTTGTAATGGGGCGAGTTTCTACTTTCAGATGCAACAGAAACTTTGCGGATTTGTCAATCCGTTCGCGAGATATGGCAGTTTTGAGGTAAGAAACGCTTGAGAAACTCCCAATTTTCGCAGTTCTGATGCTCGAAACGAATAACTAGAACGGCCTAGGGGAAAACTACTCATACCGTTGTAATGGGGCGTGTTTCTACTTTCAGATGCAACAGAAACTTTGCGGATTGGTCAATCCGTTCGCGAGATATGGCAGTTTTGGGGTAAGAAACGCTTGAGAAACTCCCAATTTTCGCAGTTCTGATGCTCGAAACGACTAACTAGAACGGCCTAGGGGAAAACTACTCATACCGTTGTAATGGGTCGAGTTTCTACTTTCAGATGCAACAGAAACTTTGCGGATTGGTCAATCCGTTCGCGAGATATGGCAGTTTTGAGGTAAGAAACGCTTGAGAAACTCCCAATTTTCGCAGTTCTGATGCTCGAAACGAATAACAAGAACGGCCCAGGGGAAAACTACTCATACCGTTGTAATGGGGCGAGTTTCTACTTTCAGATGCAACAGAAACTTTGCGGATTGGTCAATCCGTTCGCGAGATATGGCAGTTTTGAGGTAAGAAACGCTTGAGAAACTCCAAATTTTCGCAGTTCTGATGCTCGAAACGAATAACTAGAACGGCCTAGGGGAAAACTACTCATACCGTTGTAATGGGGCGAGTTTCTACTTTCAGATGCAACAGAAACTTTGCGGATTGGTCAATCCGTTCGCGAGATATGGCAGTTTTGAGGTAAGAAACGCTTGAGAAACTCCCAATTTTCGCAGTTCTGATGCTCGAAACGAATAACTAGAACGGCCTAGGGGAAAACTACTCATACCGTTGTAATGGGGCGAGTATCTACTTTCAGATGCAACAGAAACTTTGCGGATTGGTCAATCCGTTCGCGAGATATGGCAGTTTTGAGGTAAGAAACGCTTGAGAAACTCCAAATTTTCTTAGTTCTGATGCTCGAAACGAATAACTAGAACGGCCTAGGGGAAAACTACTCATACCGTTGTAATGGGGCGAGTTTCTACTTTCAGATGCAACAGAAACTTTGCGGATTTGTCAATCCGTTCGCGAGATATGGCAGTTTTGAGGTAAGAAACGCTTGAGAAACTCCCAATTTTCGCAGTTCTGATGCTCGAAACGAATAACTAGAACGGCCTAGGGGAAAACTACTCATACCGTTGTAATGGGGCGTGTTTCTACTTTCAGATGCAACAGAAACTTTGCGGATTGGTCAATCCGTTCGCGAGATATGGCAGTTTTGGGGTAAGAAACGCTTGAGAAACTCCCAATTTTCGCAGTTCTGATGCTCGAAACGACTAACTAGAACGGCCTAGGGGAAAACTACTCATACCGTTGTAATGGGTCGAGTTTCTACTTTCAGATGCAACAGAAACTTTGCGGATTGGTCAATCCGTTCGCGAGATATGGCAGTTTTGAGGTAAGAAACGCTTGAGAAACTCCCAATTTTCGCAGTTCTGATGCTCGAAACGAATAACAAGAACGGCCCAGGGGAAAACTACTCATACCGTTGTAATGGGGCGAGTTTCTACTTTCAGATGCAACAGAAACTTTGCGGATTGGTCAATCCGTTCGCGAGATATGGCAGTTTTGAGGTAAGAAACGCTTGAGAAACTCCAAATTTTCGCAGTTCTGATGCTCGAAACGAATAACTAGAACGGCCTAGGGGAAAACTACTCATACCGTTGTAATGGGGCGAGTTTCTACTTTCAGATGCAACAGAAACTTTGCGGATTGGTCAATCCGTTCGCGAGATATGGCAGTTTTGAGGTAAGAAACGCTTGAGAAACTCCCAATTTTCGCAGTTCTGATGCTCGAAACGAATAACTAGAACGGCCTAGGGGAAAACTACTCATACCGTTGTAATGGGGCGAGTATCTACTTTCAGATGCAACAGAAACTTTGCGGATTGGTCAATCCGTTCGCGAGATATGGCAGTTTTGAGGTAAGAAACGCTTGAGAAACTCCAAATTTTCTTAGTTCTGATGCTCGAAACGAATAACTAGAACGGCCTAGGGGAAAACTACTCATACCGTTGTAATGGGGCGAGTTTCTACTTTCAGATGCAACAGAAACTTTGCGGATTGGTCAATCCGTTCGCGTGATATGGCAGTTTTGAGGTAAGAAACGCTTGAGAAACTCCAAATTTTCTTAGTTCTGATGCTCGAAACGAATAACTAGAACGGCCTAGGGGAAAACTACTCATACCGTTGTAATGGGGCGAGTTTCTACTTTCAGATGCAACAGAAACTTTGCGGATTGGTCAATCCGTTCGCGAGATATGGCAGTTTTGAGGTAAGAAACGCTTGAGAAACTCCAAATTTTCTTAGTTCTGATGCTCGAAACGAATAACTAGAACGGCCTAGGGGAAAACTACTCATACCGTTGTAATGGGGCGAGTTTCTACTTTCAGATGCAACAGAAACTTTGCGGATTGGTCAATCCGTTAGCGAGATATGGCAGTTTTGAGGTAAGAAACGCTTGAGAAACTCCCAATTTTCGCAGTTCTGATGCTCGAAACGACTAACTAGAACGGCCTAGGGGAAAACTACTCATACCGTTGTAATGGGTCGAGTTTCTACTTTCAGATGCAACAGGAAACTTTGCGGATTGGTCAATCCGTTCGCGAGATATGGCAGTTTTGAGGTAAGAAACGCTTGAGAAACTCCCAATTGTCGCAGTTCTGATGCTCGAAACGAATAACTAGAACGGCCTAGGGGAAAACTACTCATACCGTTGTAATGGGGCGAGTATCTACTTTCAGATGCAACAGAAACTTTGCGGATTGGTCAATCCGTTCGCGAGATATGGCAGTTTTGAGGTAAGAAACGCTTGAGAAACTCCAAATTTTCTTAGTTCTGATGCTCGAAACGAATAACTAGAACGGCCTAGGGGAAAACTACTCATACCGTTGTAATGGGGCGAGTTTCTACTTTCAGATGCAACAGAAACTTTGCGGATTTGTCAATCCGTTCGCGAGATATGGCAGTTTTGAGGTAAGAAACGCTTGAGAAACTCCCAATTTTCGCAGTTCTGATGCTCGAAACGAATAACTAGAACGGCCTAGGGGAAAACTACTCATACCGTTGTAATGGGGCGTGTTTCTACTTTCAGATGCAACAGAAACTTTGCGGATTGGTCAATCCGTTCGCGAGATATGGCAGTTTTGGGGTAAGAAACGCTTGAGAAACTCCCAATTTTCGCAGTTCTGATGCTCGAAACGACTAACTAGAACGGCCTAGGGGAAAACTACTCATACCGTTGTAATGGGTCGAGTTTCTACTTTCAGATGCAACAGAAACTTTGCGGATTGGTCAATCCGTTCGCGAGATATGGCAGTTTTGAGGTAAGAAACGCTTGAGAAACTCCCAATTTTCGCAGTTCTGATGCTCGAAACGAATAACAAGAACGGCCCAGGGGAAAACTACTCATACCGTTGTAATGGGGCGAGTTTCTACTTTCAGATGCAACAGAAACTTTGCGGATTGGTCAATCCGTTCGCGAGATATGGCAGTTTTGAGGTAAGAAACGCTTGAGAAACTCCAAATTTTCGCAGTTCTGATGCTCGAAACGAATAACTAGAACGGCCTAGGGGAAAACTACTCATACCGTTGTAATGGGGCGAGTTTCTACTTTCAGATGCAACAGAAACTTTGCGGATTGGTCAATCCGTTCGCGAGATATGGCAGTTTTGAGGTAAGAAACGCTTGAGAAACTCCCAATTTTCGCAGTTCTGATGCTCGAAACGAATAACTAGAACGGCCTAGGGGAAAACTACTCATACCGTTGTAATGGGGCGAGTATCTACTTTCAGATGCAACAGAAACTTTGCGGATTGGTCAATCCGTTCGCGAGATATGGCAGTTTTGAGGTAAGAAACGCTTGAGAAACTCCAAATTTTCTTAGTTCTGATGCTCGAAACGAATAACTAGAACGGCCTAGGGGAAAACTACTCATACCGTTGTAATGGGGCGAGTTTCTACTTTCAGATGCAACAGAAACTTTGCGGATTGGTCAATCCGTTCGCGTGATATGGCAGTTTTGAGGTAAGAAACGCTTGAGAAACTCCAAATTTTCTTAGTTCTGATGCTCGAAACGAATAACTAGAACGGCCTAGGGGAAAACTACTCATACCGTTGTAATGGGGCGAGTTTCTACTTTCAGATGCAACAGAAACTTTGCGGATTGGTCAATCCGTTCGCGAGATATGGCAGTTTTGAGGTAAGAAACGCTTGAGAAACTCCAAATTTTCTTAGTTCTGATGCTCGAAACGAATAACTAGAACGGCCTAGGGGAAAACTACTCATACCGTTGTAATGGGGCGAGTTTCTACTTTCAGATGCAACAGAAACTTTGCGGATTGGTCAATCCGTTCGCGAGATATGGCAGTTTTGATGTAAGAAACGCTTGAGAAACTCCAAATTTTCTTAGTTCTGATGCTCGAAACGAATAACTAGAACGGCCTAGGGGAAAACTACTCATACCGTTGTAATGGGGCGAGTTTCTACTTTCAGATGCAACAGAAACTTTGCGGATTGGTCAATCCGTTAGCGAGATATGGCAGTTTTGAGGTAAGAAACGCTTGAGAAACTCCCAATTTTCGCAGTTCTGATGCTCGAAACGAATAACTAGAACGGCCTAGGGGAAAACTACTCATACCCTTGTAATGGGGCGTGTTTCTACTTTCAGATGCAACAGAAACTTTGCGGATTGGTCAATCCGTTCGCGAGATATGGCAGTTTTGAGGTAAGAAACGCTTGAGAAACTCCAAATTTTCGCAGTTCTGATGCTCGAAACGAATAACTAGAACGGCCTAGGGGAAAACTACTCATACCTTTGTAATGGGGCGAGTTTCTACTTTCAGATGCAACAGAAACTTTGCGGATTGGTCAATCCGTTCGCGAGATATGGCAGTTTTGAGGTAAGAAACGCTTGAGAAACTCCAAATTTTCTTAGTTCTGATGCTCGAAACGAATAACTAGAACGGCCTAGGGGAAAACTACTCATACCGTTGTAATGGGGCGAGTTTCTACTTTCAGATGCAACAGAAACTTTGCAGATTGGTCAATCCGTTCGCGAGATATGGAAGTTTTGATGTAAGAAACGCTTGAGAAACTCCCAATTTTCGCAGTTCTGATGCTCGAAACGAATAACAAGAACGGCCCAGGGGAAAACTACTCATACCGTTGTAATGGGGCGAGTTTCTACTTTCAGATGCAACAGGAAACTTTGCGGATTGGTCAATCCGTTCGCGAGATATGGCAGTTTTGAGGTAAGAAACGCTTGAGAAACTCCCAATTTTCGCAGTTCTGATGCTCGAAACGAATAACTAGAACGGCCTAGGGGAAAACTACTCATTCCGTTGTAATGGGGCGAGTATCTACTTTCAGATGCAACAGAAACTTTGCGGATTGGTCAATCCGTTCGCGAGATATGGCAGTTTTGAGGTAAGAAACGCTTGAGAAACTCCAAATTTTCTTAGTTCTGATGCTCGAAACGAATAACTAGAACGGCCTAGGGGAAAACTACTCATACCGTTGTAATGGGGCGAGTTTCTACTTTCAGATGCAACAGAAACTTTGCGGATTGGTCAATCCGTTCGCGAGATATGGCAGTTTTGAGGTAAGAAACGCTTGAGAAACTCCAAATTTTCTTAGTTCTGATGCTCGAAACGAATAACTAGAACGGCCTAGGGGAAAACTACTCATACCGTTGTAATGGGGCGAGTTTCTACTTTCAGATGCAACAGAAACTTTGCGGATTGGTCAATCCGTTAGCGAGATATGGCAGTTTTGAGGTAAGAAACGCTTGAGAAACTCCCAATTTTCGCAGTTCTGATGCTCGAAACGACTAACTAGAACGGCCTAGGGGAAAACTACTCATACCGTTGTAATGGGTCGAGTTTCTACTTTCAGATGCAACAGGAAACTTTGCAGATTGGTCAATCCGTTCGCGAGATATGGCAGTTTTGAGGTAAGAAACGCTTGAGAAACTCCCAATTGTCGCAGTTCTGATGCTCGAAACGAATAACTAGAACGGCCTAGGGGAAAACTACTCATACCGTTGTAATGGGGCGAGTTTCTACTTTCAGATGCAACAGAAACTTTGCGGATTGGTCAATCCGTTCGCGAGATATGGCAGTTTTGAGGTAAGAAACGCTTGAGAAACTCCAAATTTTCTTAGTTCTGATGCTCGAAACGAATAACTAGAACGGCCTAGGGGAAAACTACTCATACCGTTGTAATGGGGCGAGTTTCTACTTTCAGATGCAACAGAAACTTTGCGGATTGGTCAATCCGTTCGCGAGATATGGCAGTTTTGAGGTAAGAAACGCTTGAGAAACTCCAAATTTTCTTAGTTCTGATGCTCGAAACGAATAACTAGAACGGCCTAGGGGAAAACTACTCATACCGTTGTAATGGGGCGAGTTTCTACTTTCAGATGCAACAGAAACTTTGCGGATTGGTCAATCCGTTAGCGAGATATGGCAGTTTTGAGGTAAGAAACGCTTGAGAAACTCCCAATTTTCGCAGTTCTGATGCTCGAAACGAATAACTAGAACGGCCTAGGGGAAAACTACTCATACCCTTGTAATGGGGCGTGTTTCTACTTTCAGATGCAACAGAAACTTTGCGGATTGGTCAATCCGTTCGCGAGATATGGCAGTTTTGAGGTAAGAAACGCTTGAGAAACTCCAAATTTTCTTAGTTCTGATGCTCGAAACGAATAACTAGAACGGCCTAGGGGAAAACTACTCATACCGTTGTAATGGGGCGAGTTTCTACTTTCAGATGCAACAGAAACTTTGCGGATTGGTCAATCCGTTCGCGAGATATGGCAGTTTTGATGTAAGAAACGCTTGAGAAACTCCAAATTTTCTTAGTTCTGATGCTCGAAACGAATAACTAGAACGGCCTAGGGGAAAACTACTCATACCGTTGTAATGGGGCGAGTTTCTACTTTCAGATGCAACAGAAACTTTGCGGATTGGTCAATCCGTTAGCGAGATATGGCAGTTTTGAGGTAAGAAACGCTTGAGAAACTCCCAATTTTCGCAGTTCTGATGCTCGAAACGAATAACTAGAACGGCCTAGGGGAAAACTACTCATACCCTTGTAATGGGGCGTGTTTCTACTTTCAGATGCAACAGAAACTTTGCGGATTGGTCAATCCGTTCGCGAGATATGGCAGTTTTGAGGTAAGAAACGCTTGAGAAACTCCAAATTTTCGCAGTTCTGATGCTCGAAACGAATAACTAGAACGGCCTAGGGGAAAACTACTCATACCTTTGTAATGGGGCGAGTTTCTACTTTCAGATGCAACAGAAACTTTGCGGATTGGTCAATCCGTTCGCGAGATATGGCAGTTTTGAGGTAAGAAACGCTTGAGAAACTCCAAATTTTCTTAGTTCTGATGCTCGAAACGAATAACTAGAACGGCCTAGGGGAAAACTACTCATACCGTTGTAATGGGGCGAGTTTCTACTTTCAGATGCAACAGAAACTTTGCGGATTGGTCAATCCGTTCGCGAGATATGGCAGTTTTGGGGTAAGAAACGCTTGAGAAACTCCCAATTTTCGCAGTTCTGATGCTCGAAACGCATAACTAGAACGGCCTAGGGGAAAACTACTCATACCGTTGTAATGGGGCGAGTTTCTACTTTCAGATGCAACAGAAACTTTGCGGATTGGTCAATCCGTTCGCGAGATATGGCAGTTTTGGGGTAAGAAACGCTTGAGAAACTCCCAATTATCGCAGTTCTGATGCTCGAAACGAATAACTAGAACGGCCTAGGGGAAAACTACTCATACCGTTGTAATGGGTCGAGTTTCTACTTTCAGATGCAACAGGAAACTTTGCGGATTGGTCAATCCGTTCGCGAGATATGGCAGTTTTGAGGTAAGAAACGCTTGAGAAACTCCCAATTTTCGCAGTTCTGATGCTCGAAACGAATAACTAGAACGGCCTAGGGGAAAACTACTCATACCGTTGTAATGGGGCGAGTTTCTACTTTCAGATGCAACAGAAACTTTGCAGATTGGTCAATCCGTTCGCGAGATATGGAAGTTTTGATGTAAGAAACGTTTGAGAAACTCCCAATTTTCGCAGTTCTGATGCTCGAAACGAATAACAAGAACGGCCCAGGGGAAAACTACTCATACCGTTGTAATGGGGCGAGTTTCTACTTTCAGATGCAACAGGAAACTTTGCGGATTGGTCAATCCGTTCGCGAGATATGGCAGTTTTGAGGTAAGAAACGCTTGAGAAACTCCCAATTTTCGCAGTTCTGATGCTCGAAACGAATAACTAGAACGGCCTAGGGGAAAACTACTCATTCCGTTGTAATGGGGCGAGTATCTACTTTCAGATGCAACAGAAACTTTGCGGATTGGTCAATCCGTTCGCGAGATATGGCAGTTTTGAGGTAAGAAACGCTTGAGAAACTCCAAATTTTCTTAGTTCTGATGCTCGAAACGAATAACTAGAACGGCCTAGGGGAAAACTACTCATACCGTTGTAATGGGGCGAGTTTCTACTTTCAGATGCAACAGAAACTTTGCGGATTGGTCAATCCGTTCGCGAGATATGGCAGTTTTGAGGTAAGAAACGCTTGAGAAACTCCAAATTTTCGCAGTTCTGATGCTCGAAACGAATAACTAGAACGGCCTAGGGGAAAACTACTCATACCTTTGTAATGGGGCGAGTTTCTACTTTCAGATGCAACAGAAACTTTGCGGATTGGTCAATCCGTTCGCGAGATATGGCAGTTTTGAGGTAAGAAACGCTTGAGAAACTCCAAATTTTCGCAGTTCTGATGCTCGAAACGAATAACTAGAACGGCCTAGGGGAAAACTACTCATACCGTTGTAATGGGGCGAGTTTCTACTTTCAGATGCAACAGAAACTTTGCGGATTGGTCAATCCGTTCGCGAGATATGGCAGTTTTGAGGTAAGAAACGCTTGAGAAACTCCAAATTTTCTTAGTTCTGATGCTCGAAACGAATAACTAGAACGGCCTAGGGGAAAACTACTCATACCGTTGTAATGGGGCGAGTTTCTACTTTCAGATGCAACAGAAACTTTGCGGATTGGTCAATCCGTTAGCGAGATATGGCAGTTTTGAGGTAAGGAACGCTTGAGAAACTCCCAATTTTCGCAGTTCTGATGCTCGAAACGAATAACTAGAACGGCCTAGGGGAAAACTACTCATACCCTTGTAATGGGGCGTGTTTCTACTTTCAGATGCAACAGAAACTTTGCGGATTGGTCAATCCGTTCGCGAGATATGGCAGTTTTGAGGTAAGAAACGCTTGAGAAACTCCAAATTTTCGCAGTTCTGATGCTCGAAACGAATAACTAGAACGGCCTAGGGGAAAACTACTCATACCTTTGTAATGGGGCGAGTTTCTACTTTCAGATGCAACAGAAACTTTGCGGATTGGTCAATCCGTTCGCGAGATATGGCAGTTTTGAGGTAAGAAACGCTTGAGAAACTCCAAATTTTCTTAGTTCTGATGCTCGAAACGAATAACTAGAACGGCCTAGGGGAAAACTACTCATACCGTTGTAATGGGGCGAGTTTCTACTTTCAGATGCAACAGAAACTTTGCGGATTGGTCAATCCGTTCGCGAGATATGGCAGTTTTGGGGTAAGAAACGCTTGAGAAACTCCCAATTTTCGCAGTTCTGATGCTCGAAACGCATAACTAGAACGGCCTAGGGGAAAACTACTCATACCGTTGTAATGGGGCGAGTTTCTACTTTCAGATGCAACAGAAACTTTGCGGATTGGTCAATCCGTTCGCGAGATATGGCAGTTTTGAGGTAAGAAACGCTTGAGAAACTCCCAATTATCGCAGTTCTGATGCTCGAAACGAATAACTAGAACGGCCTAGGGGAAAACTACTCATACCGTTGTAATGGGTCGAGTTTCTACTTTCAGATGCAACAGGAAACTTTGCGGATTGGTCAATCCGTTCGCGAGATATGGCAGTTTTGAGGTAAGAAACGCTTGAGAAACTCCCAATTTTCGCAGTTCTGATGCTCGAAACGAATAACTAGAACGGCCTAGGGGAAAACTACTCATACCGTTGTAATGGGGCGAGTTTCTACTTTCAGATGCAACAGAAACTTTGCAGATTGGTCAATCCGTTCGCGAGATATGGAAGTTTTGATGTAAGAAACGCTTGAGAAACTCCCAATTTTCGCAGTTCTGATGCTCGAAACGAATAACAAGAACGGCCCAGGGGAAAACTACTCATACCGTTGTAATGGGGCGAGTTTCTACTTTCAGATGCAACAGGAAACTTTGCGGATTGGTCAATCCGTTCGCGAGATATGGCAGTTTTGAGGTAAGAAACGCTTGAGAAACTCCCAATTTTCGCAGTTCTGATGCTCGAAACGAATAACTAGAACGGCCTAGGGGAAAACTACTCATTCCGTTGTAATGGGGCGAGTATCTACTTTCAGATGCAACAGAAACTTTGCGGATTGGTCAATCCGTTCGCGAGATATGGCAGTTTTGAGGTAAGAAACGCTTGAGAAACTCCAAATTTTCTTAGTTCTGATGCTCGAAACGAATAACTAGAACGGCCTAGGGGAAAACTACTCATACCGTTGTAATGGGGCGAGTTTCTACTTTCAGATGCAACAGAAACTTTGCGGATTGGTCAATCCGTTCGCGAGATATGGCAGTTTTGAGGTAAGAAACGCTTGAGAAACTCCAAATTTTCTTAGTTCTGATGCTCGAAACGAATAACTAGAACGGCCTAGGGGAAAACTACTCATACCGTTGTAATGGGGCGAGTTTCTACTTTCAGATGCAACAGAAACTTTGCGGATTGGTCAATCCGTTAGCGAGATATGGCAGTTTTGAGGTAAGAAACGCTTGAGAAACTCCCAATTTTCGCAGTTCTGATGCTCGAAACGACTAACTAGAACGGCCTAGGGGAAAACTACTCATACCGTTGTAATGGGTCGAGTTTCTACTTTCAGATGCAACAGGAAACTTTGCGGATTGGTCAATCCGTTCGCGAGATATGGCAGTTTTGAGGTAAGAAACGCTTGAGAAACTCCCAATTGTCGCAGTTCTGATGCTCGAAACGAATAACTAGAACGGCCTAGGGGAAAACTACTCATACCGTTGTAATGGGGCGAGTTTCTACTTTCAGATGCAACAGAAACTTTGCGGATTGGTCAATCCGTTCGCGAGATATGGCAGTTTTGAGGTAAGAAACGCTTGAGAAACTCCAAATTTTCTTAGTTCTGATGCTCGAAACGAATAACTAGAACGGCCTAGGGGAAAACTACTCATACCGTTGTAATGGGGCGAGTTTCTACTTTCAGATGCAACAGAAACTTTGCGGATTGGTCAATCCGTTCGCGAGATATGGCAGTTTTGAGGTAAGAAACGCTTGAGAAACTCCCAATTTTCGCAGTTCTGATGCTCGAAACGAATAACTAGAACGGCCTAGGGGAAAACTACTCATTCCGTTGTAATGGGGCGAGTATCTACTTTCAGATGCAACAGAAACTTTGCGGATTGGTCAATCCGTTCGCGAGATATGGCAGTTTTGAGGTAAGAAACGCTTGAGAAACTCCAAATTTTCTTAGTTCTGATGCTCGAAACGAATAACTAGAACGGCCTAGGGGAAAACTACTCATACCGTTGTAATGGGGCGAGTTTCTACTTTCAGATGCAACAGAAACTTTGCGGATTGGTCAATCCGTTCGCGAGATATGGCAGTTTTGAGGTAAGAAACGCTTGAGAAACTCCAAATTTTCTTAGTTCTGATGCTCGAAACGAATAACTAGAACGGCCTAGGGGAAAACTACTCATACCGTTGTAATGGGGCGAGTTTCTACTTTCAGATGCAACAGAAACTTTGCGGATTGGTCAATCCGTTAGCGAGATATGGCAGTTTTGAGGTAAGAAACGCTTGAGAAACTCCCAATTTTCGCAGTTCTGATGCTCGAAACGACTAACTAGAACGGCCTAGGGGAAAACTACTCATACCGTTGTAATGGGTCGAGTTTCTACTTTCAGATGCAACAGGAAACTTTGCGGATTGGTCAATCCGTTCGCGAGATATGGCAGTTTTGAGGTAAGAAACGCTTGAGAAACTCCCAATTGTCGCAGTTCTGATGCTCGAAACGAATAACTAGAACGGCCTAGGGGAAAACTACTCATACCGTTGTAATGGGGCGAGTTTCTACTTTCAGATGCAACAGAAACTTTGCGGATTGGTCAATCCGTTCGCGAGATATGGCAGTTTTGAGGTAAGAAACGCTTGAGAAACTCCAAATTTTCTTAGTTCTGATGCTCGAAACGAATAACTAGAACGGCCTAGGGGAAAACTACTCATACCGTTGTAATGGGGCGAGTTTCTACTTTCAGATGCAACAGAAACTTTGCGGATTGGTCAATCCGTTCGCGAGATATGGCAGTTTTGAGGTAAGAAACGCTTGAGAAACTCCAAATTTTCTTAGTTCTGATGCTCGAAACGAATAACTAGAACGGCCTAGGGGAAAACTACTCATACCGTTGTAATGGGGCGAGTTTCTACTTTCAGATGCAACAGAAACTTTGCGGATTGGTCAATCCGTTAGCGAGATATGGCAGTTTTGAGGTAAGAAACGCTTGAGAAACTCCCAATTTTCGCAGTTCTGATGCTCGAAACGAATAACTAGAACGGCCTAGGGGAAAACTACTCATACCCTTGTAATGGGGCGTGTTTCTACTTTCAGATGCAACAGAAACTTTGCGGATTGGTCAATCCGTTCGCGAGATATGGCAGTTTTGAGGTAAGAAACGCTTGAGAAACTCCAAATTTTCTTAGTTCTGATGCTCGAAACGAATAACTAGAACGGCCTAGGGGAAAACTACTCATACCGTTGTAATGGGGCGAGTTTCTACTTTCAGATGCAACAGAAACTTTGCGGATTGGTCAATCCGTTCGCGAGATATGGCAGTTTTGATGTAAGAAACGCTTGAGAAACTCCAAATTTTCTTAGTTCTGATGCTCGAAACGAATAACTAGAACGGCCTAGGGGAAAACTACTCATACCGTTGTAATGGGGCGAGTTTCTACTTTCAGATGCAACAGAAACTTTGCGGATTGGTCAATCCGTTAGCGAGATATGGCAGTTTTGAGGTAAGAAACGCTTGAGAAACTCCCAATTTTCGCAGTTCTGATGCTCGAAACGAATAACTAGAACGGCCTAGGGGAAAACTACTCATACCCTTGTAATGGGGCGTGTTTCTACTTTCAGATGCAACAGAAACTTTGCGGATTGGTCAATCCGTTCGTGAGATATGGCAGTTTTGAGGTAAGAAACGCTTGAGAAACTCCAAATTTTCGCAGTTCTGATGCTCGAAACGAATAACTAGAACGGCCTAGGGGAAAACTACTCATACCTTTGTAATGGGGCGAGTTTCTACTTTCAGATGCAACAGAAACTTTGCGGATTGGTCAATCCGTTCGCGAGATATGGCAGTTTTGAGGTAAGAAACGCTTGAGAAACTCCAAATTTTCTTAGTTCTGATGCTCGAAACGAATAACTAGAACGGCCTAGGGGAAAACTACTCATACCGTTGTAATGGGGCGAGTTTCTACTTTCAGATGCAACAGAAACTTTGCGGATTGGTCAATCCGTTCGCGAGATATGGCAGTTTTGGGGTAAGAAACGCTTGAGAAACTCCCAATTTTCGCAGTTCTGATGCTCGAAACGCATAACTAGAACGGCCTAGGGGAAAACTACTCATACCGTTGTAATGGGGCGAGTTTCTACTTTCAGATGCAACAGAAACTTTGCGGATTGGTCAATCCGTTCGCGAGATATGGCAGTTTTGAGGTAAGAAACGCTTGAGAAACTCCCAATTATCGCAGTTCTGATGCTCGAAACGAATAACTAGAACGGCCTAGGGGAAAACTACTCATACCGTTGTAATGGGTCGAGTTTCTACTTTCAGATGCAACAGGAAACTTTGCGGATTGGTCAATCCGTTCGCGAGATATGGCAGTTTTGAGGTAAGAAACGCTTGAGAAACTCCCAATTTTCGCAGTTCTGATGCTCGAAACGAATAACTAGAACGGCCTAGGGGAAAACTACTCATACCGTTGTAATGGGGCGAGTTTCTACTTTCAGATGCAACAGAAACTTTGCAGATTGGTCAATCCGTTCGCGAGATATGGAAGTTTTGATGTAAGAAACGCTTGAGAAACTCCCAATTTTCGCAGTTCTGATGCTCGAAACGAATAACAAGAACGGCCCAGGGGAAAACTACTCATACCGTTGTAATGGGGCGAGTTTCTACTTTCAGATGCAACAGGAAACTTTGCGGATTGGTCAATCCGTTCGCGAGATATGGCAGTTTTGAGGTAAGAAACGCTTGAGAAACTCCCAATTTTCGCAGTTCTGATGCTCGAAACGAATAACTAGAACGGCCTAGGGGAAAACTACTCATTCCGTTGTAATGGGGCGAGTATCTACTTTCAGATGCAACAGAAACTTTGCGGATTGGTCAATCCGTTCGCGAGATATGGCAGTTTTGAGGTAAGAAACGCTTGAGAAACTCCAAATTTTCTTAGTTCTGATGCTCGAAACGAATAACTAGAACGGCCTAGGGGAAAACTACTCATACCGTTGTAATGGGGCGAGTTTCTACTTTCAGATGCAACAGAAACTTTGCGGATTGGTCAATCCGTTCGCGAGATATGGCAGTTTTGAGGTAAGAAACGCTTGAGAAACTCCAAATTTTCTTAGTTCTGATGCTCGAAACGAATAACTAGAACGGCCTAGGGGAAAACTACTCATACCGTTGTAATGGGGCGAGTTTCTACTTTCAGATGCAACAGAAACTTTGCGGATTGGTCAATCCGTTAGCGAGATATGGCAGTTTTGAGGTAAGAAACGCTTGAGAAACTCCCAATTTTCGCAGTTCTGATGCTCGAAACGACTAACTAGAACGGCCTAGGGGAAAACTACTCATACCGTTGTAATGGGTCGAGTTTCTACTTTCAGATGCAACAGGAAACTTTGCGGATTGGTCAATCCGTTCGCGAGATATGGCAGTTTTGAGGTAAGAAACGCTTGAGAAACTCCCAATTGTCGCAGTTCTGATGCTCGAAACGAATAACTAGAACGGCCTAGGGGAAAACTACTCATACCGTTGTAATGGGGCGAGTTTCTACTTTCAGATGCAACAGAAACTTTGCGGATTGGTCAATCCGTTCGCGAGATATGGCAGTTTTGAGGTAAGAAACGCTTGAGAAACTCCAAATTTTCTTAGTTCTGATGCTCGAAACGAATAACTAGAACGGCCTAGGGGAAAACTACTCATACCGTTGTAATGGGGCGAGTTTCTACTTTCAGATGCAACAGAAACTTTGCGGATTGGTCAATCCGTTCGCGAGATATGGCAGTTTTGAGGTAAGAAACGCTTGAGAAACTCCAAATTTTCTTAGTTCTGATGCTCGAAACGAATAACTAGAACGGCCTAGGGGAAAACTACTCATACCGTTGTAATGGGGCGAGTTTCTACTTTCAGATGCAACAGAAACTTTGCGGATTGGTCAATCCGTTAGCGAGATATGGCAGTTTTGAGGTAAGAAACGCTTGAGAAACTCCCAATTTTCGCAGTTCTGATGCTCGAAACGAATAACTAGAACGGCCTAGGGGAAAACTACTCATACCCTTGTAATGGGGCGTGTTTCTACTTTCAGATGCAACAGAAACTTTGCGGATTGGTCAATCCGTTCGCGAGATATGGCAGTTTTGAGGTAAGAAACGCTTGAGAAACTCCAAATTTTCTTAGTTCTGATGCTCGAAACGAATAACTAGAACGGCCTAGGGGAAAACTACTCATACCGTTGTAATGGGGCGAGTTTCTACTTTCAGATGCAACAGAAACTTTGCGGATTGGTCAATCCGTTCGCGAGATATGGCAGTTTTGATGTAAGAAACGCTTGAGAAACTCCAAATTTTCTTAGTTCTGATGCTCGAAACGAATAACTAGAACGGCCTAGGGGAAAACTACTCATACCGTTGTAATGGGGCGAGTTTCTACTTTCAGATGCAACAGAAACTTTGCGGATTGGTCAATCCGTTAGCGAGATATGGCAGTTTTGAGGTAAGAAACGCTTGAGAAACTCCCAATTTTCGCAGTTCTGATGCTCGAAACGAATAACTAGAACGGCCTAGGGGAAAACTACTCATACCGTTGTAATGGGGCGAGTTTCTACTTTCAGATGCAACAGGAAACTTTGCGGATTGGTCAATCCGTTCGCGAGATATGGCAGTTTTGAGGTAAGAAACGCTTGAGAAACTCCCAATTTTCGCAGTTCTGATGCTCGAAACGAATAACTAGAACGGCCTAGGGGAAAACTACTCATTCCGTTGTAATGGGGCGAGTATCTACTTTCAGATGCAACAGAAACTTTGCGGATTGGTCAATCCGTTCGCGAGATATGGCAGTTTTGAGGTAAGAAACGCTTGAGAAACTCCAAATTTTCTTAGTTCTGATGCTCGAAACGAATAACTAGAACGGCCTAGGGGAAAACTACTCATACCGTTGTAATGGGGCGAGTTTCTACTTTCAGATGCAACAGAAACTTTGCGGATTGGTCAATCCGTTCGCGAGATATGGCAGTTTTGAGGTAAGAAACGCTTGAGAAACTCCAAATTTTCTTAGTTCTGATGCTCGAAACGAATAACTAGAACGGCCTAGGGGAAAACTACTCATACCGTTGTAATGGGGCGAGTTTCTACTTTCAGATGCAACAGAAACTTTGCGGATTGGTCAATCCGTTAGCGAGATATGGCAGTTTTGAGGTAAGAAACGCTTGAGAAACTCCCAATTTTCGCAGTTCTGATGCTCGAAACGACTAACTAGAACGGCCTAGGGGAAAACTACTCATACCGTTGTAATGGGTCGAGTTTCTACTTTCAGATGCAACAGGAAACTTTGCGGATTGGTCAATCCGTTCGCGAGATATGGCAGTTTTGAGGTAAGAAACGCTTGAGAAACTCCCAATTGTCGCAGTTCTGATGCTCGAAACGAATAACTAGAACGGCCTAGGGGAAAACTACTCATACCGTTGTAATGGGGCGAGTTTCTACTTTCAGATGCAACAGAAACTTTGCGGATTGGTCAATCCGTTCGCGAGATATGGCAGTTTTGAGGTAAGAAACGCTTGAGAAACTCCAAATTTTCTTAGTTCTGATGCTCGAAACGAATAACTAGAACGGCCTAGGGGAAAACTACTCATACCGTTGTAATGGGGCGAGTTTCTACTTTCAGATGCAACAGAAACTTTGCGGATTGGTCAATCCGTTCGCGAGATATGGCAGTTTTGAGGTAAGAAACGCTTGAGAAACTCCAAATTTTCTTAGTTCTGATGCTCGAAACGAATAACTAGAACGGCCTAGGGGAAAACTACTCATACCGTTGTAATGGGGCGAGTTTCTACTTTCAGATGCAACAGAAACTTTGCGGATTGGTCAATCCGTTAGCGAGATATGGCAGTTTTGAGGTAAGAAACGCTTGAGAAACTCCCAATTTTCGCAGTTCTGATGCTCGAAACGAATAACTAGAACGGCCTAGGGGAAAACTACTCATACCCTTGTAATGGGGCGTGTTTCTACTTTCAGATGCAACAGAAACTTTGCGGATTGGTCAATCCGTTCGCGAGATATGGCAGTTTTGAGGTAAGAAACGCTTGAGAAACTCCAAATTTTCTTAGTTCTGATGCTCGAAACGAATAACTAGAACGGCCTAGGGGAAAACTACTCATACCGTTGTAATGGGGCGAGTTTCTACTTTCAGATGCAACAGAAACTTTGCGGATTGGTCAATCCGTTCGCGAGATATGGCAGTTTTGATGTAAGAAACGCTTGAGAAACTCCAAATTTTCTTAGTTCTGATGCTCGAAACGAATAACTAGAACGGCCTAGGGGAAAACTACTCATACCGTTGTAATGGGGCGAGTTTCTACTTTCAGATGCAACAGAAACTTTGCGGATTGGTCAATCCGTTAGCGAGATATGGCAGTTTTGAGGTAAGAAACGCTTGAGAAACTCCCAATTTTCGCAGTTCTGATGCTCGAAACGAATAACTAGAACGGCCTAGGGGAAAACTACTCATACCCTTGTAATGGGGCGTGTTTCTACTTTCAGATGCAACAGAAACTTTGCGGATTGGTCAATCCGTTCGCGAGATATGGCAGTTTTGAGGTAAGAAACGCTTGAGAAACTCCAAATTTTCGCAGTTCTGATGCTCGAAACGAATAACTAGAACGGCCTAGGGGAAAACTACTCATACCTTTGTAATGGGGCGAGTTTCTACTTTCAGATGCAACAGAAACTTTGCGGATTGGTCAATCCGTTCGCGAGATATGGCAGTTTTGAGGTAAGAAACGCTTGAGAAACTCCAAATTTTCTTAGTTCTGATGCTCGAAACGAATAACTAGAACGGCCTAGGGGAAAACTACTCATACCGTTGTAATGGGGCGAGTTTCTACTTTCAGATGCAACAGAAACTTTGCGGATTGGTCAATCCGTTCGCGAGATATGGCAGTTTTGGGGTAAGAAACGCTTGAGAAACTCCCAATTTTCGCAGTTCTGATGCTCGAAACGCATAACTAGAACGGCCTAGGGGAAAACTACTCATACCGTTGTAATGGGGCGAGTTTCTACTTTCAGATGCAACAGAAACTTTGCGGATTGGTCAATCCGTTCGCGAGATATGGCAGTTTTGAGGTAAGAAACGCTTGAGAAACTCCCAATTATCGCAGTTCTGATGCTCGAAACGAATAACTAGAACGGCCTAGGGGAAAACTACTCATACCGTTGTAATGGGTCGAGTTTCTACTTTCAGATGCAACAGGAAACTTTGCGGATTGGTCAATCCGTTCGCGAGATATGGCAGTTTTGAGGTAAGAAACGCTTGAGAAACTCCCAATTTTCGCAGTTCTGATGCTCGAAACGAATAACTAGAACGGCCTAGGGGAAAACTACTCATACCGTTGTAATGGGGCGAGTTTCTACTTTCAGATGCAACAGAAACTTTGCAGATTGGTCAATCCGTTCGCGAGATATGGAAGTTTTGATGTAAGAAACGCTTGAGAAACTCCCAATTTTCGCAGTTCTGATGCTCGAAACGAATAACAAGAACGGCCCAGGGGAAAACTACTCATACCGTTGTAATGGGGCGAGTTTCTACTTTCAGATGCAACAGGAAACTTTGCGGATTGGTCAATCCGTTCGCGAGATATGGCAGTTTTGAGGTAAGAAACGCTTGAGAAACTCCCAATTTTCGCAGTTCTGATGCTCGAAACGAATAACTAGAACGGCCTAGGGGAAAACTACTCATTCCGTTGTAATGGGGCGAGTATCTACTTTCAGATGCAACAGAAACTTTGCGGATTGGTCAATCCGTTCGCGAGATATGGCAGTTTTGAGGTAAGAAACGCTTGAGAAACTCCAAATTTTCTTAGTTCTGATGCTCGAAACGAATAACTAGAACGGCCTAGGGGAAAACTACTCATACCGTTGTAATGGGGCGAGTTTCTACTTTCAGATGCAACAGAAACTTTGCGGATTGGTCAATCCGTTCGCGAGATATGGCAGTTTTGAGGTAAGAAACGCTTGAGAAACTCCAAATTTTCTTAGTTCTGATGCTCGAAACGAATAACTAGAACGGCCTAGGGGAAAACTACTCATACCGTTGTAATGGGGCGAGTTTCTACTTTCAGATGCAACAGAAACTTTGCGGATTGGTCAATCCGTTAGCGAGATATGGCAGTTTTGAGGTAAGAAACGCTTGAGAAACTCCCAATTTTCGCAGTTCTGATGCTCGAAACGACTAACTAGAACGGCCTAGGGGAAAACTACTCATACCGTTGTAATGGGTCGAGTTTCTACTTTCAGATGCAACAGGAAACTTTGCGGATTGGTCAATCCGTTCGCGAGATATGGCAGTTTTGAGGTAAGAAACGCTTGAGAAACTCCCAATTTTCGCAGTTCTGATGCTCGAAACGAATAACTAGAACGGCCTAGGGGAAAACTACTCATACCGTTGTAATGGGGCGAGTTTCTACTTTCAGATGCAACAGAAACTTTGCGGATTGGTCAATCCGTTCGCGAGATATGGCAGTTTTGAGGTAAGAAACGCTTGAGAAACTCCCAATTATCGCAGTTCTGATGCTCGAAACGAATAACTAGAACGGCCTAGGGGAAAACTACTCATACCGTTGTAATGGGGCGAGTTTCTACTTTCAGATGCAACAGAAACTTTGCGGATTGGTCAATCCGTTCGCGAGATATGGCAGTTTTGAGGTAAGAAACGCTTGAGAAACTCCCAATTTTCGCAGTTCTGATGCTCGAAACGAATAACTAGAACGGCCTAGGGGAAAACTACTCATACCGTTGTAATGGGGCGAGTTTCTACTTTCAGATGCAACAGAAACTTTGCGGATTGGTCAATCCGTTCGCGAGATATGGCAGTTTTGAGGTAAGAAACGCTTGAGAAACTCCCAATTTTCGCAGTTCTGATGCTCGAAACGAATAACTAGAACGGCCTAGGGGAAAACTACTCATACCTTTGTAATGGGGCGAGTTTCTACTTTCAGATGCAACAGAAACTTTGCGGATTGGTCAATCCGTTCACGAGATATGGCAGTTTTGAGGTAAGAAACGCTTGAGAAACTCCAAATTTTCTTAGTTCTGATGCTCGAAACGAATAACTAGAACGGCCTAGGGGAAAACTACTCATACCGTTGTAATGGGGCGAGTTTCTACTTTCAGATGCAACAGAAACTTTGCAGATTGGTCAATCCGTTCGCGAGATATGGAAGTTTTGATGTAAGAAACGCTTGAGAAACTCCCAATTTTCGCAGTTCTGATGCTCGAAACGAATAACAAGAACGGCCCAGGGGAAAACTACTCATACCGTTGTAATGGGGCGAGTTTCTACTTTCAGATGCAACAGAAACTTTGCGGATTGGTCAATCCGTTCGCGAGATATGGCAGTTTTGAGGTAAGAAACGCTTGAGAAACTCCAAATTTTCGCAGTTCTGATGCTCGAAACGAATAACTAGAACGGCCTAGGGGAAAACTACTCATACCGTTGTAATGGGGCGAGTTTCTACTTTCAGATGCAACAGAAACTTTGCGGATTGGTCAATCCGTTCGCGAGATATGGCAGTTTTGAGGTAAGAAACGCTTGAGAAACTCCCAATTTTCGCAGTTCTGATGCTCGAAACGAATAACTAGAACGGCCTAGGGGAAAACTACTCATACCGTTGTAATGGGGCGAGTATCTACTTTCAGATGCAACAGAAACTTTGCGGATTGGTCAATCCGTTCGCGAGATATGGCAGTTTTGAGGTAAGAAACGCTTGAGAAACTCCAAATTTTCTTAGTTCTGATGCTCGAAACGAATAACTAGAACGGCCTAGGGGAAAACTACTCATACCGTTGTAATGGGGCGAGTTTCTACTTTCAGATGCAACAGAAACTTTGCGGATTGGTCAATCCGTTCGCGAGATATGGCAGTTTTGAGGTAAGAAACGCTTGAGAACCTCCAAATTTTCTTAGTTCTGATGCTCGAAACGAATAACTAGAACGGCCTAGGGGAAAACTACTCATACCGTTGTAATGGGGCGAGTTTCTACTTTCAGATGCAACAGAAACTTTGCGGATTGGTCAATCCGTTAGCGAGATATGGCAGTTTTGAGGTAAGAAACGCTTGAGAAACTCCCAATTTTCGCAGTTCTGATGCTCGAAACGAATAACTAGAACGGCCTAGGGGAAAACTACTCATACCGTTGTAATGGGGCGTGTTTCTACTTTCAGATGCAACAGAAACTTTGCGGATTGGTCAATCCGTTCGCGAGATATGGCAGTTTTGAGGTAAGAAACGCTTGAGAAACTCCAAATTTTCGCAGTTCTGATGCTCGAAACGGATAACTAGAACGGCCTAGGGGAAAACTACTCATACCGTTGTAATGGGGCGAGTTTCTACTTTCAGATGCAACAGAAACTTTGCGGATTTGTCAATCCGTTCGCGAGATATGGCAGTTTTGAGGTAAGAAACGCTTGAGAAACTCCCAATTTTCGCAGTTCTGATGCTCGAAACGAATAACTAGAACGGCCTAGGGGAAAACTACTCATACCGTTGTAATGGGGCGTGTTTCTACTTTCAGATGCAACAGAAACTTTGCGGATTGGTCAATCCGTTCGCGAGATATGGCAGTTTTGGGGTAAGAAACGCTTGAGAAACTCCCAATTTTCGCAGTTCTGATGCTCGAAACGACTAACTAGAACGGCCTAGGGGAAAACTACTCATACCGTTGTAATGGGTCGAGTTTCTACTTTCAGATGCAACAGAAACTTTGCGGATTGGTCAATCCGTTCGCGAGATATGGCAGTTTTGAGGTAAGAAACGCTTGAGAAACTCCCAATTTTCGCAGTTCTGATGCTCGAAACGAATAACAAGAACGGCCCAGGGGAAAACTACTCATACCGTTGTAATGGGGCGAGTTTCTACTTTCAGATGCAACAGAAACTTTGCGGATTGGTCAATCCGTTCGCGAGATATGGCAGTTTTGAGGTAAGAAACGCTTGAGAAACTCCAAATTTTCGCAGTTCTGATGCTCGAAACGAATAACTAGAACGGCCTAGGGGAAAACTACTCATACCGTTGTAATGGGGCGAGTTTCTACTTTCAGATGCAACAGAAACTTTGCGGATTGGTCAATCCGTTCGCGAGATATGGCAGTTTTGAGGTAAGAAACGCTTGAGAAACTCCCAATTTTCGCAGTTCTGATGCTCGAAACGAATAACTAGAACGGCCTAGGGGAAAACTACTCATACCGTTGTAATGGGGCGAGTATCTACTTTCAGATGCAACAGAAACTTTGCGGATTGGTCAATCCGTTCGCGAGATATGGCAGTTTTGAGGTAAGAAACGCTTGAGAAACTCCAAATTTTCTTAGTTCTGATGCTCGAAACGAATAACTAGAACGGCCTAGGGGAAAACTACTCATACCGTTGTAATGGGGCGAGTTTCTACTTTCAGATGCAACAGAAACTTTGCGGATTTGTCAATCCGTTCGCGAGATATGGCAGTTTTGAGGTAAGAAACGCTTGAGAAACTCCCAATTTTCGCAGTTCTGATGCTCGAAACGAATAACTAGAACGGCCTAGGGGAAAACTACTCATACCGTTGTAATGGGGCGTGTTTCTACTTTCAGATGCAACAGAAACTTTGCGGATTGGTCAATCCGTTCGCGAGATATGGCAGTTTTGGGGTAAGAAACGCTTGAGAAACTCCCAATTTTCGCAGTTCTGATGCTCGAAACGACTAACTAGAACGGCCTAGGGGAAAACTACTCATACCGTTGTAATGGGTCGAGTTTCTACTTTCAGATGCAACAGAAACTTTGCGGATTGGTCAATCCGTTCGCGAGATATGGCAGTTTTGAGGTAAGAAACGCTTGAGAAACTCCCAATTTTCGCAGTTCTGATGCTCGAAACGAATAACAAGAACGGCCCAGGGGAAAACTACTCATACCGTTGTAATGGGGCGAGTTTCTACTTTCAGATGCAACAGAAACTTTGCGGATTGGTCAATCCGTTCGCGAGATATGGCAGTTTTGAGGTAAGAAACGCTTGAGAAACTCCAAATTTTCGCAGTTCTGATGCTCGAAACGAATAACTAGAACGGCCTAGGGGAAAACTACTCATACCGTTGTAATGGGGCGAGTTTCTACTTTCAGATGCAACAGAAACTTTGCGGATTGGTCAATCCGTTCGCGAGATATGGCAGTTTTGAGGTAAGAAACGCTTGAGAAACTCCCAATTTTCGCAGTTCTGATGCTCGAAACGAATAACTAGAACGGCCTAGGGGAAAACTACTCATACCGTTGTAATGGGGCGAGTATCTACTTTCAGATGCAACAGAAACTTTGCGGATTGGTCAATCCGTTCGCGAGATATGGCAGTTTTGAGGTAAGAAACGCTTGAGAAACTCCAAATTTTCTTAGTTCTGATGCTCGAAACGAATAACTAGAACGGCCTAGGGGAAAACTACTCATACCGTTGTAATGGGGCGAGTTTCTACTTTCAGATGCAACAGAAACTTTGCGGATTGGTCAATCCGTTCGCGTGATATGGCAGTTTTGAGGTAAGAAACGCTTGAGAAACTCCAAATTTTCTTAGTTCTGATGCTCGAAACGAATAACTAGAACGGCCTAGGGGAAAACTACTCATACCGTTGTAATGGGGCGAGTTTCTACTTTCAGATGCAACAGAAACTTTGCGGATTGGTCAATCCGTTCGCGAGATATGGCAGTTTTGAGGTAAGAAACGCTTGAGAAACTCCAAATTTTCTTAGTTCTGATGCTCGAAACGAATAACTAGAACGGCCTAGGGGAAAACTACTCATACCGTTGTAATGGGGCGAGTTTCTACTTTCAGATGCAACAGAAACTTTGCGGATTGGTCAATCCGTTAGCGAGATATGGCAGTTTTGAGGTAAGAAACGCTTGAGAAACTCCCAATTTTCGCAGTTCTGATGCTCGAAACGACTAACTAGAACGGCCTAGGGGAAAACTACTCATACCGTTGTAATGGGGCGAGTTTCTACTTTCAGATGCAACAGAAACTTTGCGGATTGGTCAATCCGTTCGCGAGATATGGCAGTTTTGAGGTAAGAAACGCTTGAGAAACTCCAAATTTTCTTAGTTCTGATGCTCGAAACGAATAACTAGAACGGCCTAGGGGAAAACTACTCATACCGTTGTAATGGGGCGAGTTTCTACTTTCAGATGCAACAGAAACTTTGCGGATTTGTCAATCCGTTCGCGAGATATGGCAGTTTTGAGGTAAGAAACGCTTGAGAAACTCCCAATTTTCGCAGTTCTGATGCTCGAAACGAATAACTAGAACGGCCTAGGGGAAAACTACTCATACCGTTGTAATGGGGCGTGTTTCTACTTTCAGATGCAACAGAAACTTTGCGGATTGGTCAATCCGTTCGCGAGATATGGCAGTTTTGGGGTAAGAAACGCTTGAGAAACTCCCAATTTTCGCAGTTCTGATGCTCGAAACGACTAACTAGAACGGCCTAGGGGAAAACTACTCATACCGTTGTAATGGGTCGAGTTTCTACTTTCAGATGCAACAGAAACTTTGCGGATTGGTCAATCCGTTCGCGAGATATGGCAGTTTTGAGGTAAGAAACGCTTGAGAAACTCCCAATTTTCGCAGTTCTGATGCTCGAAACGAATAACAAGAACGGCCCAGGGGAAAACTACTCATACCGTTGTAATGGGGCGAGTTTCTACTTTCAGATGCAACAGAAACTTTGCGGATTGGTCAATCCGTTCGCGAGATATGGCAGTTTTGAGGTAAGAAACGCTTGAGAAACTCCAAATTTTCGCAGTTCTGATGCTCGAAACGAATAACTAGAACGGCCTAGGGGAAAACTACTCATACCGTTGTAATGGGGCGAGTTTCTACTTTCAGATGCAACAGAAACTTTGCGGATTGGTCAATCCGTTCGCGAGATATGGCAGTTTTGAGGTAAGAAACGCTTGAGAAACTCCCAATTTTCGCAGTTCTGATGCTCGAAACGAATAACTAGAACGGCCTAGGGGAAAACTACTCATACCGTTGTAATGGGGCGAGTATCTACTTTCAGATGCAACAGAAACTTTGCGGATTGGTCAATCCGTTCGCGAGATATGGCAGTTTTGAGGTAAGAAACGCTTGAGAAACTCCAAATTTTCTTAGTTCTGATGCTCGAAACGAATAACTAGAACGGCCTAGGGGAAAACTACTCATACCGTTGTAATGGGGCGAGTTTCTACTTTCAGATGCAACAGAAACTTTGCGGATTGGTCAATCCGTTCGCGTGATATGGCAGTTTTGAGGTAAGAAACGCTTGAGAAACTCCAAATTTTCTTAGTTCTGATGCTCGAAACGAATAACTAGAACGGCCTAGGGGAAAACTACTCATACCGTTGTAATGGGGCGAGTTTCTACTTTCAGATGCAACAGAAACTTTGCGGATTGGTCAATCCGTTCGCGAGATATGGCAGTTTTGAGGTAAGAAACGCTTGAGAAACTCCAAATTTTCTTAGTTCTGATGCTCGAAACGAATAACTAGAACGGCCTAGGGGAAAACTACTCATACCGTTGTAATGGGGCGAGTTTCTACTTTCAGATGCAACAGAAACTTTGCGGATTGGTCAATCCGTTAGCGAGATATGGCAGTTTTGAGGTAAGAAACGCTTGAGAAACTCCCAATTTTCGCAGTTCTGATGCTCGAAACGACTAACTAGAACGGCCTAGGGGAAAACTACTCATACCGTTGTAATGGGTCGAGTTTCTACTTTCAGATGCAACAGGAAACTTTGCGGATTGGTCAATCCGTTCGCGAGATATGGCAGTTTTGAGGTAAGAAACGCTTGAGAAACTCCCAATTGTCGCAGTTCTGATGCTCGAAACGAATAACTAGAACGGCCTAGGGGAAAACTACTCATACCGTTGTAATGGGGCGAGTTTCTACTTTCAGATGCAACAGAAACTTTGCGGATTGGTCAATCCGTTCGCGAGATATGGCAGTTTTGAGGTAAGAAACGCTTGAGAAACTCCAAATTTTCTTAGTTCTGATGCTCGAAACGAATAACTAGAACGGCCTAGGGGAAAACTACTCATACCGTTGTAATGGGGCGAGTTTCTACTTTCAGATGCAACAGAAACTTTGCGGATTGGTCAATCCGTTCGCGAGATATGGCAGTTTTGAGGTAAGAAACGCTTGAGAAACTCCAAATTTTCTTAGTTCTGATGCTCGAAACGAATAACTAGAACGGCCTAGGGGAAAACTACTCATACCGTTGTAATGGGGCGAGTTTCTACTTTCAGATGCAACAGAAACTTTGCGGATTGGTCAATCCGTTAGCGAGATATGGCAGTTTTGAGGTAAGAAACGCTTGAGAAACTCCCAATTTTCGCAGTTCTGATGCTCGAAACGAATAACTAGAACGGCCTAGGGGAAAACTACTCATACCCTTGTAATGGGGCGTGTTTCTACTTTCAGATGCAACAGAAACTTTGCGGATTGGTCAATCCGTTCGCGAGATATGGCAGTTTTGAGGTAAGAAACGCTTGAGAAACTCCAAATTTTCTTAGTTCTGATGCTCGAAACGAATAACTAGAACGGCCTAGGGGAAAACTACTCATACCGTTGTAATGGGGCGAGTTTCTACTTTCAGATGCAACAGAAACTTTGCGGATTGGTCAATCCGTTCGCGAGATATGGCAGTTTTGATGTAAGAAACGCTTGAGAAACTCCAAATTTTCTTAGTTCTGATGCTCGAAACGAATAACTAGAACGGCCTAGGGGAAAACTACTCATACCGTTGTAATGGGGCGAGTTTCTACTTTCAGATGCAACAGAAACTTTGCGGATTGGTCAATCCGTTAGCGAGATATGGCAGTTTTGAGGTAAGAAACGCTTGAGAAACTCCCAATTTTCGCAGTTCTGATGCTCGAAACGAATAACTAGAACGGCCTAGGGGAAAACTACTCATACCCTTGTAATGGGGCGTGTTTCTACTTTCAGATGCAACAGAAACTTTGCGGATTGGTCAATCCGTTCGCGAGATATGGCAGTTTTGAGGTAAGAAACGCTTGAGAAACTCCAAATTTTCGCAGTTCTGATGCTCGAAACGAATAACTAGAACGGCCTAGGGGAAAACTACTCATACCTTTGTAATGGGGCGAGTTTCTACTTTCAGATGCAACAGAAACTTTGCGGATTGGTCAATCCGTTCGCGAGATATGGCAGTTTTGAGGTAAGAAACGCTTGAGAAACTCCAAATTTTCTTAGTTCTGATGCTCGAAACGAATAACTAGAACGGCCTAGGGGAAAACTACTCATACCGTTGTAATGGGGCGAGTTTCTACTTTCAGATGCAACAGAAACTTTGCAGATTGGTCAATCCGTTCGCGAGATATGGAAGTTTTGATGTAAGAAACGCTTGAGAAACTCCCAATTTTCGCAGTTCTGATGCTCGAAACGAATAACAAGAACGGCCCAGGGGAAAACTACTCATACCGTTGTAATGGGGCGAGTTTCTACTTTCAGATGCAACAGGAAACTTTGCGGATTGGTCAATCCGTTCGCGAGATATGGCAGTTTTGAGGTAAGAAACGCTTGAGAAACTCCCAATTTTCGCAGTTCTGATGCTCGAAACGAATAACTAGAACGGCCTAGGGGAAAACTACTCATTCCGTTGTAATGGGGCGAGTATCTACTTTCAGATGCAACAGAAACTTTGCGGATTGGTCAATCCGTTCGCGAGATATGGCAGTTTTGAGGTAAGAAACGCTTGAGAAACTCCAAATTTTCTTAGTTCTGATGCTCGAAACGAATAACTAGAACGGCCTAGGGGAAAACTACTCATACCGTTGTAATGGGGCGAGTTTCTACTTTCAGATGCAACAGAAACTTTGCGGATTGGTCAATCCGTTCGCGAGATATGGCAGTTTTGAGGTAAGAAACGCTTGAGAAACTCCAAATTTTCTTAGTTCTGATGCTCGAAACGAATAACTAGAACGGCCTAGGGGAAAACTACTCATACCGTTGTAATGGGGCGAGTTTCTACTTTCAGATGCAACAGAAACTTTGCGGATTGGTCAATCCGTTAGCGAGATATGGCAGTTTTGAGGTAAGAAACGCTTGAGAAACTCCCAATTTTCGCAGTTCTGATGCTCGAAACGACTAACTAGAACGGCCTAGGGGAAAACTACTCATACCGTTGTAATGGGTCGAGTTTCTACTTTCAGATGCAACAGGAAACTTTGCAGATTGGTCAATCCGTTCGCGAGATATGGCAGTTTTGAGGTAAGAAACGCTTGAGAAACTCCCAATTGTCGCAGTTCTGATGCTCGAAACGAATAACTAGAACGGCCTAGGGGAAAACTACTCATACCGTTGTAATGGGGCGAGTTTCTACTTTCAGATGCAACAGAAACTTTGCGGATTGGTCAATCCGTTCGCGAGATATGGCAGTTTTGAGGTAAGAAACGCTTGAGAAACTCCAAATTTTCTTAGTTCTGATGCTCGAAACGAATAACTAGAACGGCCTAGGGGAAAACTACTCATACCGTTGTAATGGGGCGAGTTTCTACTTTCAGATGCAACAGAAACTTTGCGGATTGGTCAATCCGTTCGCGAGATATGGCAGTTTTGATGTAAGAAACGCTTGAGAAACTCCAAATTTTCTTAGTTCTGATGCTCGAAACGAATAACTAGAACGGCCTAGGGGAAAACTACTCATACCGTTGTAATGGGGCGAGTTTCTACTTTCAGATGCAACAGAAACTTTGCGGATTGGTCAATCCGTTAGCGAGATATGGCAGTTTTGAGGTAAGAAACGCTTGAGAAACTCCCAATTTTCGCAGTTCTGATGCTCGAAACGAATAACTAGAACGGCCTAGGGGAAAACTACTCATACCCTTGTAATGGGGCGTGTTTCTACTTTCAGATGCAACAGAAACTTTGCGGATTGGTCAATCCGTTCGCGAGATATGGCAGTTTTGAGGTAAGAAACGCTTGAGAAACTCCAAATTTTCGCAGTTCTGATGCTCGAAACGAATAACTAGAACGGCCTAGGGGAAAACTACTCATACCTTTGTAATGGGGCGAGTTTCTACTTTCAGATGCAACAGAAACTTTGCGGATTGGTCAATCCGTTCGCGAGATATGGCAGTTTTGAGGTAAGAAACGCTTGAGAAACTCCAAATTTTCTTAGTTCTGATGCTCGAAACGAATAACTAGAACGGCCTAGGGGAAAACTACTCATACCGTTGTAATGGGGCGAGTTTCTACTTTCAGATGCAACAGAAACTTTGCGGATTGGTCAATCCGTTCGCGAGATATGGCAGTTTTGGGGTAAGAAACGCTTGAGAAACTCCCAATTTTCGCAGTTCTGATGCTCGAAACGCATAACTAGAACGGCCTAGGGGAAAACTACTCATACCGTTGTAATGGGGCGAGTTTCTACTTTCAGATGCAACAGAAACTTTGCGGATTGGTCAATCCGTTCGCGAGATATGGCAGTTTTGGGGTAAGAAACGCTTGAGAAACTCCCAATTATCGCAGTTCTGATGCTCGAAACGAATAACTAGAACGGCCTAGGGGAAAACTACTCATACCGTTGTAATGGGTCGAGTTTCTACTTTCAGATGCAACAGGAAACTTTGCGGATTGGTCAATCCGTTCGCGAGATATGGCAGTTTTGAGGTAAGAAACGCTTGAGAAACTCCCAATTTTCGCAGTTCTGATGCTCGAAACGAATAACTAGAACGGCCTAGGGGAAAACTACTCATACCGTTGTAATGGGGCGAGTTTCTACTTTCAGATGCAACAGAAACTTTGCAGATTGGTCAATCCGTTCGCGAGATATGGAAGTTTTGATGTAAGAAACGTTTGAGAAACTCCCAATTTTCGCAGTTCTGATGCTCGAAACGAATAACAAGAACGGCCCAGGGGAAAACTACTCATACCGTTGTAATGGGGCGAGTTTCTACTTTCAGATGCAACAGGAAACTTTGCGGATTGGTCAATCCGTTCGCGAGATATGGCAGTTTTGAGGTAAGAAACGCTTGAGAAACTCCCAATTTTCGCAGTTCTGATGCTCGAAACGAATAACTAGAACGGCCTAGGGGAAAACTACTCATTCCGTTGTAATGGGGCGAGTATCTACTTTCAGATGCAACAGAAACTTTGCGGATTGGTCAATCCGTTCGCGAGATATGGCAGTTTTGAGGTAAGAAACGCTTGAGAAACTCCAAATTTTCTTAGTTCTGATGCTCGAAACGAATAACTAGAACGGCCTAGGGGAAAACTACTCATACCGTTGTAATGGGGCGAGTTTCTACTTTCAGATGCAACAGAAACTTTGCGGATTGGTCAATCCGTTCGCGAGATATGGCAGTTTTGAGGTAAGAAACGCTTGAGAAACTCCAAATTTTCTTAGTTCTGATGCTCGAAACGAATAACTAGAACGGCCTAGGGGAAAACTACTCATACCGTTGTAATGGGGCGAGTTTCTACTTTCAGATGCAACAGAAACTTTGCGGATTGGTCAATCCGTTAGCGAGATATGGCAGTTTTGAGGTAAGAAACGCTTGAGAAACTCCCAATTTTCGCAGTTCTGATGCTCGAAACGACTAACTAGAACGGCCTAGGGGAAAACTACTCATACCGTTGTAATGGGTCGAGTTTCTACTTTCAGATGCAACAGAAACTTTGCGGATTGGTCAATCCGTTCGCGAGATATGGCAGTTTTGAGGTAAGAAACGCTTGAGAAACTCCCAATTATCGCAGTTCTGATGCTCGAAACGAATAACTAGAACGGCCTAGGGGAAAACTACTCATACCGTTGTAATGGGGCGAGTTTCTACTTTCAGATGCAACAGAAACTTTGCGGATTGGTCAATCCGTTCGCGAGATATGGCAGTTTTGAGGTAAGAAACGCTTGAGAAACTCCCAATTTTCGCAGTTCTGATGCTCGAAACGAATAACTAGAACGGCCTAGGGGAAAACTACTCATACCGTTGTAATGGGGCGAGTTTCTACTTTCAGATGCAACAGAAACTTTGCGGATTGGTCAATCCGTTCGCGAGATATGGCAGTTTTGAGGTAAGAAACGCTTGAGAAACTCCCAATTTTCGCAGTTCTGATGCTCGAAACGAATAACTAGAACGGCCTAGGGGAAAACTACTCATACCTTTGTAATGGGGCGAGTTTCTACTTTCAGATGCAACAGAAACTTTGCGGATTGGTCAATCCGTTCACGAGATATTGCAGTTTTGAGGTAAGAAACGCTTGAGAAACTCCAAATTTTCTTAGTTCTGATGCTCGAAACGAATAACTAGAACGGCCTAGGGGAAAACTACTCATACCGTTGTAATGGGGCGAGTTTCTACTTTCAGATGCAACAGAAACTTTGCAGATTGGTCAATCCGTTCGCGAGATATGGAAGTTTTGATGTAAGAAACGCTTGAGAAACTCCCAATTTTCGCAGTTCTGATGCTCGAAACGAATAACAAGAACGGCCCAGGGGAAAACTACTCATACCGTTGTAATGGGGCGAGTTTCTACTTTCAGATGCAACAGAAACTTTGCGGATTGGTCAATCCGTTCGCGAGATATGGCAGTTTTGAGGTAAGAAACGCTTGAGAAACTCCAAATTTTCGCAGTTCTGATGCTCGAAACGAATAACTAGAACGGCCTAGGGGAAAACTACTCATACCGTTGTAATGGGGCGAGTTTCTACTTTCAGATGCAACAGAAACTTTGCGGATTGGTCAATCCGTTCGCGAGATATGGCAGTTTTGAGGTAAGAAACGCTTGAGAAACTCCCAATTTTCGCAGTTCTGATGCTCGAAACGAATAACTAGAACGGCCTAGGGGAAAACTACTCATACCGTTGTAATGGGGCGAGTATCTACTTTCAGATGCAACAGAAACTTTGCGGATTGGTCAATCCGTTCGCGAGATATGGCAGTTTTGAGGTAAGAAACGCTTGAGAAACTCCAAATTTTCTTAGTTCTGATGCTCGAAACGAATAACTAGAACGGCCTAGGGGAAAACTACTCATACCGTTGTAATGGGGCGAGTATCTACTTTCAGATGCAACAGAAACTTTGCGGATTGGTCAATCCGTTCGCGAGATATGGCAGTTTTGAGGTAAGAAACGCTTGAGAAACTCCAAATTTTCTTAGTTCTGATGCTCGAAACGAATAACTAGAACGGCCTAGGGGAAAACTACTCATACCGTTGTAATGGGGCGAGTTTCTACTTTCAGATGCAACAGAAACTTTGCGGATTGGTCAATCCGTTCGCGAGATATGGCAGTTTTGAGGTAAGAAACGCTTGAGAACCTCCAAATTTTCTTAGTTCTGATGCTCGAAACGAATAACTAGAACGGCCTAGGGGAAAACTACTCATACCGTTGTAATGGGGCGAGTTTCTACTTTCAGATGCAACAGAAACTTTGCGGATTGGTCAATCCGTTAGCGAGATATGGCAGTTTTGAGGTAAGAAACGCTTGAGAAACTCCCAATTTTCGCAGTTCTGATGCTCGAAACGAATAACTAGAACGGCCTAGGGGAAAACTACTCATACCGTTGTAATGGGGCGTGTTTCTACTTTCAGATGCAACAGAAACTTTGCGGATTGGTCAATCCGTTCGCGAGATATGGCAGTTTTGAGGTAAGAAACGCTTGAGAAACTCCAAATTTTCGCAGTTCTGATGCTCGAAACGGATAACTAGAACGGCCTAGGGGAAAACTACTCATACCGTTGTAATGGGGCGAGTTTCTACTTTCAGATGCAACAGAAACTTTGCGGATTTGTCAATCCGTTCGCGAGATATGGCAGTTTTGAGGTAAGAAACGCTTGAGAAACTCCCAATTTTCGCAGTTCTGATGCTCGAAACGAATAACTAGAACGGCCTAGGGGAAAACTACTCATACCGTTGTAATGGGGCGTGTTTCTACTTTCAGATGCAACAGAAACTTTGCGGATTGGTCAATCCGTTCGCGAGATATGGCAGTTTTGGGGTAAGAAACGCTTGAGAAACTCCCAATTTTCGCAGTTCTGATGCTCGAAACGACTAACTAGAACGGCCTAGGGGAAAACTACTCATACCGTTGTAATGGGTCGAGTTTCTACTTTCAGATGCAACAGAAACTTTGCGGATTGGTCAATCCGTTCGCGAGATATGGCAGTTTTGAGGTAAGAAACGCTTGAGAAACTCCCAATTTTCGCAGTTCTGATGCTCGAAACGAATAACAAGAACGGCCCAGGGGAAAACTACTCATACCGTTGTAATGGGGCGAGTTTCTACTTTCAGATGCAACAGAAACTTTGCGGATTGGTCAATCCGTTCGCGAGATATGGCAGTTTTGAGGTAAGAAACGCTTGAGAAACTCCAAATTTTCGCAGTTCTGATGCTCGAAACGAATAACTAGAACGGCCTAGGGGAAAACTACTCATACCGTTGTAATGGGGCGAGTTTCTACTTTCAGATGCAACAGAAACTTTGCGGATTGGTCAATCCGTTCGCGAGATATGGCAGTTTTGAGGTAAGAAACGCTTGAGAAACTCCCAATTTTCGCAGTTCTGATGCTCGAAACGAATAACTAGAACGGCCTAGGGGAAAACTACTCATACCGTTGTAATGGGGCGAGTATCTACTTTCAGATGCAACAGAAACTTTGCGGATTGGTCAATCCGTTCGCGAGATATGGCAGTTTTGAGGTAAGAAACGCTTGAGAAACTCCAAATTTTCTTAGTTCTGATGCTCGAAACGAATAACTAGAACGGCCTAGGGGAAAACTACTCATACCGTTGTAATGGGGCGAGTTTCTACTTTCAGATGCAACAGAAACTTTGCGGATTGGTCAATCCGTTCGCGTGATATGGCAGTTTTGAGGTAAGAAACGCTTGAGAAACTCCAAATTTTCTTAGTTCTGATGCTCGAAACGAATAACTAGAACGGCCTAGGGGAAAACTACTCATACCGTTGTAATGGGGCGAGTTTCTACTTTCAGATGCAACAGAAACTTTGCGGATTGGTCAATCCGTTAGTGAGATATGGCAGTTTTGAGGTAAGAAACGCTTGAGAAACTCCCAATTTTCGCAGTTCTGATGCTCGAAACGAATAACTAGAACGGCCTAGGGGAAAACTACTCATACCGTTGTAATGGGGCGTGTTTCTACTTTCAGATGCAACAGAAACTTTGCGGATTGGTCAATCCGTTCGCGAGATATGGCAGTTTTGAGGTAAGAAACGCTTGAGAAACTCCAAATTTTCGCAGTTCTGATGCTCGAAACGGATAACTAGAACGGCCTAGGGGAAAACTACTCATACCGTTGTAATGGGGCGAGTTTCTACTTTCAGATGCAACAGAAACTTTGCGGATTTGTCAATCCGTTCGCGAGATATGGCAGTTTTGAGGTAAGAAACGCTTGAGAAACTCCCAATTTTCGCAGTTCTGATTCTCGAAACGAATAACTAGAACGGCCTAGGGGAAAACTACTCATACCGTTGTAATGGGGCGAGTTTCTACTTTCAGATGCAACAGAAACTTTGCGGATTGGTCAATCCGTTCGCGAGATATGGCAGTTTTGGGGTAAGAAACGCTTGAGAAACTCCCAATTTTCGCAGTTCTGATGCTCGAAACGACTAACTAGAACGGCCTAGGGGAAAACTACTCATACCGTTGTAATGGGTCGAGTTTCTACTTTCAGATGCAACAGAAACTTTGCGGATTGGTCAATCCGTTCGCGAGATATGGCAGTTTCGAGGTAAGAAACGCTTGAGAAACTCCCAATTTTCGCAGTTCTGATGCTCGAAACGAATAACTAGAACGGCCTAGGGGAAAACTACTCATACCGTTGTAATGGGGCGAGTTTCTACTTTCAGATGCAACAGAAACTTTGGGGAATGGTCAATCCGTTCGCGAGATATGGCAGTTTTGAGGTAAGAAACGCTTGAGAAACTCCCAATTTTCGCAGTTCTGATGCTCGAAACGAATAACTAGAACGGCCTAGGGGAAAACTACTCATACCTTTGTAATGGGGCGAGTATCTACTTTCAGATGCAACAGAAACTTTGCGGATTGGTCAATCCGTTCGCGAGATATGGCAGTTTTGAGGTAAGAAACGCTTGAGAAACTCCCAATTTTCGCAGTTCTGATGCTCGAAACGAATAACTAGAACGGCCTAGGGGAAAACTACTCTTACCGTTGTAATGGGGCGAGTTTCTACTTTCAGATGCAACAGAAACTTTGCGGATTGGTCAATCCGTTCGCGAGATATGGCAGTTTTGAGGTAAGAAACGCTTGAGAAACTCCAAATTTTCTTAGTTCTGATGCTCGAAACGAATAACTAGAACGGCCTAGGGGAAAACTACTCATACCGTTGTAATGGGGCGAGTTTCTACTTTCAGATGCAACAGAAACTTTGCGGATTGGTCAATCCGTTCGCGAGATATGGCAGTTTTGAGGTAAGAAACGCTTGAGAAACTCCAAATTTTCTTAGTTCTGATGCTCGAAACGAATAACTAGAACGGCCTAGGGGAAAACTACTCATACCGTTGTAATGGGGCGAGTTTCTACTTTCAGATGCAACAGAAACTTTGCGGATTGGTCAATCCGTTCGCGAGATATGGCAGTTTTGAGGTAAGAAACGCTTGAGAAACTCCCAATTTTCGCAGTTCTGATGCTCGAAACGAATAACTAGAACGGCCTAGGGGAAAACTACTCATACCGTTGTAATGGGGCGAGTATCTACTTTCAGATGCAACAGAAACTTTGCGGATTGGTCAATCCGTTCGCGAGATATGGCAGTTTTGAGGTAAGAAACGCTTGAGAAACTCCCAATTTTCGCAGTTCTGATGCTCGAAACGAATAACTAGAACGGCCTAGGGGAAAACTACTCATACCGTTGTAATGGGGCGAGTTTCTACTTTCAGATGCAACAGAAACTTTGCGGATTGGTCAATCCGTTCGCGAGATATGGCAGTTTTGAGGTAAGAAACGCTTGAGAAACTCCAAATTTTCTTAGTTCTGATGCTCGAAACGAATAACTAGAACGGCCTAGGGGAAAACTACTCATACCGTTGTAATGGGGCGAGTTTCTACTTTCAGATGCAACAGAAACTTTGCGGATTGGTCAATCCGTTCGCGAGATATGGCAGTTTTGAGGTAAGAAACGCTTGAGAAACTCCCAATTTTCGCAGTTCTGATGCTCGAAACGAATAACTAGAACGGCCTAGGGGAAAACTACTCATACCGTTGTAATGGGTCGAGTTTCTACTTTCAGATGCAACAGAAACTTTGCGGATTGGTCAATCCGTTCGCGAGATATGGCAGTTTTGAGGTAAGAAACGCTTGAGAAACTCCCAATTTTCGCAGTTCTGATGCTCGAAACGAATAACTAGAACGGCCTAGGGGAAAACTACTCTTACCGTTGTAATGGGGCGAGTTTCTACTTTTAGATGCAACAGAAACTTTGCGGATTGGTCAATCCGTTCGCGAGATATGGCAGTTTTGAGGTAAGAAACGCTTGAGAAACTCCAAATTTTCTTAGTTCTGATGCTCGAAACGAATAACTAGAACGGCCTAGGGGAAAACTACTCATACCGTTGTAATGGGGCGAGTTTCTACTTTCAGATGCAACAGAAACTTTGCGGATTGGTCAATCCGTTAGCGAGATATGGCAGTTTTGAGGTAAGAAACGCTTGAGAAACTCCCAATTTTCGCAGTTCTGATGCTCGAAACGAATAACTAGAACGGCCTAGGGGAAAACTACTCATACCGTTGTAATGGGGCGTGTTTCTACTTTCAGATGCAACAGAAACTTTGCGGATTGGTCAATCCGTTCGCGAGATATGGCAGTTTTGAGGTAAGAAACGCTTGAGAAACTCCAAATTTTCGCAGTTCTGATGCTCGAAACGAATAACTAGAACGGCCTAGGGGAAAACTACTCATACCTTTGTAATGGGGCGAGTTTCTACTTTCAGATGCAACAGAAACTTTGCGGATTGGTCAATCCGTTCGCGAGATATGGCAGTTTTGAGGTAAGAAACGCTTGAGAAACTCCCAATTTTCGCAGTTCTGATGCTCGAAACGAATAACTAGAACGGCCTAGGGGAAAACTACTCGTACCGTTGTAATGGGGCGAGTTTCTACTTTCAGATGCAACAGAAACTTTGCGGATTGGTCAATCCGTTCGCGAAATATGGCAGTTTTGAGGTAAGAAACGCTTGAGAAACTCCCAATTTTCGCAGTTCTGATTCTCGAAACGAATAACTAGAACGGCCTAGGGGAAAACTACTCATACCGTTGTAATGGGGCGAGTTTCTACTTTCAGATGCAACAGAAACTTTGCGGATTGGTCAATCCGTTCGCGAGATATGGCAGTTTTGGGGTAAGAAACGCTTGAGAAACTCCCAATTTTCGCAGTTCTGATGCTCGAAACGACTAACTAGAACGGCCTAGGGGAAAACTACTCATACCGTTGTAATGGGTCGAGTTTCTACTTTCAGATGCAACAGAAACTTTGCGGATTGGTCAATCCGTTCGCGAGATATGGCAGTTTCGAGGTAAGAAACGCTTGAGAAACTCCCAATTTTCGCAGTTCTGATGCTCGAAACGAATAACTAGAACGGCCTAGGGGAAAACTACTCATACCGTTGTAATGGGGCGAGTTTCTACTTTCAGATGCAACAGAAACTTTGGGGAATGGTCAATCCGTTCGCGAGATATGGCAGTTTTGAGGTAAGAAACGCTTGAGAAACTCCCAATTTTCGCAGTTCTGATGCTCGAAACGAATAACTAGAACGGCCTAGGGGAAAACTACTCATACCGTTGTAATGGGGCGAGTATCTACTTTCAGATGCAACAGAAACTTTGCGGATTGGTCAATCCGTTCGCGAGATATGGCAGTTTTGAGGTAAGAAACGCTTGAGAAACTCCCAATTTTCGCAGTTCTGATGCTCGAAACGAATAACTAGAACGGCCTAGGGGAAAACTACTCTTACCGTTGTAATGGGGCGAGTTTCTACTTTCAGATGCAACAGAAACTTTGCGGATTGGTCAATCCGTTCGCGAGATATGGCAGTTTTGAGGTAAGAAACGCTTGAGAAACTCCAAATTTTCTTAGTTCTGATGCTCGAAACGAATAACTAGAACGGCCTAGGGGAAAACTACTCATACCGTTGTAATGGGGCGAGTTTCTACTTTCAGATGCAACAGAAACTTTGCGGATTGGTCAATCCGTTCGCGAGATATGGCAGTTTTGAGGTAAGAAACGCTTGAGAAACTCCAAATTTTCTTAGTTCTGATGCTCGAAACGAATAACTAGAACGGCCTAGGGGAAAACTACTCATACCGTTGTAATGGGGCGAGTTTCTACTTTCAGATGCAACAGAAACTTTGCGGATTGGTCAATCCGTTCGCGAGATATGGCAGTTTTGAGGTAAGAAACGCTTGAGAAACTCCCAATTTTCGCAGTTCTGATGCTCGAAACGAATAACTAGAACGGCCTAGGGGAAAACTACTCATACCGTTGTAATGGGGCGAGTATCTACTTTCAGATGCAACAGAAACTTTGCGGATTGGTCAATCCGTTCGCGAGATATGGCAGTTTTGAGGTAAGAAACGCTTGAGAAACTCCCAATTTTCGCAGTTCTGATGCTCGAAACGAATAACTAGAACGGCCTAGGGGAAAACTACTCATACCGTTGTAATGGGGCGAGTTTCTACTTTCAGATGCAACAGAAACTTTGCGGATTGGTCAATCCGTTCGCGAGATATGGCAGTTTTGATGTAAGAAACGCTTGAGAAACTCCCAATTTTCGCAGTTCTGATGCTCGAAACGAATAACTAGAACGGCCTAGGGGAAAACTACTCATACCGTTGTAATGGGTCGAGTTTCTACTTTCAGATGCAACAGAAACTTTGCGGATTGGTCAATCCGTTCGCGAGATATGGCAGTTTTGAGGTAAGAAACGCTTGAGAAACTCCCAATTTTCGCAGTTCTGATGCTCGAAACGAATAACTAGAACGGCCTAGGGGAAAACTACTCTTACCGTTGTAATGGGGCGAGTTTCTACTTTTAGATGCAACAGAAACTTTGCGGATTGGTCAATCCGTTCGCGAGATATGGCAGTTTTGAGGTAAGAAACGCTTGAGAAACTCCAAATTTTCTTAGTTCTGATGCTCGAAACGAATAACTAGAACGGCCTAGGGGAAAACTACTCATACCGTTGTAATGGGGCGAGTTTCTACTTTCAGATGCAACAGAAACTTTGCGGATTGGTCAATCCGTTAGCGAGATATGGCAGTTTTGAGGTAAGAAACGCTTGAGAAACTCCCAATTTTCGCAGTTCTGATGCTCGAAACGAATAACTAGAACGGCCTAGGGGAAAACTACTCATACCGTTGTAATGGGGCGTGTTTCTACTTTCAGATGCAACAGAAACTTTGCGGATTGGTCAATCCGTTCGCGAGATATGGCAGTTTTGAGGTAAGAAACGCTTGAGAAACTCCAAATTTTCGCAGTTCTGATGCTCGAAACGAATAACTAGAACGGCCTAGGGGAAAACTACTCATACCTTTGTAATGGGGCGAGTTTCTACTTTCAGATGCAACAGAAACTTTGCGGATTGGTCAATCCGTTCGCGAGATATGGCAGTTTTGAGGTAAGAAACGCTTGAGAAACTCCCAATTTTCGCAGTTCTGATGCTCGAAACGAATAACTAGAACGGCCTAGGGGAAAACTACTCGTACCGTTGTAATGGGGCGAGTTTCTACTTTCAGATGCAACAGAAACTTTGCGGATTGGTCAATCCGTTCGCGAAATATGGCAGTTTTGAGGTAAGAAACGCTTGAGAAACTCCCAATTTTCGCAGTTCTGATTCTCGAAACGAATAACTAGAACGGCCTAGGGGAAAACTACTCATACCGTTGTAATGGGGCGAGTTTCTACTTTCAGATGCAACAGAAACTTTGCGGATTGGTCAATCCGTTCGCGAGATATGGCAGTTTTGGGGTAAGAAACGCTTGAGAAACTCCCAATTTTCGCAGTTCTGATGCTCGAAACGACTAACTAGAACGGCCTAGGGGAAAACTACTCATACCGTTGTAATGGGGCGAGTATCTACTTTCAGATGCAACAGAAACTTTGCGGATTGGTCAATCCGTTCGCGAGATATGGCAGTTTTGAGGTAAGAAACGCTTGAGAAACTCCCAATTTTCGCAGTTCTGATGCTCGAAACGAATAACTAGAACGGCCTAGGGGAAAACTACTCATACCGTTGTAATGGGGCGAGTTTCTACTTTCAGATGCAACAGAAACTTTGCGGATTGGTCAATCCGTTCGCGAGATATGGCAGTTTTGATGTAAGAAACGCTTGAGAAACTCCCAATTTTCGCAGTTCTGATGCTCGAAACGAATAACTAGAACGGCCTAGGGGAAAACTACTCATACCGTTGTAATGGGTCGAGTTTCTACTTTCAGATGCAACAGAAACTTTGCGGATTGGTCAATCCGTTCGCGAGATATGGCAGTTTTGAGGTAAGAAACGCTTGAGAAACTCCCAATTTTCGCAGTTCTGATGCTCGAAACGAATAACTAGAACGGCCTAGGGGAAAACTACTCTTACCGTTGTAATGGGGCGAGTTTCTACTTTTAGATGCAACAGAAACTTTGCGGATTGGTCAATCCGTTCGCGAGATATGGCAGTTTTGAGGTAAGAAACGCTTGAGAAACTCCAAATTTTCTTAGTTCTGATGCTCGAAACGAATAACTAGAACGGCCTAGGGGAAAACTACTCATACCGTTGTAATGGGGCGAGTTTCTACTTTCAGATGCAACAGAAACTTTGCGGATTGGTCAATCCGTTAGCGAGATATGGCAGTTTTGAGGTAAGAAACGCTTGAGAAACTCCCAATTTTCGCAGTTCTGATGCTCGAAACGAATAACTAGAACGGCCTAGGGGAAAACTACTCATACCGTTGTAATGGGGCGTGTTTCTACTTTCAGATGCAACAGAAACTTTGCGGATTGGTCAATCCGTTCGCGAGATATGGCAGTTTTGAGGTAAGAAACGCTTGAGAAACTCCAAATTTTCGCAGTTCTGATGCTCGAAACGAATAACTAGAACGGCCTAGGGGAGAACTACTCATACCTTTGTAATGGGGCGAGTTTCTACTTTCAGATGCAACAGAAACTTTGCGGATTGGTCAATCCGTTCGCGAGATATGGCAGTTTTGAGGTAAGAAACGCTTGAGAAACTCCCAATTTTCGCAGTTCTGATGCTCGAAACGAATAACTAGAACGGCCTAGGGGAAAACTACTCGTACCGTTGTAATGGGGCGAGTTTCTACTTTCAGATGCAACAGAAACTTTGCGGATTGGTCAATCCGTTCGCGAAATATGGCAGTTTTGAGGTAAGAAACGCTTGAGAAACTCCCAATTTTCGCAGTTCTGATGCTCGAAACGAATAACTAGAACGGCCTAGGGGAAAACTACTCATACCGTTGTAATGGGGCGAGTTTCTACTTTCAGATGCAACAGAAACTTTGCGGATTGGTCAATCCGTTCGCGAGATATGGCAGTTTTGAGGTAAGAAACGCTTGAGAAACTCCCAATTTTCGCAGTTCTGATGCTCGAAACGAATAACTAGAACGGCCTAGGGGAAAACTACTCATACCGTTGTAATGGGTCGAGTTTCTACTTTCAGATGCAACAGAAACTTTGCGGATTGGTCAATCCGTTCGCGAGATATGGCAGTTTTGAGGTAAGAAACGCTTGAGAAACTCCCAATTTTCGCAGTTCTGATGCTCGAAACGAATAACTAGAACGGCCTAGGGGAAAACTACTCTTACCGTTGTAATGGGGCGAGTTTCTACTTTTAGATGCAACAGAAACTTTGCGGATTGGTCAATCCGTTCGCGAGATATGGCAGTTTTGAGGTAAGAAACGCTTGAGAAACTCCAAATTTTCTTAGTTCTGATGCTCGAAACGAATAACTAGAACGGCCTAGGGGAAAACTACTCATACCGTTGTAATGGGGCGAGTTTCTACTTTCAGATGCAACAGAAACTTTGCGGATTGGTCAATCCGTTAGCGAGATATGGCAGTTTTGAGGTAAGAAACGCTTGAGAAACTCCCAATTTTCGCAGTTCTGATGCTCGAAACGAATAACTAGAACGGCCTAGGGGAAAACTACTCATACCGTTGTAATGGGGCGTGTTTCTACTTTCAGATGCAACAGAAACTTTGCGGATTGGTCAATCCGTTCGCGAGATATGGCAGTTTTGAGGTAAGAAACGCTTGAGAAACTCCAAATTTTCGCAGTTCTGATGCTCGAAACGAATAACTAGAACGGCCTAGGGGAAAACTACTCATACCTTTGTAATGGGGCGAGTTTCTACTTTCAGATGCAACAGAAACTTTGCGGATTGGTCAATCCGTTCGCGAGATATGGCAGTTTTGAGGTAAGAAACGCTTGAGAAACTCCAAATTTGCTTAGTTCTGATGCTCGAAACGAATAACTAGAACGGCCTAGGGGAAAACTACTCGTACCGTTGTAATGGGGCGAGTTTCTACTTTCAGATGCAACAGAAACTTTGCGGATTGGTCAATCCGTTCGCGAAATATGGCAGTTTTGAGGTAAGAAACGCTTGAGAAACTCCCAATTTTCGCAGTTCTGATTCTCGAAACGAATAACTAGAACGGCCTAGGGGAAAACTACTCATACCGTTGTAATGGGGCGAGTTTCTACTTTCAGATGCAACAGAAACTTTGCGGATTGGTCAATCCGTTCGCGAGATATGGCAGTTTTGGGGTAAGAAACGCTTGAGAAACTCCCAATTTTCGCAGTTCTGATGCTCGAAACGACTAACTAGAACGGCCTAGGGGAAAACTACTCATACCGTTGTAATGGGTCGAGTTTCTACTTTCAGATGCAACAGAAACTTTGCGGATTGGTCAATCCGTTCGCGAGATATGGCAGTTTCGAGGTAAGAAACGCTTGAGAAACTCCCAATTTTCGCAGTTCTGATGCTCGAAACGAATAACTAGAACGGCCTAGGGGAAAACTACTCATACCGTTGTAATGGGGCGAGTTTCTACTTTCAGATGCAACAGAAACTTTGGGGAATGGTCAATCCGTTCGCGAGATATGGCAGTTTTGAGGTAAGAAACGCTTGAGAAACTCCCAATTTTCGCAGTTCTGATGCTCGAAACGAATAACTAGAACGGCCTAGGGGAAAACTACTCATACCGTTGTAATGGGGCGAGTATCTACTTTCAGATGCAACAGAAACTTTGCGGATTGGTCAATCCGTTCGCGAGATATGGCAGTTTTGAGGTAAGAAACGCTTGAGAAACTCCCAATTTTCGCAGTTCTGATGCTCGAAACGAATAACTAGAACGGCCTAGGGGAAAACTACTCTTACCGTTGTAATGGGGCGAGTTTCTACTTTCAGATGCAACAGAAACTTTGCGGATTGGTCAATCCGTTCGCGAGATATGGCAGTTTTGAGGTAAGAAACGCTTGAGAAACTCCAAATTTTCTTAGTTCTGATGCTCGAAACGAATAACTAGAACGGCCTAGGGGAAAACTACTCATACCGTTGTAATGGGGCGAGTTTCTACTTTCAGATGCAACAGAAACTTTGCGGATTGGTCAATCCGTTCGCGAGATATGGCAGTTTTGAGGTAAGAAACGCTTGAGAAACTCCAAATTTTCTTAGTTCTGATGCTCGAAACGAATAACTAGAACTGCCTAGGGGAAAACTACTCATACCGTTGTAATGGGGCGAGTTTCTACTTTCAGATGCAACAGAAACTTTGCGGATTGGTCAATCCGTTCGCGAGATATGGCAGTTTTGAGGTAAGAAACGCTTGAGAAACTCCCAATTTTCGCAGTTCTGATGCTCGAAACGAATAACTAGAACGGCCTAGGGGAAAACTACTCATACCGTTGTAATGGGGCGAGTATCTACTTTCAGATGCAACAGAAACTTTGCGGATTGGTCAATCCGTTCGCGAGATATGGCAGTTTCGAGGTAAGAAACGCTTGAGAAACTCCCAATTTTCGCAGTTCTGATGCTCGAAACGAATAACTAGAACGGCCTAGGGGAAAACTACTCATACCGTTGTAATGGGGCGAGTTTCTACTTTCAGATGCAACAGAAACTTTGGGGAATGGTCAATCCGTTCGCGAGATATGGCAGTTTTGAGGTAAGAAACGCTTGAGAAACTCCCAATTTTCGCAGTTCTGATGCTCGAAACGAATAACTAGAACGGCCTAGGGGAAAACTACTCATACCGTTGTAATGGGGCGAGTATCTACTTTCAGATGCAACAGAAACTTTGCGGATTGGTCAATCCGTTCGCGAGATATGGCAGTTTTGAGGTAAGAAACGCTTGAGAAACTCCCAATTTTCGCAGTTCTGATGCTCGAAACGAATAACTAGAACGGCCTAGGGGAAAACTACTCTTACCGTTGTAATGGGGCGAGTTTCTACTTTCAGATGCAACAGAAACTTTGCGGATTGGTCAATCCGTTCGCGAGATATGGCAGTTTTGAGGTAAGAAACGCTTGAGAAACTCCAAATTTTCTTAGTTCTGATGCTCGAAACGAATAACTAGAACGGCCTAGGGGAAAACTACTCATACCGTTGTAATGGGGCGAGTTTCTACTTTCAGATGCAACAGAAACTTTGCGGATTGGTCAATCCGTTCGCGAGATATGGCAGTTTTGAGGTAAGAAACGCTTGAGAAACTCCAAATTTTCTTAGTTCTGATGCTCGAAACGAATAACTAGAACGGCCTAAGGGAAAACTACTCATACCGTTGTAATGGGGCGAGTTTCTACTTTCAGATGCAACAGAAACTTTGCGGATTGGTCAATCCGTTCGCGAGATATGGCAGTTTTGAGGTAAGAAACGCTTGTGAAACTCCAAATCTTCGTAGTTCTGATGCTCGAAACGAATAACTAGAACGGCCTAGGGGAAAAGTACTCATACCGTTGTAATGGGGCGAGTTTCTACTTTCAGATGCAAGAGAAATTTTGCGGATTGGTCAATCCGTTCGCGAGATATGGCAGTTTTGAGGTAAGAAACGCTTGAGAAACTCCAAATTTTCTTAGTTCTGATGCTCGAAACGAATAACTAGAAAGGCCTAGGGGAAAACTACTCATACCGTTGTAATGGGGCGAGTTTCTACTTTCAGATGCAACAGAAACTTTGCGGATTGGTCAATCCGTTCGCGAGATATGGCAGTTTTGAGGTAAGAAACGCTTGAGAAACTCCAAATTTTCTTAGTTCTGATGCTCGAAACGAATAACTAGAACTGCCTAGGGGAAAACTACTCATACCGTTGTAATGGGGCGAGTTTCTACTTTCAGATGCAACAGAAACTTTGCGGATTGGTCAATCCGTTCGCGAGATATGGCAGTTTTGAGGTAAGAAACGCTTGAGAAACTCCCAATTTTCGCAGTTCTGATGCTCGAAACGAATAACTAGAACGGCCTAGGGGAAAACTACTCATACCGTTGTAATGGGGCGAGTATCTACTTTCAGATGCAACAGAAACTTTGCGGATTGGTCAATCCGTTCGCGAGATATGGCAGTTTCGAGGTAAGAAACGCTTGAGAAACTCCCAATTTTCGCAGTTCTGATGCTCGAAACGAATAACTAGAACGGCCTAGGGGAAAACTACTCATACCGTTGTAATGGGGCGAGTTTCTACTTTCAGATGCAACAGAAACTTTGGGGAATGGTCAATCCGTTCGCGAGATATGGCAGTTTTGAGGTAAGAAACGCTTGAGAAACTCCCAATTTTCGCAGTTCTGATGCTCGAAACGAATAACTAGAACGGCCTAGGGGAAAACTACTCATACCGTTGTAATGGGGCGAGTATCTACTTTCAGATGCAACAGAAACTTTGCGGATTGGTCAATCCGTTCGCGAGATATGGCAGTTTTGAGGTAAGAAACGCTTGAGAAACTCCCAATTTTCGCAGTTCTGATGCTCGAAACGAATAACTAGAACGGCCTAGGGGAAAACTACTCTTACCGTTGTAATGGGGCGAGTTTCTACTTTCAGATGCAACAGAAACTTTGCGGATTGGTCAATCCGTTCGCGAGATATGGCAGTTTTGAGGTAAGAAACGCTTGAGAAACTCCAAATTTTCTTAGTTCTGATGCTCGAAACGAATAACTAGAACGGCCTAGGGGAAAACTACTCATACCGTTGTAATGGGGCGAGTTTCTACTTTCAGATGCAACAGAAACTTTGCGGATTGGTCAATCCGTTCGCGAGATATGGCAGTTTTGAGGTAAGAAACGCTTGAGAAACTCCAAATTTTCTTAGTTCTGATGCTCGAAACGAATAACTAGAACGGCCTAAGGGAAAACTACTCATACCGTTGTAATGGGGCGAGTTTCTACTTTCAGATGCAACAGAAACTTTGCGGATTGGTCAATCCGTTCGCGAGATATGGCAGTTTTGAGGTAAGAAACGCTTGTGAAACTCCAAATCTTCGTAGTTCTGATGCTCGAAACGAATAACTAGAACGGCCTAGGGGAAAAGTACTCATACCGTTGTAATGGGGCGAGTTTCTACTTTCAGATGCAAGAGAAATTTTGCGGATTGGTCAATCCGTTCGCGAGATATGGCAGTTTTGAGGTAAGAAACGCTTGAGAAACTCCAAATTTTCTTAGTTCTGATGCTCGAAACGAATAACTAGAAAGGCCTAGGGGAAAACTACTCATACCGTTGTAATGGGGCGAGTTTCTACTTTCAGATGCAACAGAAACTTTGCGGATTGGTCAATCCGTTCGCGAGATATGGCAGTTTTGAGGTAAGAAACGCTTGAGAAACTCCAAATTTTCTTAGTTCTGATGCTCGAAACGAATAACTAGAACGGCCTAGGGGAAAACTACTCATACCGTTGTAATGGGGTGAGTTTCTACTTTCAGATGCAACAGAAACTTTGCGGATTGGTCAATCCGTTCGCGAGATATGGCAGTTTTGAGGTAAGAAACGCTTGAGAAACTCCAAATTTTCTTAGTTCTGATGCTCGAAACGAATAACTAGAACGGCCTAGGGGAAAACTACTCATACCGTTGTAATGGGGCGAGTTTCTACTTTCAGATGCAACAGAAACTTTGCGGATTGGTCAATCCGTTCGCGAGATATGGCAGTTTTGGTGTAAGAAACGCTTGAGAAACTCCCAATTTTCGCAGTTCTGATGCTCGAAACGACTAACTAGAACGGCCTAGGGGAAAACTACTCATACCGTTGTAATGGGTCGAGTTTCTACTTTCAGATGCAACAGGAAACTTTGCGGATTGGTCAATCCGTTCGCGAGATATGGCAGTTTTGAGGTAAGAAACGCTTGAGAAACTCCCAATTTTCTTAGTTCTGATGCTCGAAACGAATAACTAGAACGGCCTAGGGGAAAACTACTCATACCGTTGTAATGGGGCGAGTATCTACTTTCAGATGCAACAGAAACTTTGCGGATTGGTCAATCCGTTCGCGAGATATGGCAGTTTTGAGGTAAGAAACGCTTGAGAAACTCCAAATTTTCTTAGTTCTGATGCTCGAAACGAATAACTAGAACGGCCTAGGGGAAAACTACTCATACCGTTGTAATGGGGCGAGTTTCTACTTTCAGATGCAACAGAAACTTTGCGGGTTGGTCAATCCGTTCGCGAGATATGGCAGTTTTGAGGTAAGAAACGCTTGAGAAACTCCAAATTTTCTTAGTTCTGATGCTCGAAACGAATAACTAGAACGGCCTAGGGGAAAACTACTCATACCGTTGTAATGGGGCGAGTTTCTACTTTCAGATGCAACAGAAACTTTGCGGATTGGTCAATCCGTTCGCGAGATATGGCAGTTTTGAGGTAAGAAACGCTTGAGAAACTCCCAATTTTCGCAGTTCTGATGCTCGAAACGAATAACTAGAACGGCCTAGGGGAAAACTACTCATACCGTTGTAATGGGGCGAGTTTCTACTTTCAGATGCAACAGAAACTTTGCGGAATGGTCAATCCGTTCGCGAGATATGGCAGTTTTGAGGTAAGAAACGCTTGAGAAACTCCCAATTTTCGCAGTTCTGATGCTCGAAACGAATAACTAGAACGGCCTAGGGGAAAACTACTCATACCGTTGTAATGGGGCGAGTATCTACTTTCAGATGCAACAGAAACTTTGCGGATTGGTCAATCCGTTCGCGAGATATGGCAGTTTTGAGGTAAGAAACGCTTGAGAAACTCCCAATTTTCGCAGTTCTGATGCTCGAAACGAATAACTAGAACGGCCTAGGGGAAAACTACTCATACCGTTGTAATGGGGCGAGTTTCTACTTTCAGATGCAACAGAAACTTTGCGGATTGGTCAATCCGTTCGCGAGATATGGCAGTTTTGAGGTAAGAAACGCTTGAGAAACTCCAAATTTTCTTAGTTCTGATGCTCGAAACGAATAACTAGAACGGCCTAGGGGAAAACTACTCATACCGTTGTAATGGGGCGAGTTTCTACTTTCAGATGCAACAGAAACTTTGCGGATTGGTCAATCCGTTCGCGAGATATGGCAGTTTTGAGGTAAGAAACGCTTGAGAAACTCCCAATTTTCGCAGTTCTGATGCTCGAAACGAATAACTAGAACGGCCTAGGGGAAAACTACTCATACCGTTGTAATGGGTCGAGTTTCTACTTTCAGATGCAACAGAAACTTTGCGGATTGGTCAATCCGTTCGCGAGATATGGCAGTTTTGAGGTAAGAAACGCTTGAGAAACTCCCAATTTTCGCAGTTCTGATGCTCGAAACGAATAACTAGAACGGCCTAGGGGAAAACTACTCATACCGTTGTAATGGGGCGAGTTTCTACTTTCAGATGCAACAGAAACTTTGCGGATTGGTCAATCCGTTCGCGAGATATGGCAGTTTTGAGGTAAGAAACGCTTGTGAAACTCCAAATCTTCGTAGTTCTGATGCTCGAAACGAATAACTAGAACGGCCTAGGGGAAAACTACTCATACCGTTGTAATGGGGCGAGTTTCTACTTTCAGATGCAAGAGAAATTTTGCGGATTGGTCAATCCGTTCGCGAGATATGGCAGTTTTGAGGTAAGAAACGCTTGAGAAACTCCAAATTTTCTTAGTTCTGATGCTCGAAACGAATAACTAGAACGGCCTAGGGGAAAACTACTCATACCGTTGTAATGGGGCGAGTTTCTACTTTCAGATGCAACAGAAACTTTGCGGATTGGTCAATCCGTTCGCGAGATATGGCAGTTTTGAGGTAAGAAACGCTTGAGAAACTCCCAATTTTCGCAGTTCTGATGCTCGAAACGAATAACTAGAACGGCCTAGGGGAAAACTACTCATACCGTTGTAATGGGGCGTGTTTCTACTTTCAGATGCAACAGAAACTTTGCGGATTGGTCAATCCGTTCGCGAGATATGGCAGTTTTGAGGTAAGAAACGCTTGAGAAACTCCAAATTTTCTTAGTTCTGATGCTCGAAACGAATAACTAGAACGGCCTAAGGGAAAACTACTCATACCGTTGTAATGGGGCGAGTTTCTACTTTCAGATGCAACAGAAACTTTGCGGATTGGTCAATCCGTTCGCGAGATATGGCAGTTTTGAGGTAAGAAACGCTTGAGAAACTCCAAATTTTCGCAGTTCTGATGCTCGAAACGAATAACTAGAACGGCCTAGGGGAAAACTACTCATACCTTTGTAATGGGGCGAGTTTCTACTTTCAGATGCAACAGAAACTTTGCGGATTGGTCAATCCGTTCGCGAGATATGGCAGTTTTGAGGTAAGAAACGCTTGAGAAACTCCAAATTTTCTTAGTTCTGATGCTCGAAACGAATAACTAGAATGGCCTAGGGGAAAACTACTCATACCGTTGTAATGGGGCGAGTTTCTACTTTCAGATGCAACAGAAACTTTGCGGATTGGTCAATCCGTTCGCGAGATATGGCAGTTTTGGGGTAAGAAACGCTTGAGAAACTCCCAATTTTCGCAGTTCTGATGCTCGAAACGCATAACTAGAACGGCCTAGGGGAAAACTACTCATACCGTTGTAATGGGGCGAGTTTCTACTTTCAGATGCAACAGAAACTTTGCGGATTGGTCAATCCGTTCGCGAGATATGGCAGTTTTGAGGTAAGAAACGCTTGAGAAACTCCCAATTTTCGCAGTTCTGATGCTCGAAACGAATAACTAGAACGGCCTAGGGGAAAACTACTCATACCGTTGTAATGGGGCGAGTTTCTACTTTCAGATGCAACAGAAACTTTGCGGATTGGTCAATCCGTTCGCGAGATATGGCAGTTTTGGGGTAAGAAACGCTTGAGAAACTCCCAATTTTCGCAGTTCTGATGCTCGAAACGACTAACTAGAACGGCCTAGGGGAAAACTACTCATACCGTTGTAATGGGTCGAGTTTCTACTTTCAGATGCAACAGAAACTTTGCGGATTGGTCAATCCGTTCGCGAGATATGGCAGTTTTGAGGTAAGAAACGCTTGAGAAACTCCCAATTTTCGCAGTTCTGATGCTCGAAACGAATAACTAGAACGGCCTAGGGGAAAACTACTCATACCGTTGTAATGGGGCGAGTTTCTACTTTCAGATGCAACAGAAACTTTGCGGATTGGTCAATCCGTTCGCGAGATATGGCAGTTTTGAGGTAAGAAACGCTTGTGAAACTCCAAATCTTCGTAGTTCTGATGCTCGAAACGAATAACTAGAACGGCCTAGGGGAAAACTACTCATACCGTTGTAATGGGGCGAGTTTCTACTTTCAGATGCAAGAGAAATTTTGCGGATTGGTCAATCCGTTCGCGAGATATGGCAGTTTTGAGGTAAGAAACGCTTGAGAAACTCCAAATTTTCTTAGTTCTGATGCTCGAAACGAATAACTAGAACGGCCTAGGGGAAAACTACTCATACCGTTGTAATGGGGCGAGTTTCTACTTTCAGATGCAACAGAAACTTTGCGGATTGGTCAATCCGTTCGCGAGATATGGCAGTTTTGAGGTAAGAAACGCTTGAGAAACTCCCAATTTTCGCAGTTCTGATGCTCGAAACGAATAACTAGAACGGCGTAGGGGAAAACTACTCATACCGTTGTAATGGGGCGAGTTTCTACTTTCAGATGCAACAGAAACTTTGCGGATTGGTCAATCCGTTCGCGAGATATGGCAGTTTTGATGTTAGGAACGCTTGAGAAACTCCAAATTTTCGCAGTTCTGATGCTCGAAACGAATAACTAGAACGGCCTAGGGGAAAACTACTCATACCGTTGTAATGGGGCGAGTTTCTACTTTCAGATGCAACAGAAACTTTGCGGATTGGTCAATCCGTTCGCGAGATATGGCAGTTTTGAGGTAAGAAACGCTTGAGAAACTCCAAATTTTCTTAGTTCTGATGCTCGAAACGAATAACTACAACGGCCTAGGGGAAAACTACTCATACCGTTGTAATGGGGCGAGTTTCTACTTTCAGATGCAACAGAAACTTTGCGGATTGGTCAATCCGTTCGCGAGATATGGCAGTTTTGAGGTAAGAAACGCTTGAGAAACTCCAAATTTTCTTAGTTCTGATGCTCGAAACGAATAACTAGAACGGCCTAGGGGAAAACTACTCATACCGTTGTAATGGGGCGAGTTTCTACTTTCAGATGCAACAGAAACTTTGCGGAATGGTCAATCCGTTCGCGAGATATGGCAGTTTTGAGGTAAGAAACGCTTGAGAAACTCCCAATTTTCGCAGTTCTGATGCTCGAAACGAATAACTAGAACGGCCTAGGGGAAAACTACTCATACCGTTGTAATGGGGCGAGTTTCTACTTTCAGATGCAACAGAAACTTTGCGGATTGGTCAATCCGTTCGCGAGATATGGCAGTTTTGGTGTAAGAAACGCTTGAGAAACTCCCAATTTTCGCAGTTCTGATGCTCGAAACGACTAACTAGAACGGCCTAGGGGAAAACTACTCATACCGTTGTAATGGGTCGAGTTTCTACTTTCAGATGCAACAGGAAACTTTGCGGATTGGTCAATCCGTTCGCGAGATATGGCAGTTTTGAGGTAAGAAACGCTTGAGAAACTCCCAATTTTCTTAGTTCTGATGCTCGAAACGAATAACTAGAACGGCCTAGGGGAAAACTACTCATACCGTTGTAATGGGGCGAGTATCTACTTTCAGATGCAACAGAAACTTTGCGGATTGGTCAATCCGTTCGCGAGATATGGCAGTTTTGAGGTAAGAAACGCTTGAGAAACTCCAAATTTTCTTAGTTCTGATGCTCGAAACGAATAACTAGAACGGCCTAGGGGAAAACTACTCATACCGTTGTAATGGGGCGAGTTTCTACTTTCAGATGCAACAGAAACTTTGCGGGTTGGTCAATCCGTTCGCGAGATATGGCAGTTTTGAGGTAAGAAACGCTTGAGAAACTCCAAATTTTCTTAGTTCTGATGCTCGAAACGAATAACTAGAACGGCCTAGGGGAAAACTACTCATACCGTTGTAATGGGGCGAGTTTCTACTTTCAGATGCAACAGAAACTTTGCGGATTGGTCAATCCGTTCGCGAGATATGGCAGTTTTGAGGTAAGAAACGCTTGAGAAACTCCCAATTTTCGCAGTTCTGATGCTCGAAACGAATAACTAGAACGGCCTAGGGGAAAACTACTCATACCGTTGTAATGGGGCGAGTTTCTACTTTCAGATGCAACAGAAACTTTGCGGAATGGTCAATCCGTTCGCGAGATATGGCAGTTTTGAGGTAAGAAACGCTTGAGAAACTCCCAATTTTCGCAGTTCTGATGCTCGAAACGAATAACTAGAACGGCCTAGGGGAAAACTACTCATACCGTTGTAATGGGGCGAGTATCTACTTTCAGATGCAACAGAAACTTTGCGGATTGGTCAATCCGTTCGCGAGATATGGCAGTTTTGAGGTAAGAAACGCTTGAGAAACTCCCAATTTTCGCAGTTCTGATGCTCGAAACGAATAACTAGAACGGCCTAGGGGAAAACTACTCATACCGTTGTAATGGGGCGAGTTTCTACTTTCAGATGCAACAGAAACTTTGCGGATTGGTCAATCCGTTCGCGAGATATGGCAGTTTTGAGGTAAGAAACGCTTGAGAAACTCCAAATTTTCTTAGTTCTGATGCTCGAAACGAATAACTAGAACGGCCTAGGGGAAAACTACTCATACCGTTGTAATGGGGCGAGTTTCTACTTTCAGATGCAACAGAAACTTTGCGGATTGGTCAATCCGTTCGCGAGATATGGCAGTTTTGAGGTAAGAAACGCTTGAGAAACTCCCAATTTTCGCAGTTCTGATGCTCGAAACGAATAACTAGAACGGCCTAGGGGAAAACTACTCATACCGTTGTAATGGGTCGAGTTTCTACTTTCAGATGCAACAGAAACTTTGCGGATTGGTCAATCCGTTCGCGAGATATGGCAGTTTTGAGGTAAGAAACGCTTGAGAAACTCCCAATTTTCGCAGTTCTGATGCTCGAAACGAATAACTAGAACGGCCTAGGGGAAAACTACTCATACCGTTGTAATGGGGCGAGTTTCTACTTTCAGATGCAACAGAAACTTTGCGGATTGGTCAATCCGTTCGCGAGATATGGCAGTTTTGAGGTAAGAAACGCTTGTGAAACTCCAAATCTTCGTAGTTCTGATGCTCGAAACGAATAACTAGAACGGCCTAGGGGAAAACTACTCATACCGTTGTAATGGGGCGAGTTTCTACTTTCAGATGCAAGAGAAATTTTGCGGATTGGTCAATCCGTTCGCGAGATATGGCAGTTTTGAGGTAAGAAACGCTTGAGAAACTCCAAATTTTCTTAGTTCTGATGCTCGAAACGAATAACTAGAACGGCCTAGGGGAAAACTACTCATACCGTTGTAATGGGGCGAGTTTCTACTTTCAGATGCAACAGAAACTTTGCGGATTGGTCAATCCGTTCGCGAGATATGGCAGTTTTGAGGTAAGAAACGCTTGAGAAACTCCCAATTTTCGCAGTTCTGATGCTCGAAACGAATAACTAGAACGGCCTAGGGGAAAACTACTCATACCGTTGTAATGGGGCGTGTTTCTACTTTCAGATGCAACAGAAACTTTGCGGATTGGTCAATCCGTTCGCGAGATATGGCAGTTTTGAGGTAAGAAACGCTTGAGAAACTCCAAATTTTCTTAGTTCTGATGCTCGAAACGAATAACTAGAACGGCCTAAGGGAAAACTACTCATACCGTTGTAATGGGGCGAGTTTCTACTTTCAGATGCAACAGAAACTTTGCGGATTGGTCAATCCGTTCGCGAGATATGGCAGTTTTGAGGTAAGAAACGCTTGAGAAACTCCAAATTTTCGCAGTTCTGATGCTCGAAACGAATAACTAGAACGGCCTAGGGGAAAACTACTCATACCTTTGTAATGGGGCGAGTTTCTACTTTCAGATGCAACAGAAACTTTGCGGATTGGTCAATCCGTTCGCGAGATATGGCAGTTTTGAGGTAAGAAACGCTTGAGAAACTCCAAATTTTCTTAGTTCTGATGCTCGAAACGAATAACTAGAATGGCCTAGGGGAAAACTACTCATACCGTTGTAATGGGGCGAGTTTCTACTTTCAGATGCAACAGAAACTTTGCGGATTGGTCAATCCGTTCGCGAGATATGGCAGTTTTGGGGTAAGAAACGCTTGAGAAACTCCCAATTTTCGCAGTTCTGATGCTCGAAACGCATAACTAGAACGGCCTAGGGGAAAACTACTCATACCGTTGTAATGGGGCGAGTTTCTACTTTCAGATGCAACAGAAACTTTGCGGATTGGTCAATCCGTTCGCGAGATATGGCAGTTTTGAGGTAAGAAACGCTTGAGAAACTCCCAATTTTCGCAGTTCTGATGCTCGAAACGAATAACTAGAACGGCCTAGGGGAAAACTACTCATACCGTTGTAATGGGGCGAGTTTCTACTTTCAGATGCAACAGAAACTTTGCGGATTGGTCAATCCGTTCGCGAGATATGGCAGTTTTGGGGTAAGAAACGCTTGAGAAACTCCCAATTTTCGCAGTTCTGATGCTCGAAACGACTAACTAGAACGGCCTAGGGGAAAACTACTCATACCGTTGTAATGGGTCGAGTTTCTACTTTCAGATGCAACAGAAACTTTGCGGATTGGTCAATCCGTTCGCGAGATATGGCAGTTTTGAGGTAAGAAACGCTTGAGAAACTCCCAATTTTCGCAGTTCTGATGCTCGAAACGAATAACTAGAACGGCCTAGGGGAAAACTACTCATACCGTTGTAATGGGGCGAGTTTCTACTTTCAGATGCAACAGAAACTTTGCGGATTGGTCAATCCGTTCGCGAGATATGGCAGTTTTGAGGTAAGAAACGCTTGTGAAACTCCAAATCTTCGTAGTTCTGATGCTCGAAACGAATAACTAGAACGGCCTAGGGGAAAACTACTCATACCGTTGTAATGGGGCGAGTTTCTACTTTCAGATGCAAGAGAAATTTTGCGGATTGGTCAATCCGTTCGCGAGATATGGCAGTTTTGAGGTAAGAAACGCTTGAGAAACTCCAAATTTTCTTAGTTCTGATGCTCGAAACGAATAACTAGAACGGCCTAGGGGAAAACTACTCATACCGTTGTAATGGGGCGAGTTTCTACTTTCAGATGCAACAGAAACTTTGCGGATTGGTCAATCCGTTCGCGAGATATGGCAGTTTTGAGGTAAGAAACGCTTGAGAAACTCCCAATTTTCGCAGTTCTGATGCTCGAAACGAATAACTAGAACGGCGTAGGGGAAAACTACTCATACCGTTGTAATGGGGCGAGTTTCTACTTTCAGATGCAACAGAAACTTTGCGGATTGGTCAATCCGTTCGCGAGATATGGCAGTTTTGATGTTAGGAACGCTTGAGAAACTCCAAATTTTCGCAGTTCTGATGCTCGAAACGAATAACTAGAACGGCCTAGGGGAAAACTACTCATACCGTTGTAATGGGGCGAGTTTCTACTTTCAGATGCAACAGAAACTTTGCGGATTGGTCAATCCGTTCGCGAGATATGGCAGTTTTGAGGTAAGAAACGCTTGAGAAACTCCAAATTTTCTTAGTTCTGATGCTCGAAACGAATAACTACAACGGCCTAGGGGAAAACTACTCATACCGTTGTAATGGGGCGAGTTTCTACTTTCAGATGCAACAGAAACTTTGCGGATTGGTCAATCCGTTCGCGAGATATGGCAGTTTTGAGGTAAGAAACGCTTGAGAAACTCCAAATTTTCTTAGTTCTGATGCTCGAAACGAATAACTAGAACGGCCTAGAGGAAAACTACTCATACCGTTGTAATGGGGCGAGTTTCTACTTTCAGATGCAACAGAAACTTTGCGGATTGGTCAATCCGTTCGCGAGATATGGCAGTTTTGAGGTAAGAAACGCTTGAGAAACTCCCAATTTTCGCAGTTCTGATGCTCGAAACGAATAACTAGAACGGCCTAGGGGAAAACTACTCGTACCGTTGTAATGGGGCGAGTTTCTACTTTCAGATGCAACAGAAACTTTGCGGATTGGTCAATCCGTTCGCGAGATATGGCAGTTTTGAGGTAAGAAACGCTTGAGAAACTCCAAATTTTCGCAGTTCTGATGCTCGAAACGAATAACTAGAACGGTCTAGGGGAAAACTACTCATACCGTTGTAATGGGGCGTGTTTCTACTTTCAGATGCAACAGAAACTTTGCGGATTGGTCAATCCGTTCGCGAGATATGGCAGTTTTGATGTTAGGAACGCTTGAGAAACTCCAAATTTTCGCAGTTCTGATGCTCGAAACGAATAACTAGAACGGCCTAGGGGAAAACTACTCATACCGTTGTAATGGGGCGAGTTTCTACTTTCAGATGCAACAGAAACTTTGCGGATTGGACAATCCGTTCGCGAGATATGGCAGTTTTGAGGTAAGAAACGCTTGAGAAACTCCCAATTTTCGCAGTTCTGATGCTCGAAACGAATAACTAGAACGGCCTAGGGGAAAACTACTCGTACCGTTGTAATGGGGCGAGTTTCTACTTTCAGATGCAACAGGAACTTTGCGGATTGGTCAATCCGTTCGCGAGATATGGCAGTTTTGAGGTAAGAAACGCTTGAGAAACTCCCAATTTTCGCAGTTCTGATGCTCGAAACGAATAACTAGAGCGGCCTAGGGGAAAACTACTCATACCGTTGTATTGGGGCGAGTTTCTACTTTCAGATGCAACAGAAACTTTGCGGATTGGTCAATCCGTTCGCGAGATATGGCAGTTTTGGGGTAAGAAACGCTTGAGAAACTCCCAATTTTCGCAGTTCTGATGCTCGAAACGACTAACTAGAACGGCCTAGGGGAAAACTACTCATACCGTTGTAATGGGTCGAGTTTCTACTTTCAGATGCAACAGGAAACTTTGCGGATTGGTCAATCCGTTCGCGAGATATGGCAGTTTTGAGGTAAGAAACGCTTGAGAAACTCCCAATTTTCGCAGTTCTGATGCTCGAAACGAATAACTAGAACGGCCTAGGGGAAAACTACTCGTACCGTTGTAATGGGGCGAGTTTCTACTTTCAGATGCAACAGAAACTTTGCGGATTGGTCAATCCGTTCGCGAGATATGGCAGTTTTGAGGTAAGAAACGCTTGAGAAACTCCAAATTTTCGCAGTTCTGATGCTCGAAACGAATAACTAGAACGGTCTAGGGGAAAACTACTCATACCGTTGTAATGGGGCGTGTTTCTACTTTCAGATGCAACAGAAACTTTGCGGATTGGTCAATCCGTTCGCGAGATATGGCAGTTTTGAGGTAAGAAACGCTTGAGAAACTCCAAATTTTCTTAGTTCTGATGCTCGAAACGAATAACTAGAACGGCCTAGGGGAAAACTACTCATACCGTTGTAATGGGGCGAGTTTCTACTTTCAGATGCAACAGAAACTTTGCGGATTGGTCAATCCGTTAGCGAGATATGGCAGTTTTGAGGTAAGAAACGCTTGAGAAACTCCCAATTTTCGCAGTTCTGATGCTCGAAACGAATAACTAGAACGGCCTAGAGGAAAACTACTCATACCGTTGTAATGGGGCGTGTTTCTACTTTCAGATGCAACAGAAACTTTGCGGATTGGTCAATCCGTTCGCGAGATATGGCAGTTTTGAGGTAAGAAACACTTGAGAAACTCCAAATTTTCGCAGTTCTGATGCTCGAAACGAATAACTAGAACGGCCTAGGGGAAAACTACTCATACCTTTGTAATGGGGCGAGTTTCTACTTTCAGATGCAACAGAAACTTTGCGGATTGGTCAATCCGTTCGCGAGATATGGCAGTTTTGAGGTAAGAAACGCTTGAGAAACTCCAAATTTTCTTAGTTCTGATGCTCGAAACGAATAACTAGAACGGCCTAGGGGAAAACTACTCCTACCGTTGTAATGGGGCGAGTTTCTACTTTCAGATGCAACAGAAACTTTGCGGATTGGTCAATCCGTTCGCGAGATATGGCAGTTTTGGGGTAAGAAACGCTTGAGAAACTCCCAATTTTCGCAGTTCTGATGCTCGAAACGCATAACTAGAACGGCCTAGGGGAAAACTACTCATACCGTTGTAATGGGGCGAGTTTCTACTTTCAGATGCAACAGAAACTTTGCGGATTGGTCAATCCGTTCGCGAGATATGGCAGTTTTGAGGTAAGAAACGCTTGAGAAACTCCAAATTTTCTTAGTTCTGATGCTCGAAACGAATAACTAGAACGGCCTAGGGGAAAACTACTCATACCGTTGTAATGGGGCGAGTTTCTACTTTCAGATGCAACAGAAACTTTGCGGATTGGTCAATCCGTTCGCGAGATATGGCAGTTTTGAGGTAAGAAACGCTTGAGAAACTCCCAATTTTCGCAGTTCTGATGCTCGAAACGAATAACTAGAACGGCCTAGGGGAAAACTACTCATACCGTTGTAATGGGGCGAGTTTCTACTTTCAGATGCAACAGAAACTTTGCGGATTGGTCAATCCGTTCGCGAGATATGGCAGTTTTGAGGCAAGGAACGCTTGAGAAACTCCCAATTTTCGCAGTTCTGATGCTCGAAACGAATAACTAGAACGGCCTAGGGGAAAACTACTCATACCGTTGTAATGGGTCGAGTTTCTACTTTCAGATGCAACAGGAAACTTTGCGGATTGGTCAATCCGTTCGCGAGATATGGCAGTTTTGGGGTAAGAAACGCTTGAGAAACTCCCAATTTTCGCAGTTCTGATGCTCGAAACGACTAACTAGAACGGCCTAGGGGAAAACTACTCATACCGTTGTAATGGGTCGAGTTTCTACTTTCAGATGCAACAGGAAACTTTGCGGATTGGTCAATCCGTTCGCGAGATATGGCAGTTTTGAGGTAAGAAACGCTTGAGAAACTCCCAATTTTCGCAGTTCTGATGCTCGAAACGAATAACTAGAACGGCCTAGGGGAAAACTACTCATACCGTTGTAATGGGGCGAGTATCTACTTTCAGATGCAACAGAAACTTTGCGGATTGGTCAATCCGTTCGCGAGATATGGCAGTTTTGAGGTAAGAAACGCTTGAGAAACTCCAAATTTTCTTAGTTCTGATGCTCGAAACGAATAACTACAACGGCCTAGGGGAAAACTACTCATACCGTTGTAATGGGGCGAGTTTCTACTTTCAGATGCAACAGAAACTTTGCGGATTGGTCAATCCGTTCGCGAGATATGGCAGTTTTGAGGTAAGAAACGCTTGAGAAACTCCCAATTTTCGCAGTTCTGATGCTCGAAACGAATAACTAGAGCGGCCTAGGGGAAAACTACTCATACCGTTGTATTGGGGCGAGTTTCTACTTTCAGATGCAACAGAAACTTTGCGGATTGGTCAATCCGTTCGCGAGATATGGCAGTTTTGGGGTAAGAAACGCTTGAGAAACTCCCAATTTTCGCAGTTCTGATGCTCGAAACGACTAACTAGAACGGCCTAGGGGAAAACTACTCATACCGTTGTAATGGGTCGAGTTTCTACTTTCAGATGCAACAGGAAACTTTGCGGATTGGTCAATCCGTTCGCGAGATATGGCAGTTTTGAGGTAAGAAACGCTTGAGAAACTCCCAATTTTCGCAGTTCTGATGCTCGAAACGAATAACTAGAACGGCCTAGGGGAAAACTACTCATACCGTTGTAATGGGGCGAGTATCTACTTTCAGATGCAACAGAAACTTTGCGGATTGGTCAATCCGTTCGCGAGATATGGCAGTTTTGAGGTAAGAAACGCTTGAGAAACTCCAAATTTTCTTAGTTCTGATGCTCGAAACGAATAACTAGAACGGCCTAGGGGAAAACTACTCATACCGTTGTAATGGGGCGAGTTTCTACTTTCAGATGCAACAGAAACTTTGCGGATTGGTCAATCCGTTCGCGAGATATGGCAGTTTTGAGGTAAGAAACGCTTGAGAAACTCCAAATTTTCTTAGTTCTGATGCTCGAAACGAATAACTACAACGGCCTAGGGGAAAACTACTCATACCGTTGTAATGGGGCGAGTTTCTACTTTCAGATGCAACAGAAACTTTGCGGATTGGTCAATCCGTTCGCGAGATATGGCAGTTTTGAGGTAAGAAACGCTTGAGAAACTCCAAATTTTCTTAGTTCTGATGCTCGAAACGAATAACTAGAACGGCCTAGAGGAAAACTACTCATACCGTTGTAATGGGGCGAGTTTCTACTTTCAGATGCAACAGAAACTTTGCGGATTGGTCAATCCGTTCGCGAGATATGGCAGTTTTGAGGTAAGAAACGCTTGAGAAACTCCCAATTTTCGCAGTTCTGATGCTCGAAACGAATAACTAGAACGGCCTAGGGGAAAACTACTCGTACCGTTGTAATGGGGCGAGTTTCTACTTTCAGATGCAACAGAAACTTTGCGGATTGGTCAATCCGTTCGCGAGATATGGCAGTTTTGAGGTAAGAAACGCTTGAGAAACTCCAAATTTTCGCAGTTCTGATGCTCGAAACGAATAACTAGAACGGTCTAGGGGAAAACTACTCATACCGTTGTAATGGGGCGTGTTTCTACTTTCAGATGCAACAGAAACTTTGCGGATTGGTCAATCCGTTCGCGAGATATGGCAGTTTTGATGTTAGGAACGCTTGAGAAACTCCAAATTTTCGCAGTTCTGATGCTCGAAACGAATAACTAGAACGGCCTAGGGGAAAACTACTCATACCGTTGTAATGGGGCGAGTTTCTACTTTCAGATGCAACAGAAACTTTGCGGATTGGACAATCCGTTCGCGAGATATGGCAGTTTTGAGGTAAGAAACGCTTGAGAAACTCCCAATTTTCGCAGTTCTGATGCTCGAAACGAATAACTAGAACGGCCTAGGGGAAAACTACTCGTACCGTTGTAATGGGGCGAGTTTCTACTTTCAGATGCAACAGAAACTTTGCGGATTGGTCAATCCGTTCGCGAGATATGGCAGTTTTGAGGTAAGAAACGCTTGAGAAACTCCCAATTTTCGCAGTTCTGATGCTCGAAACGAATAACTAGAGCGGCCTAGGGGAAAACTACTCATACCGTTGTATTGGGGCGAGTTTCTACTTTCAGATGCAACAGAAACTTTGCGGATTGGTCAATCCGTTCGCGAGATATGGCAGTTTTGGGGTAAGAAACGCTTGAGAAACTCCCAATTTTCGCAGTTCTGATGCTCGAAACGACTAACTAGAACGGCCTAGGGGAAAACTACTCATACCGTTGTAATGGGTCGAGTTTCTACTTTCAGATGCAACAGGAAACTTTGCGGATTGGTCAATCCGTTCGCGAGATATGGCAGTTTTGAGGTAAGAAACGCTTGAGAAACTCCCAATTTTCGCAGTTCTGATGCTCGAAACGAATAACTAGAACGGCCTAGGGGAAAACTACTCATACCGTTGTAATGGGGCGAGTATCTACTTTCAGATGCAACAGAAACTTTGCGGATTGGTCAATCCGTTCGCGAGATATGGCAGTTTTGAGGTAAGAAACGCTTGAGAAACTCCAAATTTTCTTAGTTCTGATGCTCGAAACGAATAACTAGAACGGCCTAGGGGAAAACTACTCATACCGTTGTAATGGGGCGAGTTTCTACTTTCAGATGCAACAGAAACTTTGCGGATTGGTCAATCCGTTCGCGAGATATGGCAGTTTTGAGGTAAGAAACGCTTGAGAAACTCCAAATTTTCTTAGTTCTGATGCTCGAAACGAATAACTAGAACGGCCTAGGGGAAAACTACTCATACCGTTGTAATGGGGCGAGTTTCTACTTTCAGATGCAACAGAAACTTTGCGGATTGGTCAATCCGTTCGCGAGATATGGCAGTTTTGAGGTAAGAAACGCTTGAGAAACTCCAAATTTTCTTAGTTCTGATGCTCGAAACGAATAACTAGAACGGCCTAGGGGAAAACTACTCATACCGTTGTAATGGGGCGAGTTTCTACTTTCAGATGCAACAGAAACTTTGCGGATTGGTCAATCCGTTAGCGAGATATGGCAGTTTTGAGGTAAGAAACGCTTGAGAAACTCCCAATTTTCGCAGTTCTGATGCTCGAAACGAATAACTAGAACGGCCTAGAGGAAAACTACTCATACCGTTGTAATGGGGCGTGTTTCTACTTTCAGATGCAACAGAAACTTTGCGGATTGGTCAATCCGTTCGCGAGATATGGCAGTTTTGAGGTAAGAAACACTTGAGAAACTCCAAATTTTCGCAGTTCTGATGCTCGAAACGAATAACTAGAACGGCCTAGGGGAAAACTACTCATACCTTTGTAATGGGGCGAGTTTCTACTTTCAGATGCAACAGAAACTTTGCGGATTGGTCAATCCGTTCGCGAGATATGGCAGTTTTGAGGTAAGAAACGCTTGAGAAACTCCAAATTTTCTTAGTTCTGATGCTCGAAACGAATAACTAGAACGGCCTAGGGGAAAACTACTCCTACCGTTGTAATGGGGCGAGTTTCTACTTTCAGATGCAACAGAAACTTTGCGGATTGGTCAATCCGTTCGCGAGATATGGCAGTTTTGGGGTAAGAAACGCTTGAGAAACTCCCAATTTTCGCAGTTCTGATGCTCGAAACGCATAACTAGAACGGCCTAGGGGAAAACTACTCATACCGTTGTAATGGGGCGAGTTTCTACTTTCAGATGCAACAGAAACTTTGCGGATTGGTCAATCCGTTCGCGAGATATGGCAGTTTTGAGGTAAGAAACGCTTGAGAAACTCCAAATTTTCTTAGTTCTGATGCTCGAAACGAATAACTAGAACGGCCTAGGGGAAAACTACTCATACCGTTGTAATGGGGCGAGTTTCTACTTTCAGATGCAACAGAAACTTTGCGGATTGGTCAATCCGTTCGCGAGATATGGCAGTTTTGAGGTAAGAAACGCTTGAGAAACTCCCAATTTTCGCAGTTCTGATGCTCGAAACGAATAACTAGAACGGCCTAGGGGAAAACTACTCATACCGTTGTAATGGGGCGAGTTTCTACTTTCAGATGCAACAGAAACTTTGCGGATTGGTCAATCCGTTCGCGAGATATGGCAGTTTTGAGGCAAGGAACGCTTGAGAAACTCCCAATTTTCGCAGTTCTGATGCTCGAAACGAATAACTAGAACGGCCTAGGGGAAAACTACTCATACCGTTGTAATGGGTCGAGTTTCTACTTTCAGATGCAACAGGAAACTTTGCGGATTGGTCAATCCGTTCGCGAGATATGGCAGTTTTGAGGCAAGGAACGCTTGAGAAACTCCCAATTTTCGCAGTTCTGATGCTCGAAACGAATAACTAGAACGGCCTAGGGGAAAACTACTCATACCGTTGTAATGGGTCGAGTTTCTACTTTCAGATGCAACAGGAAACTTTGCGGATTGGTCAATCCGTTCGCGAGATATGGCAGTTTTGGGGTAAGAAACGCTTGAGAAACTCCCAATTTTCGCAGTTCTGATGCTCGAAACGACTAACTAGAACGGCCTAGGGGAAAACTACTCATACCGTTGTAATGGGTCGAGTTTCTACTTTCAGATGCAACAGGAAACTTTGCGGATTGGTCAATCCGTTCGCGAGATATGGCAGTTTTGAGGTAAGAAACGCTTGAGAAACTCCCAATTTTCGCAGTTCTGATGCTCGAAACGAATAACTAGAACGGCCTAGGGGAAAACTACTCATACCGTTGTAATGGGGCGAGTATCTACTTTCAGATGCAACAGAAACTTTGCGGATTGGTCAATCCGTTCGCGAGATATGGCAGTTTTGAGGTAAGAAACGCTTGAGAAACTCCAAATTTTCTTAGTTCTGATGCTCGAAACGAATAACTAGAACGGCCTAGGGGAAAACTACTCATACCGTTGTAATGGGGCGAGTTTCTACTTTCAGATGCAACAGAAACTTTGCGGATTGGTCAATCCGTTCGCGAGATATGGCAGTTTTGAGGTAAGAAACGCTTGAGAAACTCCAAATTTTCTTAGTTCTGATGCTCGAAACGAATAACTAGAACGGCCTAGGGGAAAACTACTCATACCTTTGTAATGGGGCGAGTTTCTACTTTCAGATGCAACAGAAACTTTGCGGATTGGTCAATCCGTTCGCGAGATATGGCAGTTTTGAGGTAAGAAACGCTTGAGAAACTCCAAATTTTCTTAGTTCTGATGCTCGAAACGAATAACTAGAACGGCCTAGGGGAAAACTACTCATACCGTTGTAATGGGGCGAGTTTCTACTTTCAGATGCAACAGAAACTTTGCGGATTGGTCAATCCGTTCGCGAGATATGGCAGTTTTGAGGTAAGAAACGCTTGAGAAACTCCCAATTTTCGCAGTTCTGATGCTCGAAACGAATAACTAGAACGGCCTAGGGGAAAACTACTCATACGGTTGTAATGGGGCGAGTTTCTACTTTCAGATGCAACAGAAACTTTGCGGAATGGTCAATCCGTTCGCGAGATATGGCAGTTTTGAGGTAAGAAACGCTTGAGAAACTCCCAATTTTCGCAGTTCTGATGCTCGAAACGAATAACTAGAACGGCCTAGGGGAAAACTACTCATACCGTTGTAATGGGGCGAGTATCTACTTTCAGATGCAACAGAAACTTTGCGGATTGGTCAATCCGTTCGCGAGATATGGCAGTTTTGAGGTAAGAAACGCTTGAGAAACTCCCAATTTTCTTAGTTCTGATGCTCGAAACGAATAACTAGAACGGCCTAGGGGAAAACTACTCATACCGTTGTAATGGGGCGAGTTTCTACTTTCAGATGCAACAGAAACTTTGCGGATTGGTCAATCCGTTCGCGAGATATGGCAGTTTTGAGGTAAGAAACGCTTGAGAAACTCCCAATTTTCGCAGTTCTGATGCTCGAAACGAATAACTAGAACGGCCTAGGGGAAAACTACTCATACCGTTGTAATGGGGCGTGTTTCTACTTTCAGATGCAACAGAAACTTTGCGGATTGGTCAATCCGTTCGCGAGATATGGCAGTTTTGAGGTAAGAAACGCTTGAGAAACTCCAAATTTTCGCAGTTCTGATGCTCGAAACGAATAACTAGAACGGCCTAGGGGAAAACTACTCATACCTTTGTAATGGGGCGAGTTTCTACTTTCAGATGCAACAGAAACTTTGCGGATTGGTCAATCCGTTCGCGAGATATGGCAGTTTTGAGGTAAGAAACGCTTGAGAAACTCCAAATTTTCTTAGTTCTGATGCTCGAAACGAATAACTAGAACGGCCTAGGGGAAAACTACTCATACCGTTGTAATGGGGCGAGTTTCTACTTTCAGATGCAACAGAAACTTTGCGGATTGGTCAATCCGTTCGCGAGATATGGCAATTTTGGGGTAAGAAACGCTTGAGAAACTCCCAATTTTCGCAGTTCTGATGCTCGAAACGCATAACTAGAACGGCCTAGGGGAAAACTACTCATACCGTTGTAATGGGGCGAGTTTCTACTTTCAGATGCAACAGAAACTTTGCGGATTGGGCAATCCGTTCGCGAGATATGGCAGTTTTGAGGTAAGAAACGCTTGAGAAACTCCCAATTTTCGCAGTTCTGATGCTCGAAACGAATAACTAGAACGGCCTAGGTGAAAACTACTCATACCGTTGTAATGGGTCGAGTTTCTACTTTCAGATGCAACAGAAACTTTGCGGATTGGTCAATCCGTTCGCGAGATATGGCAGTTTTGAGGTAAGAAACGCTTGAGAAACTCCCAATTTTCGCAGTTCTGATGCTCGAAACGAATAACTAGAACGGCCTAGGGGAAAACTACTCATACCGTTGTAATGGGGCGAGTTTCTACTTTCAGATGCAACAGAAACTTTGCGGAATGGTCAATCCGTTCGCGATATATGGCAGTTTTGAGGTAAGAAACGCTTGAGAAACTCCCAATTTTCGCAGTTCTGATGCTCGAAACGAATAACTAGAACGGCCTAGGGGAAAACTACTCATACCGTTGTAATGGGGCGAGTTTCTACTTTCAGATGCAACAGAAACTTTGCGGATTGGTCAATCCGTTCGCGAGATATGGCAGTTTTGAGGTAAGAAACGCTTGAGAAACTCCAAATTTTCTTAGTTCTGATGCTCGAAACGAATAACTAGAACGGCCTAGGGGAAAACTACTCATACCGTTGTAATGGGGCGAGTTTCTACTTTCAGATGCAACAGAAACTTTGCGGATTGGTCAATCCGTTCGCGAGATATGGCAGTTTTGAGGTAAGAAACGCTTGAGAAACTCCAAATCTTCGTAGTTCTGATGCTCGAAACGAATAACTAGAACGGCCTAGGGGAAAACTACTCATACCGTTGTAATGGGGCGTGTTTCTACTTTCAGATGCAACCGAAACTTTGCGGATTGGTCAATCCGTTCGCGAGATATGGCAGTTTTGAGGTAAGAAACGCTTGAGAAACTCCCAATTTTCACAGTTCTGATGCTCGAAACGAATAACAAGAACGGCCCAGGGGAAAACTACTCATACCGTTGTAATGGGGCGAGTTTCTACTTTCAGATGCAACAGAAACTTTGCGGATTGGTCAATCCGTTCGCGAGATATGGCAGTTTTGAGGTAAGAAACGCTTGAGAAACTCCAAATCTTCGTAGTTCTGATGCTCGAAACGAATAACTAGAACGGCCTAGGGGAAAACTACTCATACCGTTGTAATGGGTCGAGTTTCTACTTTCAGATGCAACAGAAACTTTGCGGATTGGTCAATCCGTTCGCGAGGTATGGCAGTTTTGAGGTAAGAAACGCTTGAGAAACTCCCAATTTTCGCAGTTCTGATGCTCGAAACGAATAACTAGAACGGCCTAGGGGAAAACTACTCATACCGTTGTAATGGGGCGTGTTTCTACTTTCAGATGCAACAGAAACTTTGCGGATTGGTCAATCCGTTCGCGAGATATGGCAGTTTTGGGGTAAGAAACGCTTGAGAAACTCCCAATTTTCGCAGTTCTGATGCTCGAAACGAATAACTAGAACGGCCTAGGGGAAAACTACTCATACCGTTGTAATGGGGCGAGTTTCTACTTTCAGATGTAACAGAAACTTTGCGGATTGGTCAATCCGTTAGCGAGATATGGCAGTTTTGAGGTAAGAAACGCTTGAGAAACTCCCAATTTTCTTAGTTCTGATGCTCGAAACGAATAACTAGAACGGCCTAGGGGAAAACTACTCATACCGTTGTAATGGGGCGAGTTTCTACTTTCAGATGCAACAGAAACTTTGCGGATTGGTCAATCCGTTCGCGAGATATGGCAGTTTTGAGGTAAGAAACGCTTGAGAAACTCCCAATTTTCGCAGTTCTGATGCTCGAAACGAATAACTAGAACGGCCTAGGGGAAAACTACTCATACCGTTGTAATGGGGCGAGTTTCTACTTTCAGATGCAACAGAAACTTTGCGGATTGGTCAATCCGTTCGCGAGATATGGCAGTTTTGAGGTAAGAAACGCTTGAGAAACTCCAAATTTTCTTAGTTCTGATGCTCGAAACGAATAACTAGAACGGCCTAGGGGAAAACTACTCATACCGTTGTAATGGGGCGAGTTTCTACTTTCAGATGTAACAGAAACTTTGCGGATTGGTCAATCCGTTAGCGAGATATGGCAGTTTTGAGGTAAGAAACGCTTGAGAAACTCCCAATTTTCGCAGTTCTGATGCTCGAAACGAATAACTAGAACGGCCTAGGGGAAAACTACTCATACCGTTGTAATGGGGCGTGTTTCTACTTTCAGATGCAACAGAAACTTTGCGGATTGGTCAATCCGTTCGCGAGATATGGCAGTTTTGAGGTAAGAAACGCTTGAGAAACTCCAAATTTTCGCAGTTCTGATGCTCGAAACGAATAACTAGAACGGCCTAGGGGAAAACTACTCATACCTTTGTAATGGGGCGAGTTTCTACTTTCAGATGCAACAGAAACTTTGCGGATTGGTCAATCCGTTCGCGAGATATGGCAGTTTTGAGGTAAGAAACGCTTGAGAAACTCCAAATTTTCTTAGTTCTGATGCTCGAAACGAATAACTAGAACGGCCTAGGGGAAAACTACTCATACCGTTGTAATGGGGCGAGTTTCTACTTTCAGATGCAACAGAAACTTTGCGGATTGGTCAATCCGTTCGCGAGATATGGCAATTTTGGGGTAAGAAACGCTTGAGAAACTCCCAATTTTCGCAGTTCTGATGCTCGAAACGCATAACTAGAACGGCCTAGGGGAAAACTACTCATACCGTTGTAATGGGGCGAGTTTCTACTTTCAGATGCAACAGAAACTTTGCGGATTGGGCAATCCGTTCGCGAGATATGGCAGTTTTGAGGTAAGAAACGCTTGAGAAACTCCCAATTTTCGCAGTTCTGATGCTCGAAACGAATAACTAGAACGGCCTAGGTGAAAACTACTCATACCGTTGTAATGGGTCGAGTTTCTACTTTCAGATGCAACAGAAACTTTGCGGATTGGTCAATCCGTTCGCGAGATATGGCAGTTTTGAGGTAAGAAACGCTTGAGAAACTCCAAATTTTCTTAGTTCTGATGCTCGAAACGAATAACTAGAACGGCCTAGGGGAAAACTACTCATACCGTTGTAATGGGGCGAGTTTCTACTTTCAGATGCAACAGAAACTTTGCGGATTGGTCAATCCGTTCGCGAGATATGGCAGTTTTGAGGTAAGAAACGCTTGAGAAACTCCAAATCTTCGTAGTTCTGATGCTCGAAACGAATAACTAGAACGGCCTAGGGGAAAACTACTCATACCGTTGTAATGGGGCGTGTTTCTACTTTCAGATGCAACAGAAACTTTGCGGATTGGTCAATCCGTTCGCGAGATATGGCAGTTTTGAGGTAAGAAACGCTTGAGAAACTCCCAATTTTCGCAGTTCTGATGCTCGAAACGAATGACTAGAACGGCCTAGGGGAAAACTACTCATACCGTTGTAATGGGGCGAGTTTCTACTTTCAGATGCAACAGAAACTTTGCGGAATGGTCAATCCGTTCGCGATACATGGCAGTTTTGAGGTAAGAAACGCTTGAGAAACTCCCAATTTTCGCAGTTCTGATGCTCGAAACGACTAACTAGAACGGCCTAGGGGAAAACTACTCATACCGTTGTAATGGGTCGAGTTTCTACTTTCAGATGCAACAGAAACTTTGCGGATTGGTCAATCCGTTCGCGAGATATGGCAGTTTTGAGGTAAGAAACGCTTGAGAAACTCCCAATTTTCGCAGTTCTGATGCTCGAAACGAATAACTAGAACGGCCTAGGGGAAAACTACTCATACCGTTGTAATGGGGCGAGTATCTACTTTCAGATGCAACAGAAACTTTGCGGATTGGTCAATCCGTTCGCGAGATATGGCAGTTTTGAGGTAAGAAACGCTTGAGAAACTCCCAATTTTCGCAGTTCTGATGCTCGAAACGAATAACTAGAACGGCCTAGGGGAAAACTACTCATACCGTTGTAATGGGGCGAGTTTCTACTTTCAGATGCAACAGAAACTTTGCGGATTGGTCAATCCGTTCGCGAGATATGGCAGTTTTGAGGTAAGAAACGCTTGAGAAACTCCAAATTTTCTTAGTTCTGATGCTCGAAACGAATAACTAGAACGGCCTAGGGGAAAACTACTCATACCGTTGTAATGGGGCGAGTTTCTACTTTCAGATGCAACAGAAACTTTGCGGATTGGTCAATCCGTTCGCGAGATATGGCAGTTTTGAGGTAAGAAACGCTTGAGAAACTCCAAATTTTCTTAGTTCTGATGCTCGAAACGAATAACTAGAACGGCCTAGGGGAAAACTACTCATACCATTGTAATGGGGCGAGTTTCTACTTTCAGATGCAACAGAAACTTTGCGGATTGGTCAATCCGTTAGCGAGATATGGCAGTTTTGAGGTAAGAAACGCTTGAGAAACTCCCAATTTTCGCAGTTCTGATGCTCGAAACGAATAACTAGAACGGCCTAGGGGAAAACTACTCATACCGTTGTAATGGGGCGTGTTTCTACTTTCAGATGCAACAGAAACTTTGCGGATTGGTCAATCCGTTCGCGAGATATGGCAGTTTTGAGGTAAGAAACGCTTGAGAAACTCCAAATTTTCGCAGTTCTGATGCTCGAAACGAATAACTAGAACGGCCTAGGGGAAAACTACTCATACCTTTGTAATGGGGCGAGTTTCTACTTTCAGATGCAACAGAAACTTTGCGGATTGGTCAATCCGTTCGCGAGATATGGCAGTTTTGAGGTAAGAAACGCTTGAGAAACTCCAAATTTTCTTAGTTCTGATGCTCGAAACGAATAACTAGAACGGCCTAGGGGAAAACTACTCATACCGTTGTAATGGGGCGAGTTTCTACTTTCAGATGCAACAGAAACTTTGCGGATTGGTCAATCCGTTCGCGAGATATGGCAATTTTGGGGTAAGAAACGCTTGAGAAACTCCCAATTTTCGCAGTTCTGATGCTCGAAACGCATAACTAGAACGGCCTAGGGGAAAACTACTCATACCGTTGTAATGGGGCGAGTTTCTACTTTCAGATGCAACAGAAACTTTGCGGATTGGTCAATCCGTTCGCGAGATATGGCAGTTTTGAGGTAAGAAACGCTTGAGAAACTCCCAATTTTCGCAGTTCTGATGCTCGAAACGAATAACTAGAACGGCCTAGGGGAAAACTACTCATACCGTTGTAATGGGGCGAGTTTCTACTTTCAGATGCAACAGAAACTTTGCGGAATGGTCAATCCGTTCGCGATACATGGCAGTTTTGAGGTAAGAAACGCTTGAGAAACTCCCAATTTTCGCAGTTCTGATGCTCGAAACGAATAACTAGAACGGCCTAGGGGAAAACTACTCATACCGTTGTAATGGGGCGAGTTTCTACTTTCAGATGCAACAGAAACTTTGCGGATTGGTCAATCCGTTCGCGAGATATGGCAGTTTTGAGGTAAGAAACGCTTGAGAAACTCCAAATTTTCTTAGTTCTGATGCTCGAAACGAATAACTAGAACGGCCTAGGGGAAAACTACTCATACCGTTGTAATGGGGCGAGTTTCTACTTTCAGATGCAACAGAAACTTTGCGGATTGGTCAATCCGTTCGCGAGATATGGCAGTTTTGAGGTAAGAAACGCTTGAGAAACTCCAAATTTTCTTAGTTCTGATGCTCGAAACGAATAACTAGAACGGCCTAGGGGAAAACTACTCATACCGTTGTAATGGGGCGAGTTTCTACTTTCAGATGCAACAGAAACTTTGCGGATTGGTCAATCCGTTCGCGAGATATGGCAGTTTTGAGGTAAGAAACGCTTGAGAAACTCCAAATTTTCTTAGTTCTGATGCTCGAAACGAATAACTAGAACGGCCTAGGGGAAAACTACTCATACCGTTGTAATGGGGCGAGTTTCTACTTTCAGATGCAACATAAACTTTGCGGATTGGTCAATCCGTTAGCGAGATATGGCAGTTTTGAGGTAAGAAACGCTTGAGAAACTCCCAATTTTCGCAGTTCTGATGCTCGAAACGAATAACTAGAACGGCCTAGGGGAAAACTACTCATACCGTTGTAATGGGGCGAGTTTCTACTTTCAGATGCAACAGAAACTTTGCGGATTGGTCAATCCGTTAGCGAGATATGGCAGTTTTGAGGTAAGAAACGCTTGAGAAACTCCCAATTTTCGCAGTTCTGATGCTCGAAACGAATAACTAGAACGGCCTAGGGGAAAACTACTCATACCGTTGTAATGGGGCGTGTTTCTACTTTCAGATGCAACAGAAACTTTGCGGATTGGTCAATCCGTTCGCGAGATATGGCAGTTTTGAGGTAAGAAACTCTTGAGAAACTCCAAATTTTCGCAGTTCTGATGCTCGAAACGAATAACTAGAACGGCCTAGGGGAAAACTACTCATACCGTTGTAATGGGGCGAGTTTCTACTTTCAGATGCAACAGAAACTTTGCGGATTGGTCAATCCGTTCGCGAGATATGGCAATTTTGGGGTAAGAAACGCTTGAGAAACTCCCAATTTTCGCAGTTCTGATGCTCGAAACGCATAACTAGAACGGCCTAGGGGAAAACTACTCATACCGTTGTAATGGGGCGAGTTTCTACTTTCAGATGCAACAGAAACTTTGCGGATTGGGCAATCCGTTCGCGAGATATGGCAGTTTTGAGGTAAGAAACGCTTGAGAAACTCCCAATTTTCGCAGTTCTGATGCTCGAAACGAATAACTAGAACGGCCTAGGGGAAAACTACTCATACCGTTGTAATGGGTCGAGTTTCTACTTTCAGATGCAACAGAAACTTTGCGGATTGGTCAATCCGTTCGCGAGATATGGCAGTTTTGAGGTAAGAAACGCTTGAGAAACTCCCAATTTTCGCAGTTCTGATGCTCGAAACGAATAACTAGAACGGCCTAGGGGAAGACTACTCATACCGTTGTAATGGGGCGAGTTTCTACTTTCAGATGCAACAGAAACTTTGCGGAATGGTCAATCCGTTCGCGATATATGGCAGTTTTGAGGTAAGAAACGCTTGAGAAACTCCCAATTTTCGCAGTTCTGATGCTCGAAACGAATAACTAGAACGGCCTAGGGGAAAACTACTCATACCGTTGTAATGTGGCGAGTTTCTACTTTCAGATGCAACAGAAACTTTGCGGATTGGTCAATCCGTTCGCGAGATATGGCAGTTTTGAGGTAAGAAACGCTTGAGAAACTCCAAATTTTCTTAGTTCTGATGCTCGAAACGAATAACTAGAGCGGCCTAGGGGAAAACTACTCATACCGTTGTAATGGGGCGAGTTTCTACTTTCAGATGCAACAGAAACTTTGCGGATTGGTCAATCCGTTCGCGAGATATGGCAGTTTTGAGGTAAGAAACGCTTGAGAAACTCCAAATCTTCGTAGTTCTGATGCTCGAAACGAATAACTAGAACGGCCTAGGGGAAAACTACTCATACCGTTGTAATGGGGCGTGTTTCTACTTTCAGATGCAACCGAAACTTTGCGGATTGGTCAATCCGTTCGCGAGATATGGCAGTTTTGAGGTAAGAAACGCTTGAGAAACTCCCAATTTTCACAGTTCTGATGCTCGAAACGAATAACAAGAACGGCCCAGGGGAAAACTACTCATACCGTTGTAATGGGGCGAGTTTCTACTTTCAGATGCAACAGAAACTTTGCGGATTGGTCAATCCGTTCGCGAGATATGGCAGTTTTGAGGTAAGAAACGCTTGAGAAACTCCAAATCTTCGTAGTTCTGATGCTCGAAACGAATAACTAGAACGGCCTAGGGGAAAACTACTCATACCGTTGTAATGGGTCGAGTTTCTACTTTCAGATGCAACAGAAACTTTGCGGATTGGTCAATCCGTTCGCGAGGTATGGCAGTTTTGAGGTAAGAAACGCTTGAGAAACTCCCAATTTTCGCAGTTCTGATGCTCGAAACGAATAACTAGAACGGCCTAGGGGAAAACTACTCATACCGTTGTAATGGGGCGTGTTTCTACTTTCAGATGCAACAGAAACTTTGCGGATTGGTCAATCCGTTCGCGAGATATGGCAGTTTTGGGGTAAGAAACGCTTGAGAAACTCCCAATTTTCGCAGTTCTGATGCTCGAAACGACTAACTAGAACGGCCTAGGGGAAAACTACTCATACCGTTGTAATGGGTCGAGTTTCTACTTTCAGATGCAACAGAAACTTTGCGGATTGGTCAATCCGTTCGCGAGATATGGCAGTTTTGAGGTAAGAAACGCTTGAGAAACTCCCAATTTTCGCAGTTCTGATGCTCGAAACGAATAACTAGAACGGCCTAGGGGAAAACTACTCATACGGTTGTAATGGGGCGAGTTTCTACTTTCAGATGCAACAGAAACTTTGCGGAATGGTCAATCCGTTCGCGAGATATGGCAGTTTTGAGGTAAGAAACGCTTGAGAAACTCCCAATTTTCGCAGTTCTGATGCTCGAAACGAATAACTAGAACGGCCTAGGGGAAAACTACTCATACCGTTGTAATGGGGCGAGTATCTACTTTCAGATGCAACAGAAACTTTGCGGATTGGTCAATCCGTTCGCGAGATATGGCAGTTTTGAGGTAAGAAACGCTTGAGAAACTCCCAATTTTCGCAGTTCTGATGCTCGAAACGAATAACTAGAACGGCCTAGGGGAAAACTACTCATACCGTTGTAATGGGGCGAGTTTCTACTTTCAGATGCAACAGACACTTTGCGGATTGGTCAATCCGTTCGCGAGATATGGCAGTTTTGAGGTAAGAAACGCTTGAGAAACTCCAAATTTTCTTAGTTCTGATGCTCGAAACGAATAACTAGAACGGCCTAGGGGAAAACTACTCATACCGTTGTAATGGGGCGAGTTTCTACTTTCAGATGCAACAGAAACTTTGCGGATTGGTCAATCCGTTCGCGAGATATGGCAGTTTTGAGGTAAGAAACGCTTGAGAAACTCCAAATTTTCTTAGTTCTGATGCTCGAAACGAATAACTAGAACGGCCTAGGGGAAAACTACTCATACCGTTGTAATGGGGCGAGTTTCTACTTTCAGATGCAACAGAAACTTTGCGGATTGGTCAATCCGTTAGCGAGATATGGCAGTTTTGAGGTAAGAAACGCTTGAGAAACTCCCAATTTTCGCAGTTCTGATGCTCGAAACGAATAACTAGAACGGCCTAGGGGAAAACTACTCATACCGTTGTAATGGGGCGTGTTTCTACTTTCAGATGCAACAGAAACTTTGCGGATTGGTCAATCCGTTCGCGAGATATGGCAGTTTTGAGGTAAGAAACGCTTGAGAAACTCCAAATTTTCGCAGTTCTGATGCTCGAAACGAATAACTAGAACGGCCTAGGGGAAAACTACTCATACCTTTGTAATGGGGCGAGTTTCTACTTTCAGATGCAACAGAAACTTTGCGGATTGGTCAATCCGTTCGCGAGATATGGCAGTTTTGAGGTAAGAAACGCTTGAGAAACTCCAAATTTTCTTAGTTCTGATGCTCGAAACGAATAACTAGAACGGCCTAGGGGAAAACTACTCATACCGTTGTAATGGGGCGAGTTTCTACTTTCAGATGCAACAGAAACTTTGCGGATTGGTCAATCCGTTCGCGAGATATGGCAATTTTGGGGTAAGAAACGCTTGAGAAACTCCCAATTTTCGCAGTTCTGATGCTCGAAACGCATAACTAGAACGGCCTAGGGGAAAACTACTCATACCGTTGTAATGGGGCGAGTTTCTACTTTCAGATGCAACAGAAACTTTGCGGATTGGGCAATCCGTTCGCGAGATATGGCAGTTTTGAGGTAAGAAACGCTTGAGAAACTCCCAATTTTCGCAGTTCTGATGCTCGAAACGAATAACTAGAACGGCCTAGGGGAAAACTACTCATACCGTTGTAATGGGTCGAGTTTCTACTTTCAGATGCAACAGAAACTTTGCGGATTGGTCAATCCGTTCGCGAGATATGGCAGTTTTGAGGTAAGAAACGCTTGAGAAACTCCCAATTTTCGCAGTTCTGATGCTCGAAACGAATAACTAGAACGGCCTAGGGGAAAACTACTCATACCGTTGTAATGGGGCGAGTTTCTACTTTCAGATGCAACAGAAACTTTGCGGAATGGTCAATCCGTTCGCGATATATGGCAGTTTTGAGGTAAGAAACGCTTGAGAAACTCCCAATTTTTGCAGTTCTGATGCTCGAAACGAATAACTAGAACGGCCTAGGGGAAAACTACTCATACCGTTGTAATGGGGCGAGTTTCTACTTTCAGATGCAACAGAAACTTTGCGGATTGGTCAATCCGTTCGCGAGATATGGCAGTTTTGAGGTAAGAAACGCTTGAGAAACTCCAAATTTTCTTAGTTCTGATGCTCGAAACGAATAACTAGAACGGCCTAGGGGAAAACTACTCATACCGTTGTAATGGGGCGAGTTTCTACTTTCAGATGCAACAGAAACTTTGCGGATTGGTCAATCCGTTCGCGAGATATGGCAGTTTTGAGGTAAGAAACGCTTGAGAAACTCCAAATCTTCGTAGTTCTGATGCTCGAAACGAATAACTAGAACGGCCTAGGGGAAAACTACTCATACCGTTGTAATGGGGCGTGTTTCTACTTTCAGATGCAACCGAAACTTTGCGGATTGGTCAATCCGTTCGCGAGATATGGCAGTTTTGAGGTAAGAAACGCTTGAGAAACTCCCAATTTTCACAGTTCTGATGCTCGAAACGAATAACAAGAACGGCCCAGGGGAAAACTACACATACCGTTGTAATGGGGCGAGTTTCTACTTTCAGATGCAACAGAAACTTTGCGGATTGGTCAATCCGTTCGCGAGATATGGCAGTTTTGAGGTAAGAAACGCTTGAGAAACTCCAAATCTTCGTAGTTCTGATGCTCGAAACGAATAACTAGAACGGCCTTGGGGAAAACTACTCATACCGTTGTAATGGGTCGAGTTTCTACTTTCAGATGCAACAGAAACTTTGCGGATTGGTCAATCCGTTCGCGAGATATGGCAGTTTTGAGGTAAGAAACGCTTGAGAAACTCCCAATTTTCGCAGTTCTGATGCTCGAAACGAATAACTAGAACGGCCTAGGGGAAAACTACTCATACCGTTGTAATGGGGCGAGTTTCTACTTTCAGATGCAACAGAAACTTTGCGGAATGGTCAATCCGTTCGCGATATATGGCAGTTTTGAGGTAAGAAACGCTTGAGAAACTCCCAATTTTTGCAGTTCTGTAGCTCGAAACGAATAACTAGAACGGCCTAGGGGAAAACTACTCATACCGTTGTAATGGGGCGAGTTTCTACTTTCAGATGCAACAGAAACTTTGCGGATTGGTCAATCCGTTCGCGAGATATGGCAGTTTTGAGGTAAGAAACGCTTGAGAAACTCCAAATTTTCTTAGTTCTGATGCTCGAAACGAATAACTAGAACGGCCTAGGGGAAAACTACTCATACCGTTGTAATGGGGCGAGTTTCTACTTTCAGATGCAACAGAAACTTTGCGGATTGGTCAATCCGTTCGCGAGATATGGCAGTTTTGAGGTAAGAAACGCTTGAGAAACTCCAAATCTTCGTAGTTCTGATGCTCGAAACGAATAACTAGAACGGCCTAGGGGAAAACTACTCATACCGTTGTAATGGGGCGTGTTTCTACTTTCAGATGCAACCGAAACTTTGCGGATTGGTCAATCCGTTCGCGAGATATGGCAGTTTTGAGGTAAGAAACGCTTGAGAAACTCCCAATTTTCACAGTTCTGATGCTCGAAACGAATAACAAGAACGGCCCAGGGGAAAACTACACATACCGTTGTAATGGGGCGAGTTTCTACTTTCAGATGCAACAGAAACTTTGCGGATTGGTCAATCCGTTCGCGAGATATGGCAGTTTTGAGGTAAGAAACGCTTGAGAAACTCCAAATCTTCGTAGTTCTGATGCTCGAAACGAATAACTAGAACGGCCTTGGGGAAAACTACTCATACCGTTGTAATGGGTCGAGTTTCTACTTTCAGATGCAACAGAAACTTTGCGGATTGGTCAATCCGTTCGCGAGGTATGGCAGTTTTGAGGTAAGAAACGCTTGAGAAACTCCCAATTTTCGCAGTTCTGATGCTCGAAACGAATAACTAGAACGGCCTAGGGGAAAACTACTCATACCGTTGTAATGGGGCGTGTTTCTACTTTCAGATGCAACAGAAACTTTGCGGATTGGTCAATCCGTTCGCGAGATATGGCAGTTTTGAGGTAAGGAACGCTTGAGAAACTCCCAATTTTCGCAGTTCTGATGCTCGAAACGAATAACTAGAACGGCCTAGGGGAAAACTACTCGTACCGTTGTAATGGGGCGAGTTTCTACTTTCCGATGCAACAGAAACTTTGCGGATTGGTCAATCCGTTCGCGAGATATGGCAGTTTTGAGGTAAGAAACGCTTGAGAAACTCCCAATTTTCGCAGTTCTGATGCTCGAAACGAATAACTAGAACGGCCTAGGGGAAAACTACTCATACCGTTGTAATGGGGCGTGTTTCTACTTTCAGATGCAACCGAAACTTTGCGGATTGGTCAATCCGTTCGCGAGATATGGCAGTTTTGAGGTAAGAAACGCTTGAGAAACTCCAAATTTTCGCAGTTCTGATGCTCGAAACGAATAACTAGAACGGCCTAGGGGAAAACTACTCATACCTTTGTAATGGGGCGAGTTTCTACTTTCAGATGCAACAGAAACTTTGCGGATTGGTCAATCCGTTCGCGAGATATGGCAGTTTTGAGGTAACAAACGCTTGAGAAACTCCAAATTTTCTTAGTTCTGATGCTCGAAACGAATAACTAGAACGGCCTAGGGGAAGACTACTCGTACCGTTGTAATGGGGCGAGTTTCTACTTTCAGATGCAACAGAAACTTTGCGGATTGGTCAATCCGTTCGCGAGATATGGCAGTTTTGAGGTAAGAAACGCTTGAGAAACTCCCAATTTTCGCAGTTCTGATGCTCGAAACGAATAACTAGAACGGCCTAGGGGAAAACTACTCATACCGTTGTATTGGGGCGAGTTTCTACTTTCAGATGCAACAGAAACTTTGCGGATTGGTCAATCCGTTCGCGAGATATGGCAGTTTTGAGGTAAGAAACGCTTGAGAAACTCCAAATTTTCTTAGTTCTGATGCTCGAAACGAATAACTAGAACGGTCTAGGGGAAAACTACTCATACCGTTGTAATGGGGCGTGTTTCTACTTTCAGATGCAACAGAAACTTTGCGGATTGGTCAATCCGTTCGCGAGATATGGCAGTTTTGAGGTTAGAAACGCTTGAGAAACTCCAAATTTTCGCAGTTCTGATGCTCGAAACGAATAACTAGAACGGCCTAGGGGAAAACTACTCGTACCGTTGTAATGGGGCGAGTTTCTACTTTCAGATGCAACAGAAACTTTGCGGATTGGTCAATCCGTTCGCGAGATATGGCAGTTTTGAGGTAAGAAACGCTTGAGAAACTCCAAATTTTCTTAGTTCTGATGCTCGAAACGAATAACTAGAACGGTCTAGGGGAAAACTACTCATACCGTTGTAATGGGGCGTGTTTCTACTTTCAGATGCAACAGAAACTTTGCGGATTGGTCAATCCGTTCGCGAGATATGGCAGTTTTGAGGTTAGAAACGCTTGAGAAACTCCAAATTTTCGCAGTTCTGATGCTCGAAACGAATAACTAGAACGGACTAGGGGAAAACTACTCATACCGTTGTAATGGGGCGTGTTTCTACTTTCAGATGCAACCGAAACTTTGCGGATTGGTCAATCCGTTCGCGAGATATGGCAGTTTTGAGGTAAGAAACGCTTGAGAAACTCCAAATTTTCGCAGTTCTGATGCTCGAAACGAATAACTAGAACGGCCTAGGGGAAAACTACTCATACCTTTGTAATGGGGCGAGTTTCCACTTTCAGATGCAACAGAAACTTTGCGGATTGGTCAATCCGTTCGCGAGATATGGCAGTTTTGAGGTAACAAACGCTTGAGAAACTCCAAATTTTCTTAGTTCTGATGCTCGAAACGAATAACTAGAACGGCCTAGGGGAAAACTACTCGTACCGTTGTAATGGGGCGAGTTTCTACTTTCAGATGCAACAGAAACTTTGCGGATTGGTCAATCCGTTCGCGAGATATGGCAGTTTTGAGGTAAGAAACGCTTGAGAAACTCCAAATTTTCTTAGTTCTGATGCTCGAAACGAATAACTAGAACGGTCTAGGGGAAAACTACTCATACCGTTGTAATGGGGCGTGTTTCTACTTTCAGATGCAACAGAAACTTTGCGGATTGGTCAATCCGTTCGCGAGATATGGCAGTTTTGAGGTAACAAACGCTTGAGAAACTCCAAATTTTCTTAGTTCTGATGCTCGAAACGAATAACTAGAACGGCCTAGGGGAAAACTACTCGTACCGTTGTAATGGGGCGAGTTTCTACTTTCAGATGCAACAGAAACTTTGCGGATTGGTCAATCCGTTAGCGAGATATGGCAGTTTTGAGGTAAGAAACGCTTGAGGAACTCCCAATTTTCGCAGTTCTGATGCTCGAAACGAATAACTAGAACGGCCTAGGGGAAAACTACTCATACCGTTGTAATGGGGCGAGTTTCTACTTTCAGATGCAACAGAAACTTTGCGGATTGGTCAATCCGTTCGCGAGATATGGCAGTTTTGAGGTAAGGAACGCTTGAGAAACTCCCAATTTTCGCAGTTCTGATGCTCGAAACGAATAACTAGAACGGCCTAGGGGAAAACTACTCGTACCGTTGTAATGGGGCGAGTTTCTACTTTCAGATGCAACAGAAACTTTGCGGATTGGTCAATCCGTTCGCGAGATATGGCAGTTTTGAGGTAAGAAACGCTTGAGAAACTCCAAATTTTCTTAGTTCTGATGCTCGAAACGAATAACTAGAACGGTCTAGGGGAAAACTACTCATACCGTTGTAATGGGGCGTGTTTCTACTTTCAGATGCAACAGAAACTTTGCGGATTGGTCAATCCGTTCGCGAGATATGGCAGTTTTGAGGTTAGAAACGCTTGAGAAACTCCAAATTTTCGCAGTTCTGATGCTCGAAACGAATAACTAGAACGGCCTAGGGGAAAACTACTCATACCGTTGTAATGGGGCGTGTTTCTACTTTCAGATGCAACCGAAACTTTGCGGATTGGTCAATCCGTTCGCGAGATATGGCAGTTTTGAGGTAAGAAACGCTTGAGAAACTCCCAATTTTCGCAGTTCTGATGCTCGAAACGAATAACTAGAACGGCCTAGGGGAAAACTACTCATACCCTTGTATTGGGGCGAGTTTCTACTTTCAGATGCAACAGAAACTTTGCGGATTGGTCAATCCGTTCGCGAGATATGGCAGTTTTGAGGTAAGAAACGATTGAGAAACTCCAAATTTTCTTAGTTCTGATGCTCGAAACGAATAACTAGAACGGCCTAGGGGAAAACTACTCATACCGTTGTAATGGGGCGAGTTTCTACTTTCAGATGCAACAGAAACATTGCGGATTGGTCAATCCGTTAGCGAGATATGGCAGTTTTGAGGTAAGAAACGCTTGAGAAACTCCAAATTTTCGCAGTTCTGATGCTCGAAACGCATAGCTAGAACGGCCTAGGGGAAAACTACTCATACCGTTGTAATGGGGCGAGTTTCTACTTTCAGATGCAACAGAAACTTTGCGGATTGGTCAATCCGTTCGCGAGATATGGCAGTTTTGAGGTAAGAAACGCTTGAGAAACTCCCAATTTTCGCAGTTCTGATGCTCGAAACGAATAACTAGAACGGCCTAGGGGAAAACTACTCATACCGTTGTAATGGGGCGAGTTTCTACTTTCAGATGCAACAGAAACTTTGCGGATTGGTCAATCCGTTCGCGAGATATGGCAGTTTTGGGGTAAGAAACGCTTGAGAAACTCCCAATTTTCGCAGTTCTGATGCTCGAAACGAATAACTAGAACGGCCTAGGGGAAAACTACTCATACCGTTGTAATGGGGCGAGTATCTACTTTCAGATGCAACAGAAACTTTGCGGATTGGTCAATCCGTTCGCGAGATATGGCAGTTTTGAGGTAAGAAACGCTTGAGAAACTCCCAATTTTCGCAGTTCTGATGCTCGAAACGAATAACTAGAACGGCCTAGGGGAAAACTACTCATACCGTTGTAATGGGGCGAGTTTCTACTTTCAGATGCAACAGAAACTTTGCGGATTGGTCAATCCGTTCGCGAGATATGGCAGTTTTGAGGTAAGAAACGCTTGAGAAACTCCAAATTTTCTTAGTTCTGATGCTCGAAACGAATAACTAGAACGGCCTAGGGAAAAACTACTCATACCGTTGTAATGGGGCGAGTTTCTACTTTCAGATGCAACAGAAACTTTGCGGATTGGTCAATCCGTTCGCGAGATATGGCAGTTTTGAGGTAAGAAACGCTTGAGAAACTCCCAATTTTCGCAGTTCTGATGCTCGAAACGAATAACTAGAACGGCCTAGGGGAAACCTACTCATACCGTTGTAATGGGGCGAGTTTCTACTTTCAGATGCAATAGAAACTTTGCGGATTGGTCAATCCGTTCGCGAGATATGGCAGCTTTGAGGTAAGAAACGCTTGAGAAACTCCAAATTTTCTTAGTTCTGATGCTCGAAACGAATAACTAGAACGGCCTAGGGGAAAACTACTCATACCGTTGTAATGGGGCGAGTTTCTACTTTCAGATGCAACAGAAACTTTGCGGATTGGTCAATCCGTTCGCGAGATATGGCAGTTTTGAGGTTAGAAACGCTTGAGAAACTCCAAATTTTCGCAGTTCTGATGCTCGAAACGAATAACTAGAACGGCCTAGGGGAAAACTACTCGTACCGTTGTAATGGGGCGAGTTTCTACTTTCAGATGCAACAGAAACTTTGCGGATTGGTCAATCCGTTCGCGAGATATGGCAGTTTTGAGGTAAGAAACGCTTGAGAAACTCCAAATCTTCGTAGTTCTGATGCTCGAAACGAATAACTAGAACGGCCTTGGGGAAAACTACTCATACCGTTGTAATGGGTCGAGTTTCTACTTTCAGATGCAACAGAAACTTTGCGGATTGGTCAATCCGTTCGCGAGGTATGGCAGTTTTGAGGTAAGAAACGCTTGAGAAACTCCCAATTTTCGCAGTTCTGATGCTCGAAACGAATAACTAGAACGGCCTAGGGGAAAACTACTCATACCGTTGTAATGGGGCGTGTTTCTACTTTCAGATGCAACAGAAACTTTGCGGATTGGTCAATCCGTTCGCGAGATATGGCAGTTTTGAGGTAAGGAACGCTTGAGAAACTCCCAATTTTCGCAGTTCTGATGCTCGAAACGAATAACTAGAACGGCCTAGGGGAAAACTACTCGTACCGTTGTAATGGGGCGAGTTTCTACTTTCCGATGCAACAGAAACTTTGCGGATTGGTCAATCCGTTCGCGAGATATGGCAGTTTTGAGGTAAGAAACGCTTGAGAAACTCCCAATTTTCGCAGTTCTGATGCTCGAAACGAATAACTAGAACGGCCTAGGGGAAAACTACTCATACCGTTGTAATGGGGCGTGTTTCTACTTTCAGATGCAACCGAAACTTTGCGGATTGGTCAATCCGTTCGCGAGATATGGCAGTTTTGAGGTAAGAAACGCTTGAGAAACTCCAAATTTTCGCAGTTCTGATGCTCGAAACGAATAACTAGAACGGCCTAGGGGAAAACTACTCATACCTTTGTAATGGGGCGAGTTTCTACTTTCAGATGCAACAGAAACTTTGCGGATTGGTCAATCCGTTCGCGAGATATGGCAGTTTTGAGGTAACAAACGCTTGAGAAACTCCAAATTTTCTTAGTTCTGATGCTCGAAACGAATAACTAGAACGGCCTAGGGGAAGACTACTCGTACCGTTGTAATGGGGCGAGTTTCTACTTTCAGATGCAACAGAAACTTTGCGGATTGGTCAATCCGTTCGCGAGATATGGCAGTTTTGAGGTAAGAAACGCTTGAGAAACTCCCAATTTTCGCAGTTCTGATGCTCGAAACGAATAACTAGAACGGCCTAGGGGAAAACTACTCATACCGTTGTATTGGGGCGAGTTTCTACTTTCAGATGCAACAGAAACTTTGCGGATTGGTCAATCCGTTCGCGAGATATGGCAGTTTTGAGGTAAGAAACGCTTGAGAAACTCCAAATTTTCTTAGTTCTGATGCTCGAAACGAATAACTAGAACGGTCTAGGGGAAAACTACTCATACCGTTGTAATGGGGCGTGTTTCTACTTTCAGATGCAACAGAAACTTTGCGGATTGGTCAATCCGTTCGCGAGATATGGCAGTTTTGAGGTTAGAAACGCTTGAGAAACTCCAAATTTTCGCAGTTCTGATGCTCGAAACGAATAACTAGAACGGCCTAGGGGAAAACTACTCGTACCGTTGTAATGGGGCGAGTTTCTACTTTCAGATGCAACAGAAACTTTGCGGATTGGTCAATCCGTTCGCGAGATATGGCAGTTTTGAGGTAAGAAACGCTTGAGAAACTCCAAATTTTCTTAGTTCTGATGCTCGAAACGAATAACTAGAACGGTCTAGGGGAAAACTACTCATACCGTTGTAATGGGGCGTGTTTCTACTTTCAGATGCAACAGAAACTTTGCGGATTGGTCAATCCGTTCGCGAGATATGGCAGTTTTGAGGTTAGAAACGCTTGAGAAACTCCAAATTTTCGCAGTTCTGATGCTCGAAACGAATAACTAGAACGGACTAGGGGAAAACTACTCATACCGTTGTAATGGGGCGTGTTTCTACTTTCAGATGCAACCGAAACTTTGCGGATTGGTCAATCCGTTCGCGAGATATGGCAGTTTTGAGGTAAGAAACGCTTGAGAAACTCCAAATTTTCGCAGTTCTGATGCTCGAAACGAATAACTAGAACGGCCTAGGGGAAAACTACTCATACCTTTGTAATGGGGCGAGTTTCCACTTTCAGATGCAACAGAAACTTTGCGGATTGGTCAATCCGTTCGCGAGATATGGCAGTTTTGAGGTAACAAACGCTTGAGAAACTCCAAATTTTCTTAGTTCTGATGCTCGAAACGAATAACTAGAACGGCCTAGGGGAAAACTACTCGTACCGTTGTAATGGGGCGAGTTTCTACTTTCAGATGCAACAGAAACTTTGCGGATTGGTCAATCCGTTCGCGAGATATGGCAGTTTTGAGGTAAGAAACGCTTGAGAAACTCCAAATTTTCTTAGTTCTGATGCTCGAAACGAATAACTAGAACGGTCTAGGGGAAAACTACTCATACCGTTGTAATGGGGCGTGTTTCTACTTTCAGATGCAACAGAAACTTTGCGGATTGGTCAATCCGTTCGCGAGATATGGCAGTTTTGAGGTAACAAACGCTTGAGAAACTCCAAATTTTCTTAGTTCTGATGCTCGAAACGAATAACTAGAACGGCCTAGGGGAAAACTACTCGTACCGTTGTAATGGGGCGAGTTTCTACTTTCAGATGCAACAGAAACTTTGCGGATTGGTCAATCCGTTAGCGAGATATGGCAGTTTTGAGGTAAGAAACGCTTGAGGAACTCCCAATTTTCGCAGTTCTGATGCTCGAAACGAATAACTAGAACGGCCTAGGGGAAAACTACTCATACCGTTGTAATGGGGCGAGTTTCTACTTTCAGATGCAACAGAAACTTTGCGGATTGGTCAATCCGTTCGCGAGATATGGCAGTTTTGAGGTAAGGAACGCTTGAGAAACTCCCAATTTTCGCAGTTCTGATGCTCGAAACGAATAACTAGAACGGCCTAGGGGAAAACTACTCGTACCGTTGTAATGGGGCGAGTTTCTACTTTCAGATGCAACAGAAACTTTGCGGATTGGTCAATCCGTTCGCGAGATATGGCAGTTTTGAGGTAAGAAACGCTTGAGAAACTCCAAATTTTCTTAGTTCTGATGCTCGAAACGAATAACTAGAACGGTCTAGGGGAAAACTACTCATACCGTTGTAATGGGGCGTGTTTCTACTTTCAGATGCAACAGAAACTTTGCGGATTGGTCAATCCGTTCGCGAGATATGGCAGTTTTGAGGTTAGAAACGCTTGAGAAACTCCAAATTTTCGCAGTTCTGATGCTCGAAACGAATAACTAGAACGGCCTAGGGGAAAACTACTCATACCGTTGTAATGGGGCGTGTTTCTACTTTCAGATGCAACCGAAACTTTGCGGATTGGTCAATCCGTTCGCGAGATATGGCAGTTTTGAGGTAAGAAACGCTTGAGAAACTCCCAATTTTCGCAGTTCTGATGCTCGAAACGAATAACTAGAACGGCCTAGGGGAAAACTACTCATACCCTTGTATTGGGGCGAGTTTCTACTTTCAGATGCAACAGAAACTTTGCGGATTGGTCAATCCGTTCGCGAGATATGGCAGTTTTGAGGTAAGAAACGATTGAGAAACTCCAAATTTTCTTAGTTCTGATGCTCGAAACGAATAACTAGAACGGCCTAGGGGAAAACTACTCATACCGTTGTAATGGGGCGAGTTTCTACTTTCAGATGCAACAGAAACATTGCGGATTGGTCAATCCGTTAGCGAGATATGGCAGTTTTGAGGTAAGAAACGCTTGAGAAACTCCAAATTTTCGCAGTTCTGATGCTCGAAACGCATAGCTAGAACGGCCTAGGGGAAAACTACTCATACCGTTGTAATGGGGCGAGTTTCTACTTTCAGATGCAACAGAAACTTTGCGGATTGGTCAATCCGTTCGCGAGATATGGCAGTTTTGAGGTAAGAAACGCTTGAGAAACTCCCAATTTTCGCAGTTCTGATGCTCGAAACGAATAACTAGAACGGCCTAGGGGAAAACTACTCATACCGTTGTAATGGGGCGAGTTTCTACTTTCAGATGCAACAGAAACTTTGCGGATTGGTCAATCCGTTCGCGAGATATGGCAGTTTTGGGGTAAGAAACGCTTGAGAAACTCCCAATTTTCGCAGTTCTGATGCTCGAAACGAATAACTAGAACGGCCTAGGGGAAAACTACTCATACCGTTGTAATGGGGCGAGTATCTACTTTCAGATGCAACAGAAACTTTGCGGATTGGTCAATCCGTTCGCGAGATATGGCAGTTTTGAGGTAAGAAACGCTTGAGAAACTCCCAATTTTCGCAGTTCTGATGCTCGAAACGAATAACTAGAACGGCCTAGGGGAAAACTACTCATACCGTTGTAATGGGGCGAGTTTCTACTTTCAGATGCAACAGAAACTTTGCGGATTGGTCAATCCGTTCGCGAGATATGGCAGTTTTGAGGTAAGAAACGCTTGAGAAACTCCAAATTTTCTTAGTTCTGATGCTCGAAACGAATAACTAGAACGGCCTAGGGAAAAACTACTCATACCGTTGTAATGGGGCGAGTTTCTACTTTCAGATGCAACAGAAACTTTGCGGATTGGTCAATCCGTTCGCGAGATATGGCAGTTTTGAGGTAAGAAACGCTTGAGAAACTCCCAATTTTCGCAGTTCTGATGCTCGAAACGAATAACTAGAACGGCCTAGGGGAAACCTACTCATACCGTTGTAATGGGGCGAGTTTCTACTTTCAGATGCAATAGAAACTTTGCGGATTGGTCAATCCGTTCGCGAGATATGGCAGCTTTGAGGTAAGAAACGCTTGAGAAACTCCAAATTTTCTTAGTTCTGATGCTCGAAACGAATAACTAGAACGGCCTAGGGGAAAACTACTCATACCGTTGTAATGGGGCGAGTTTCTACTTTCAGATGCAACAGAAACTTTGCGGATTGGTCAATCCGTTCGCGAGATATGGCAGTTTTGAGGTAAGAAACGCTTGAGAAACTCCCAATTTTCGCAGTTCTGATGCTCGAAACGAATAACTAGAACGGACTAGGGGAAAACTACTCATACCGTTGTAATGGGTCGAGTTTCTACTATCAGATGCAACAGAAACTTTGCGGATTGGTCAATCCGTTCGCGAGATATGGCAGTTTTGAGGTAAGAAACGCTTGAGAAACTCCCAATTTTCGCAGTTCTGATGCTCGAAACGAATAACTAGAACGGCCTAGGGGAAAACTACTCATACCGTTGTAATGGGGCGAGTTTCTACTTTCAGATGCAACAGAAACTTTGCGGATTGGTCAATCCGTTCGCGAGATATGGCAGTTTTGAGGTAAGAAACGCTTGAGAAACTCCCAATTTTCGCAGTTCTGATGCTCGAAACGAATAACTAGAACGGACTAGGGGAAAACTACTCATACCGTTGTAATGGGTCGAGTTTCTACTTTCAGATGCAACAGAAACTTTGCGGATTGGTCAATCCGTTCGCGAGATATGGCAGTTTTGAGGTAAGAAACGCTTGAGAAACTCCCAATTTTCTTAGTTCTGATGCTCGAAACGAATAACTAGAACGGCCTAGGGGAAAACTACTCATACCGTTGTAATGGGGCGAGTTTCTACTTTCAGATGCAACAGAAACTTTGCGGATTGGTCAATCCGTTCGCGAGATATGGCAGTTTTGAGGTAAGAAACGCTTGAGAAACTCCAAATTTTCTTAGTTCTGATGCTCGAAACGAATAACTAGAACGGCCTAGGGAAAAACTACTCATACCGTTGTAATGGGGCGAGTTTCTACTTTCAGATGCAACAGAAACTTTGCGGATTGGTCAATCCGTTCGCGAGATATGGCAGTTTTGAGGTAAGAAACGCTTGAGAAACTCCCAATTTTCGCAGTTCTGATGCTCGAAACGAATAACTAGAACGGCCTAGGGGAAACCTACTCATACCGTTGTAATGGGGCGAGTTTCTACTTTCAGATGCAACAGAAACTTTGCGGATTGGTCAATCCGTTCGCGAGATATGGCAGTTTTGAGGTAAGAAACGCTTGAGAAACTCCAAATTTTCTTAGTTCTGATGCTCGAAACGAATAACTAGAACGGCCTAGGGGAAAACTACTCATACCGTTGTAATGGGGCGAGTTTCTACTTTCAGATGCAACAGAAACTTTGCGGATTGGTCAATCCGTTCGCGAGATATGGCAGTTTTGAGGTAAGAAACGCTTGAGAAACTCCCAATTTTCGCAGTTCTGATGCTCGAAACGAATAACTAGAACAGACTAGGGGAAAACTACTCATACCGTTGTAATGGGTCGAGTTTCTACTTTCAGATGCAACAGAAACTTTGCGGATTGGTCAATCCGTTCGCGAGATATGGCAGTTTTGAGGTAAGAAACGCTTGAGAAACTCCCAATTTTCGCAGTTCTGATGCTCGAAACGAATAACTAGAACGGCCTAGGGGAAAACTACTCATACCGTTGTAATGGGGCGAGTTTCTACTTTCAGATGCAACAGAAACTTTGCGGATTGGTCAATCCGTTCGCGAGATATGGCAGTTTTGAGGTAAGAAACGCTTGAGAAACTCCCAATTTTCGCAGTTCTGATGCTCGAAACGAATAACTAGAACGGACTAGGGGAAAACTACTCATACCGTTGTAATGGGTCGAGTTTCTACTTTCAGATGCAACAGAAACTTTGCGGATTGGTCAATCCGTTCGCGAGATATGGCAGTTTTGAGGTAAGAAACGCTTGAGAAACTCCCAATTTTCTTAGTTCTGATGCTCGAAACGAATAACTAGAACGGCCTAGGGGAAAACTACTCATACCGTTGTAATGGGGCGAGTTTCTACTTTCAGATGCAACAGAAACATTGCGGATTGGTCAATCCGTTAGCGAGATATGGCAGTTTTGAGGTAAGAAACGCTTGAGAAACTCCCAATTTTCGCAGTTCTGATGCTCGAAACGAATAACTAGAACGGCCTAGGGGAAAACTACTCATACCGTTGTAATGGGGCGTGTTTCTACTTTCAGATGCAACAGAAACTTTGCGGATTGGTCAATCCGTTCGCGAGATATGGCAGTTTTGAGGTAAGAAACGTTTGAGAAACTCCAAATTTTCTTAGTTCTGATGCTCGAAACGAATAACTAGAACGGCCTAGGGGAAAACTACTCATACCGTTGTAATGGGGCGAGTTTCTACTTTCAGATGCAACAGAAACATTGCGGATTGGTCAATCCGTTAGCGAGATATGGCAGTTTTGAGGTAAGAAACGCTTGAGAAACTCCCAATTTTCGCAGTTCTGATGCTCGAAACGAATAACTAGAACGGCCTAGGGGAAAACTACTCATACCGTTGTAATGGGGCGTGTTTCTACTTTCAGATGCATCAGAAACTTTGCGGATTGGTCAATCCGTTCGCGAGATATGGCAGTTTTGAGGTAAGAAACGCTTGAGAAACTCCAAATTTTCGCAGTTCTGATGCTCGAAACGAATAACTAGAACGGCCTAGGGGAAAACTACTCATACCTTTGTAATGGGGCGAGTTTCTACTTTCAGATGCAACAGAAACTTTGCGGATTGGTCAATCCGTTCGCGAGATATGGCAGTTTTGAGGTAAGAAACGCTTGAGAAACTCCAAATTTTCTTAGTTCTGATGCTCGAAACGAATAACTAGAACGGCCTAGGGGAAAACTACTCATACCGTTGTAATGGGGCGAGTTTCTACTTTCAGATGCAACAGAAACTTTGCGGATTGGTCAATCCGTTCGCGAGATATGGCAGTTTTGGGGTAAGAAACGCTTGAGAAACTCCCAATTTTCGCAGTTCTGATGCTCGAAACGAATAACTAGAACGGCCTAGGGGAAAACTACTCATACCGTTGTAATGGGGCGAGTTTCTACTTTCAGATGCAACAGAAACTTTGCGGAATGGTCAATCCGTTCGCGAGATATGGCAGTTTTGAGGTAAGAAACGCTTGAGAAACTCCCAATTTTCGCAGTTCTGATGCTCGAAACGAATAACTAGAACGGCCTAGGGGAAAACTACTCATACCGTTGTAATGGGGCGAGTATCTACTTTCAGATGCAACAGAAACTTTGCGGATTGGTCAATCCGTTCGCGAGATATGGCAGTTTTGAGGTAAGAAACGCTTGAGAAACTCCCAATTTTCGCAGTTCTGATGCTCGAAACGAATAACTAGAACGGCCTAGGGGAAAACTACTCATACCGTTGTAATGGGGCGAGTTTCTACTTTCAGATGCAACAGAAACTTTGCGGATTGGTCAATCCGTTCGCGAGATATGGCAGTTTTGAGGTAAGAAAGGCTTGAGAAACTCCAAATTTTCTTAGTTCTGATGCTCGAAACGAATAACTAGAACGGCCCAGGGGAAAACTACTCATACCGTTGTAATGGGGCGAGTTTCTACTTTCAGATGCAACAGAAACTTTGCGGATTGGTCAATCCGTTCGCGAAATATGGCAGTTTTGGGGTAAGAAACGCTTGAGAAACTCCCAATTTTCTTAGTTCTGATGCTCGAAACGAATAACTAGAACGGCCTAGGGGAAAACTACTCCTACCGTTGTAATGGGGCGAGTTTCTACTTTCAGATGCAACAGAAACTTTGCGGATTGGTCAATCCGTTCGCGAGATATGGCAGTTTTGAGGTAAGAAACGCTTGAGAAACTCCCAATTTTCGCAGTTCTGATGCTCGAAACGAATAACTAGAACGGCCTAGGGGAAAACTACTCATACCGTTGTAATGGGACGAGTTTCTACTTTCAGATGCAACAGAAACATTGCGGATTGGTCAATCCGTTAGCGAGATATGGCAGTTTTGAGGTAAGAAACGCTTGAGAAACTCCAAATTTTCGCAGTTCTGATGCTCGAAACGCATAACTAGAACGGCCTAGGGGAAAACTACTCATACCGTTGTAATGGGGCGAGTTTCTACTTTCAGATGCAACAGAAACTTTGCGGATTGGTCAATCCGTTCGCGAGATATGGCAGTTTTGAGGTAAGAAACGCTTGAGAAACTCCCAATTTTCGCAGTTCTGATGCTCGAAACGAATAACTAGAACGGCCTAGGGGAAAACTACTCATACCGTTGTAATGGGGCGAGTTTCTACTTTCAGATGCAACAGAAACTTTGCGGATTGGTCAATCCGTTCGCGAGATATGGCAGTTTTGGGGTAAGAAACGCTTGAGAAACTCCCAATTTTCGAAGTTCTGATGCTCGAAACGAATAACTAGAACGGCCTAGGGGAAAACTACTCATACCGTTGTAATGGGGCGTGTTTCTACTTTCAGATGCAACAGAAACTTTGCGGATTGGTCAATCCGTTCGCGAGATATGGCTGTTTTGAGGTAAGAAACGCTTGAGAAACTCCAAATTTTCTTAGTTCTGATGCTCGAAACGAATAACTAGAACGGCCTAGGGGAAAACTACTCATACCGTTGTAATGGGGCGAGTTTCTACTTTCAGATGCAACAGAAACTTTGCGGATTGGTCAATCCGTTCGCGAGATATGGCAGTTTTGAGGTAAGAAACGCTTGAGAAACTCCCAATTTTCGCAGTTCTGATGCTCGAAACGAATAACTAGAACGGCCTAGGGGAAAACTACTCATACCGTTGTAATGGGGCGTGTTTCTACTTTCAGATGCAACAGAAACTTTGCGGATTGGTCAATCCGTTCGCGAGATATGGCAGTTTTGAGGTAAGAAACGCTTGAGAAACTCCAAATTTTCTTAGTTCTGATGCTCGAAACGAATAACTAGAACGGCCTAGGGGAAAACTACTCATACCGTTGTAATGGGGCGAGTTTCTACTTTCAGATGCAACAGAAACTTTGCGGATTGGTCAATCCGTTCGCGAGATATGGCAGTTTTGAGGTAAGAAACGCTTGAGAAACTCCAAATTTTCTTAGTTCTGATGCTCGAAACGAATAACTAGAACGGCCTAGGGGAAAACTACTCATACCGTTGTAATGGGGCGAGTTTCTACTTTCAGATGCAACAGAAACTTTGCGGATTGGTCAATCCGTGCGCGAGATATGGCAGTTTTGAGGTAAGAAACGCTTGAAAAACTCCCAATTTTCGCAGTTCTGATGCTCGAAACGAATAACTAGAACGGCCTAGGGGAAAACTACTCATACCGTTGTAATGGGGCGAGTTTCTACTTTCAGATGCAACAGAAACTTTGCGGATTGGTCAATCCGTTCGCGAGATATGGCAGTTTTGGGGTAAGAAACGCTTGAGAAACTCCCAATTTTCGCAGTTCTGATGCTCGAAACGAATAACTAGAACGGCCTAGGGGAAAACTACTCATACCGTTGTAATGGGGCGAGTTTCTACTTTCAGATGCAACAGAAACTTTGCGGATTGGTCAATCCGTTCGCGAGATATGGCAGTTTTGAGGTAAGAAACGCTTGAGAAACTCCAAATTTTCTTAGTTCTGATGCTCGAAACGAATAACTAGAACGGCCTAGGGGAAAACTACTCATACCGTTGTAATGGGGCGAGTTTCTACTTTCAGATGCAACAGAAACTTTGCGGATTGGTCAATCCGTGCGCGAGATATGGCAGTTTTGGGGTAAGAAACGCTTGAAAAACTCCCAATTTTCGCAGTTCTGATGCTCGAAACGAATAACTAGAACGGCCTAGGGGAAAACTACTCATACCGTTGTAATGGGGCGAGTTTCTACTTTCAGATGCAACAGAAACTTTGCGGATTGGTCAATCCGTTCGCGAGATATGGAAGTTTTGAGGTAAGAAACGCTTGAGAAACTCCAAATTTTCTTAGTTCTGATGCTCGAAACGAATAACTAGAACGGCCTAGGGGAAAACTACTCATACCGTTGTAATGGGGCGAGTTTCTACTTTCAGATGCAACAGAAACATTGCGGATTGGTCAATCCGTTAGCGAGATATGGCAGTTTTGAGGTAAGAAACGCTTGAGAAACTCCAAATTTTCGCAGTTCTGATGCTCGAAACGCATAACTAGAACGGCCTAGGGGAAAACTACTCATACCGTTGTAATGGGGCGAGTTTCTACTTTCAGATGCAACAGAAACTTTGCGGATTGGTCAATCCGTTCGCGAGATATGGCAGTTTTGAGGTAAGAAACGCTTGAGAAACTCCCAATTTTCGCAGTTCTGATGCTCGAAACGAATAACTAGAACGGCCTAGGGGAAAACTACTCATACCGTTGTAATGGGGCGAGTTTCTACTTTCAGATGCAACAGAAACTTTGCGGATTGGTCAATCCGTTCGCGAGATATGGCAGTTTTGGGGTAAGAAACGCTTGAGAAACTCCCAATTTTCGAAGTTCTGATGCTCGAAACGAATAACTAGAACGGCCTAGGGGAAAACTACTCATACCGTTGTAATGGGGCGTGTTTCTACTTTCAGATGCAACAGAAACTTTGCGGATTGGTCAATCCGTTCGCGAGATATGGCTGTTTTGAGGTAAGAAACGCTTGAGAAACTCCAAATTTTCTTAGTTCTGATGCTCGAAACGAATAACTAGAACGGCCTAGGGGAAAACTACTCATACCGTTGTAATGGGGCGAGTTTCTACTTTCAGATGCAACAGAAACTTTGCGGATTGGTCAATCCGTTCGCGAGATATGGCAGTTTTGAGGTAAGAAACGCTTGAGAAACTCCAAATTTTCTTAGTTCTGATGCTCGAAACGAATAACTAGAACGGCCTAGGGGAAAACTACTCATACCGTTGTAATGGGGCGAGTTTCTACTTTCAGATGCAACAGAAACTTTGCGGATTGGTCAATCCGTGCGCGAGATATGGCAGTTTTGAGGTAAGAAACGCTTGAGAAACTCCCAATTTTCGCAGTTCTGATGCTCGAAACGAATAACTAGAACGGACTAGGGGAAAACTACTCATACCGTTGTAATGGGTCGAGTTTCTACTTTCAGATGCAACAGAAACTTTGCGGATTGGTCAATCCGTTCGCGAGATATGGCAGTTTTGAGGTAAGAAACGCTTGAGAAACTCCCAATTTTCTTAGTTCTGATGCTCGAAACGAATAACTAGAACGGCCTAGGGGAAAACTACTCATACCGTTGTAATGGGGCGAGTTTCTACTTTCAGATGCAACAGAAACTTTGCGGATTGGTCAATCCGTTCGCGAGATATGGCAGTTTTGAGGTAAGAAACGCTTGAGAAACTCCAAATTTTCTTAGTTCTGATGCTCGAAACGAATAACTAGAACGGCCTAGGGAAAAACTACTCATACCGTTGTAATGGGGCGAGTTTCTACTTTCAGATGCAACAGAAACTTTGCGGATTGGTCAATCCGTTCGCGAGATATGGCAGTTTTGAGGTAAGAAACGCTTGAGAAACTCCCAATTTTCGCAGTTCTGATGCTCGAAACGAATAACTAGAACGGCCTAGGGGAAAACTACTCATACCGTTGTAATGGGGCGAGTTTCTACTTTCAGATGCAACAGAAACTTTGCGGATTGGTCAATCCGTTCGCGAGATATGGCAGTTTTGAGGTAAGAAACGCTTGAGAAACTCCAAATTTTCTTAGTTCTGATGCTCGAAACGAATAACTAGAACGGCCTAGGGGAAAACTACTCATACCGTTGTAATGGGGCGAGTTTCTACTTTCAGATGCAACAGAAACTTTGCGGATTGGTCAATCCGTTCGCGAGATATGGCAGTTTTGAGGTAAGAAACGCTTGAGAAACTCCCAATTTTCGCAGTTCTGATGCTCGAAACGAATAACTAGAACAGACTAGGGGAAAACTACTCATACCGTTGTAATGGGTCGAGTTTCTACTTTCAGATGCAACAGAAACTTTGCGGATTGGTCAATCCGTTCGCGAGATATGGCAGTTTTGAGGTAAGAAACGCTTGAGAAACTCCCAATTTTCGCAGTTCTGATGCTCGAAACGAATAACTAGAACGGCCTAGGGGAAAACTACTCATACCGTTGTAATGGGGCGAGTTTCTACTTTCAGATGCAACAGAAACTTTGCGGATTGGTCAATCCGTTCGCGAGATATGGCAGTTTTGAGGTAAGAAACGCTTGAGAAACTCCCAATTTTCGCAGTTCTGATGCTCGAAACGAATAACTAGAACGGACTAGGGGAAAACTACTCATACCGTTGTAATGGGTCGAGTTTCTACTTTCAGATGCAACAGAAACTTTGCGGATTGGTCAATCCGTTCGCGAGATATGGCAGTTTTGAGGTAAGAAACGCTTGAGAAACTCCCAATTTTCTTAGTTCTGATGCTCGAAACGAATAACTAGAACGGCCTAGGGGAAAACTACTCATACCGTTGTAATGGGGCGAGTTTCTACTTTCAGATGCAACAGAAACATTGCGGATTGGTCAATCCGTTAGCGAGATATGGCAGTTTTGAGGTAAGAAACGCTTGAGAAACTCCCAATTTTCGCAGTTCTGATGCTCGAAACGAATAACTAGAACGGCCTAGGGGAAAACTACTCATACCGTTGTAATGGGGCGTGTTTCTACTTTCAGATGCAACAGAAACTTTGCGGATTGGTCAATCCGTTCGCGAGATATGGCAGTTTTGAGGTAAGAAACGCTTGAGAAACTCCAAATTTTCTTAGTTCTGATGCTCGAAACGAATAACTAGAACGGCCTAGGGGAAAACTACTCATACCGTTGTAATGGGGCGAGTTTCTACTTTCAGATGCAACAGAAACATTGCGGATTGGTCAATCCGTTAGCGAGATATGGCAGTTTTGAGGTAAGAAACGCTTGAGAAACTCCCAATTTTCGCAGTTCTGATGCTCGAAACGAATAACTAGAACGGCCTAGGGGAAAACTACTCATACCGTTGTAATGGGGCGTGTTTCTACTTTCAGATGCAACAGAAACTTTGCGGATTGGTCAATCCGTTCGCGAGATATGGCAGTTTTGAGGTAAGAAACGCTTGAGAAACTCCAAATTTTCGCAGTTCTGATGCTCGAAACGAATAACTAGAACGGCCTAGGGGAAAACTACTCATACCTTTGTAATGGGGCGAGTTTCTACTTTCAGATGCAACAGAAACTTTGCGGATTGGTCAATCCGTTCGCGAGATATGGCAGTTTTGAGGTAAGAAACGCTTGAGAAACTCCAAATTTTCTTAGTTCTGATGCTCGAAACGAATAACTAGAACGGCCTAGGGGAAAACTACTCATACCGTTGTAATGGGGCGAGTTTCTACTTTCAGATGCAACAGAAACTTTGCGGATTGGTCAATCCGTTCGCGAGATATGGCAGTTTTGGGGTAAGAAACGCTTGAGAAACTCCCAATTTTCGCAGTTCTGATGCTCGAAACGAATAACTAGAACGGCCTAGGGGAAAACTACTCATACCTTTGTAATGGGGCGAGTTTCTACTTTCAGATGCAACAGAAACTTTGCGGAATGGTCAATCCGTTCGCGAGATATGGCAGTTTTGAGGTAAGAAACGCTTGAGAAACTCCCAATTTTCGCAGTTCTGATGCTCGAAACGAATAACTAGAACGGCCTAGGGGAAAACTACTCATACCGTTGTAATGGGGCGAGTATCTACTTTCAGATGCAACAGAAACTTTGCGGATTGGTCAATCCGTTCGCGAGATATGGCAGTTTTGAGGTAAGAAACGCTTGAGAAACTCCCAATTTTCGCAGTTCTGATGCTCGAAACGAATAACTAGAACGGCCTAGGGGAAAACTACTCATACCGTTGTAATGGGGCGAGTTTCTACTTTCAGATGCAACAGAAACTTTGCGGATTGGTCAATCCGTTCGCGAGATATGGCAGTTTTGAGGTAAGAAAGGCTTGAGAAACTCCAAATTTTCTTAGTTCTGATGCTCGAAACGAATAACTAGAACGGCCCAGGGGAAAACTACTCATACCGTTGTAATGGGGCGAGTTTCTACTTTCAGATGCAACAGAAACTTTGCGGATTGGTCAATCCGTTCGCGAAATATGGCAGTTTTGGGGTAAGAAACGCTTGAGAAACTCCCAATTTTCTTAGTTCTGATGCTCGAAACGAATAACTAGAACGGCCTAGGGGAAAACTACTCCTACCGTTGTAATGGGGCGAGTTTCTACTTTCAGATGCAACAGAAACTTTGCGGATTGGTCAATCCGTTCGCGAGATATGGCAGTTTTGAGGTAAGAAAGGCTTGAGAAACTCCAAATTTTCTTAGTTCTGATGCTCGAAACGAATAACTAGAACGGCCCAGGGGAAAACTACTCATACCGTTGTAATGGGGCGAGTTTCTACTTTCAGATGCAACAGAAACTTTGCGGATTGGTCAATCCGTTCGCGAAATATGGCAGTTTTGGGGTAAGAAACGCTTGAGAAACTCCCAATTTTCTTAGTTCTGATGCTCGAAACGAATAACTAGAACGGCCTAGGGGAAAACTACTCCTACCGTTGTAATGGGGCGAGTTTCTACTTTCAGATGCAACAGAAACTTTGCGGATTGGTCAATCCGTTCGCGAGATATGGCAGTTTTGAGGTAAGAAACGCTTGAGAAACTCCCAATTTTCGCAGTTCTGATGCTCGAAACGAATAACTAGAACGGCCTAGGGGAAAACTACTCATACCGTTGTAATGGGACGAGTTTCTAGTTTCAGATGCAACAGAAACTTTGCGGATTGGTCAATCCGTTCGCGAGATATGGCAGTTTTGAGGTAAGAAACGCTTGAGAAACTCACAATTTTCGCAGTTCTGATGCTCGAAACGAATAACTAGAACGGCCTAGGGGAAAACTACTCATACCGTTGTAATGGGGCGTGTTTCTACTTTCAGATGCAACAGAAACTTTGCGGATTGGTCAATCCGTTCGCGAGATATGGCTGTTTTGAGGTAAGAAACGCTTGAGAAACTCCAAATTTTCTTAGTTCTGATGCTCGAAACGAATAACTAGAACGGCCTAGGGGAAAACTACTCATACCGTTGTAATGGGGCGAGTTTCTACTTTCAGATGCAACAGAAACTTTGCGGATTGGTCAATCCGTTCGCGAGATATGGCAGTTTTGAGGTAAGAAACGCTTGAGAAACTCCAAATTTTCTTAGTTCTGATGCTCGAAACGAATAACTAGAACGGCCTAGGGGAAAACTACTCATACCGTTGTAATGGGGCGTGTTTCTACTTTCAGATGCAACAGAAACTTTGCGGATTGGTCAATCCGTTCGCGAGATATGGCTGTTTTGAGGTAAGAAACGCTTGAGAAACTCCAAATTTTCTTAGTTCTGATGCTCGAAACGAATAACTAGAACGGCCTAGGGGAAAACTACTCATACCGTTGTAATGGGGCGAGTTTCTACTTTCAGATGCAACAGAAACTTTGCGGATTGGTCAATCCGTTCGCGAGATATGGCAGTTTTGAGGTAAGAAACGCTTGAGAAACTCCCAATTTTCGCAGTTCTGATGCTCGAAACGAATAACTAGAACGGCCTAGGGGAAAACTACTCATACCGTTGTAATGGGGCGTGTTTCTACTTTCAGATGCAACAGAAACTTTGCGGATTGGTCAATCCGTTCGCGAGATATGGCAGTTTTGAGGTAAGAAACGCTTGAGAAACTCCAAATTTTCTTAGTTCTGATGCTCGAAACGAATAACTAGAACGGCCTAGGGGAAAACTACTCATACCGTTGTAATGGGGCGAGTTTCTACTTTCAGGTGCAACAGAAACTTTGCGGATTGGTCAATCCGTTCGCGAGATATGGCAGTTTTGAGGTAAGAAACGCTTGAGAAACTCCAAATTTTCTTAGTTCTGATGCTCGAAACGAATAACTAGAACGGCCTAGGGGAAAACTACTCATACCGTTGTAATGGGGCGAGTTTCTACTTTCAGATGCAACAGAAACTTTGCGGATTGGTCAATCCGTGCGCGAGATATGGCAGTTTTGAGGTAAGAAACGCTTGAAATACTCCCAATTTTCGCAGTTCTGATGCTCGAAACGAATAACTAGAACGGCCTAGGGGAAAACTACTCATACCGTTGTAATGGGGCGAGTTTCTACTTTCAGATGCAACAGAAACTTTGCGGATTGGTCAATCCGTTCGCGAGATATGGCAGTTTTGGGGTAAGAAACGCTTGAGAAACTCCCAATTTTCGCAGTTCTGATGCTCGAAACGAATAACTAGAACGGCCTAGGGGAAAACTACTCATACCGTTGTAATGGGGCGAGTTTCTACTTTCAGATGCAACAGAAACTTTGCGGATTGGTCAATCCGTTCGCGAGATATGGCAGTTTTGAGGTAAGAAACGCTTGAGAAACTCCAAATTTTCTTAGTTCTGATGCTCGAAACGAATAACTAGAACGGCCTAGGGGAAAACTACTCATACCGTTGTAATGGGGCGAGTTTCTACTTTCAGATGCAACAGAAACTTTGCGGATTGGTCAATCCGTGCGCGAGATATGGCAGTTTTGAGGTAAGAAACGCTTGAAATACTCCCAATTTTCGCAGTTCTGATGCTCGAAACGAATAACTAGAACGGCCTAGGGGAAAACTACTCATACCGTTGTAATGGGGCGAGTTTCTACTTTCAGATGCAACAGAAACTTTGCGGATTGGTCAATCCGTTCGCGAGATATGGCAGTTTTGGGGTAAGAAACGCTTGAGAAACTCCCAATTTTCGCAGTTCTGATGCTCGAAACGAATAACTAGAACGGCCTAGGGGAAAACTACTCATACCGTTGTAATGGGGCGAGTTTCTACTTTCAGATGCAACAGAAACTTTGCGGATTGGTCAATCCGTTCGCGAGATATGGCAGTTTTGAGGTAAGAAACGCTTGAGAAACTCCAAATTTTCTTAGTTCTGATGCTCGAAACGAATAACTAGAACGGCCTAGGGGAAAACTACTCATACCGTTGTAATGGGGCGAGTTTCTACTTTCAGATGCAACAGAAACTTTGCGGATTGGTCAATCCGTGCGCGAGATATGGCAGTTTTGAGGTAAGAAACGCTTGAAAAACTCCCAATTTTCGCAGTTCTGATGCTCGAAACGAATAACTAGAACGGCCTAGGGGAAAACTACTCATACCGTTGTAATGGGGCGTGTTTCTACTTTCAGATGCAACAGAAACTTTGCGGATTGGTCAATCCGTTCGCGAGATATGGCTGTTTTGAGGTAAGAAACGCTTGAGAAACTCCAAATTTTCTTAGTTCTGATGCTCGAAACGAATAACTAGAACGGCCTAGGGGAAAACTACTCATACCGTTGTAATGGGGCGAGTTTCTACTTTCAGATGCAACAGAAACTTTGCGGATTGGTCAATCCGTTCGCGAGATATGGCAGTTTTGAGGTAAGAAACGCTTGAGAAACTCCCAATTTTCGCAGTTCTGATGCTCGAAACGAATAACTAGAACGGCCTAGGGGAAAACTACTCATACCGTTGTAATGGGGCGTGTTTCTACTTTCAGATGCAACAGAAACTTTGCGGATTGGTCAATCCGTTCGCGAGATATGGCAGTTTTGAGGTAAGAAACGCTTGAGAAACTCCAAATTTTCTTAGTTCTGATGCTCGAAACGAATAACTAGAACGGCCTAGGGGAAAACTACTCATACCGTTGTAATGGGGCGAGTTTCTACTTTCAGATGCAACAGAAACTTTGCGGATTGGTCAATCCGTTCGCGAGATATGGCAGTTTTGAGGTAAGAAACGCTTGAGAAACTCCAAATTTTCTTAGTTCTGATGCTCGAAACGAATAACTAGAACGGCCTAGGGGAAAACTACTCATACCGTTGTAATGGGGCGAGTTTCTACTTTCAGATGCAACAGAAACTTTGCGGATTGGTCAATCCGTGCGCGAGATATGGCAGTTTTGAGGTAAGAAACGCTTGAAAAACTCCCAATTTTCGCAGTTCTGATGCTCGAAACGAATAACTAGAACGGCCTAGGGGAAAACTACTCATACCGTTGTAATGGGGCGAGTTTCTACTTTCAGATGCAACAGAAACTTTGCGGATTGGTCAATCCGTTCGCGAGATATGGCAGTTTTGGGGTAAGAAACGCTTGAGAAACTCCCAATTTTCGCAGTTCTGATGCTCGAAACGACTAACTAGAACGGCCTAGGGGAAAACTACTCATACCGTTGTAATGGGTCGAGTTTCTACTTTCAGATGCAACAGAAACTTTGCGGATTGGTCAATCCGTTCGCGAGATATGGCAGTTTTGAGGTAAGAAACGCTTGAGAAACACCCAATTTTCGCAGTTCTGATGCTCGAAACGAATAACTAGAACGGCCTAGGGGAAAACTACTCATACCGTTGTAATGGGGCGTGTTTCTACTTTCAGATGCAACAGAAACTTTGCGGATTGGTCAATCCGTTCGCGAGATATGGCACTTTTGAGGTAAGAAACGCTTGAGAAACTCCAAATTTTCGCAGTTCTGATGCTCGAAACGAATAACTAGAACGGCCTAGGGGAAAACTACTCATACCTTTGTAATGGGGCGAGTTTCTACTTTCAGGTGCAACAGAAACTTTGCGGATTGGTCAATCCGTTCGCGAGATATGGCAGTTTTGAGGTAAGAAACGCTTGAGAAACTCCCAATTTTCGCAGTTCTGATGCTCGAAACGAATAACTAGAACGGCCTAGGGGAAAACTACTCATACCGTTGTAATGGGGCGAGTTTCTACTGTCAGATGCAACAGAAACTTTGCGGATTGGTCAATCCGTTCGCGAGATATGGCAGTTTTGAGGTAAGAAACGCTTGAGAAACTCCAAATTTTCTTAGTTCTGATGCTCGAAACGAATAACTAGAACGGCCTAGGGGAAAACTACTCGTACCGTTGTAATGGGGCGAGTTTCTACTTTCAGATGCAACAGAAACTTTGCGGATTGGTCAATCCGTTCGCGAAATATGGCAGTTTTGAGGTAAGAAACGCTTGAGAAACTCCCAATTTTCGCAGTTCTGATGCTCGAAACGAATAACTAGAGCGGCCTAGGGGAAAACTACTCATACCGTTGTATTGGGGCGAGTTTCTACTTTCAGATGCAACAGAAACTTTGCGGATTGGTCAATCCGTTCGCGAGATATGGCAGTTTTGGGGTAAGAAACGCTTGAGAAACTCCCAATTTTCGCAGTTCTGATGCTCGAAACGACTAACTAGAACGGCCTAGGGGAAAACTACTCATACCGTTGTAATGGGTCGAGTTTCTACTTTCAGATGCAACAGAAACTTTGCGGATTGGTCAATCCGTTCGCGAGATATGGCAGTTTTGAGGTAAGAAACGCTTGAGAAACTCCCAATTTTCGCAGTTCTGATGCTCGAAACGAATAACTAGAACGGCCTAGGGGAAAACTACTCATACCGTTGTAATGGGGCGAGTTTCTACTTTCAGATGCAACAGAAACTTTGCGGATTGGTCAATCCGTTCGCGAGATATGGCAGTTTTGAGGTAAGAAACGCTTGAGAAACTCCCAATTTTCGCAGTTCTGATGCTCGAAACGAATAACTAGAACGGCCTAGGGGAAAACTACTCATACCGTTGTAATGGGGCGTGTTTCTACTTTCAGATGCAACAGAAACTTTGCGGATTGGTCAATCCGTTCGCGAGATATGGCAGTTTTGAGGTAAGAAACGCTTGAGAAACTCCAAATTTTCTTAGTTCTGATGCTCGAAACGAATAACTAGAACGGCCTAGGGGAAAACTACTCATACCGTTGTAATGGGGCGAGTTTCTACTTTCAGATGCAACAGAAACTTTGCGGATTGGTCAATCCGTTCGCGAGATATGGCAGTTTTGAGGTAAGAAACGCTTGAGAAACTCCAAATTTTCTTAGTTCTGATGCTCGAAACGAATAACTAGAACGGCCTAGGGGAAAACTACTCATACCGTTGTAATGGGGCGAGTTTCTACTTTCAGATGCAACAGAAACTTTGCGGATTGGTCAATCCGTGCGCGAGATATGGCAGTTTTGAGGTAAGAAACGCTTGAAAAACTCCCAATTTTCGCAGTTCTGATGCTCGAAACGAATAACTAGAACGGCCTAGGGGAAAACTACTCATACCGTTGTAATGGGGCGAGTTTCTTCTTTCAGATGCAACAGAAACTTTGCGGATTGGTCAATCCGTTCGCGAGATATGGCAGTTTTGGGGTAAGAAACGCTTGAGAAACTCCCAATTTTCGCAGTTCTGATGCTCGAAACGACCAACTAGAACGGCCTAGGGGAAAACTACTCATACCGTTGTAATGGGTCGAGTTTCTACTTTCAGATGCAACAGAAACTTTGCGGATTGGTCAATCCGTTCGCGAGATATGGCAGTTTTGAGGTAAGAAACGCTTGAGAAACACCCAATTTTCGCAGTTCTGATGCTCGAAACGAATAACTAGAACGGCCTAGGGGAAAACTACTCATACCGTTGTAATGGGGCGTGTTTCTACTTTCAGATGCAACAGAAACTTTGCGGATTGGTCAATCCGTTCGCGAGATATGGCACTTTTGAGGTAAGAAACGCTTGAGAAACTCCAAATTTTCGCAGTTCTGATGCTCGAAACGAATAACTAGAACGGCCTAGGGGAAAACTACTCATACCTTTGTAATGGGGCGAGTTTCTACTTTCAGGTGCAACAGAAACTTTGCGGATTGGTCAATCCGTTCGCGAGATATGGCAGTTTTGAGGTAAGAAACGCTTGAGAAACTCCCAATTTTCGCAGTTCTGATGCTCGAAACGAATAACTAGAACGGCCTAGGGGAAAACTACTCATACCGTTGTAATGGGGCGAGTTTCTACTGTCAGATGCAACAGAAACTTTGCGGATTGGTCAATCCGTTCGCGAGATATGGCAGTTTTGAGGTAAGAAACGCTTGAGAAACTCCAAATTTTCTTAGTTCTGATGCTCGAAACGAATAACTAGAACGGCCTAGGGGAAAACTACTCGTACCGTTGTAATGGGGCGAGTTTCTACTTTCAGATGCAACAGAAACTTTGCGGATTGGTCAATCCGTTCGCGAAATATGGCAGTTTTGAGGTAAGAAACGCTTGAGAAACTCCCAATTTTCGCAGTTCTGATGCTCGAAACGAATAACTAGAGCGGCCTAGGGGAAAACTACTCATACCGTTGTATTGGGGCGAGTTTCTACTTTCAGATGCAACAGAAACTTTGCGGATTGGTCAATCCGTTCGCGAGATATGGCAGTTTTGGGGTAAGAAACGCTTGAGAAACTCCCAATTTTCGCAGTTCTGATGCTCGAAACGACTAACTAGAACGGCCTAGGGGAAAACTACTCATACCGTTGTAATGGGTCGAGTTTCTACTTTCAGATGCAACAGAAACTTTGCGGATTGGTCAATCCGTTCGCGAGATATGGCAGTTTTGAGGTAAGAAACGCTTGAGAAACTCCCAATTTTCGCAGTTCTGATGCTCGAAACGAATAACTAGAACGGCCTAGGGGAAAACTACTCATACCGTTGTAATGGGGCGAGTTTCTACTTTCAGATGCAACAGAAACTTTGCGGATTGGTCAATCCGTTCGCGAGATATGGCAGTTTTGAGGTAAGAAACGCTTGAGAAACTCCCAATTTTCGCAGTTCTGATGCTCGAAACGAATAACTAGAACGGCCTAGGGGAAAACTACTCATACCGTTGTAATGGGGCGTGTTTCTACTTTCAGATGCAACAGAAACTTTGCGGATTGGTCAATCCGTTCGCGAGATATGGCAGTTTTGAGGTAAGAAACGCTTGAGAAACTCCAAATTTTCTTAGTTCTGATGCTCGAAACGAATAACTAGAACGGCCTAGGGGAAAACTACTCATACCGTTGTAATGGGGCGAGTTTCTACTTTCAGATGCAACAGAAACTTTGCGGATTGGTCAATCCGTTCGCGAGATATGGCAGTTTTGAGGTAAGAAACGCTTGAGAAACTCCAAATTTTCTTAGTTCTGATGCTCGAAACGAATAACTAGAACGGCCTAGGGGAAAACTACTCATACCTTTGTAATGGGGCGAGTTTCTACTTTCAGGTGCAACAGAAACTTTGCGGATTGGTCAATCCGTTCGCGAGATATGGCAGTTTTGAGGTAAGAAACGCTTGAGAAACTCCCAATTTTCGCAGTTCTGATGCTCGAAACGAATAACTAGAACGGCCTAGGGGAAAACTACTCATACCGTTGTAATGGGGCGAGTTTCTACTGTCAGATGCAACAGAAACTTTGCGGATTGGTCAATCCGTTCGCGAGATATGGCAGTTTTGAGGTAAGAAACGCTTGAGAAACTCCAAATTTTCTTAGTTCTGATGCTCGAAACGAATAACTAGAACGGCCTAGGGGAAAACTACTCGTACCGTTGTAATGGGGCGAGTATCTACTTTCAGATGCAACAGAAACTTTGCGGATTGGTCAATCCGTTCGCGAGATATGGCAGTTTTGAGGTAAGAAACGCTTGAGAAACTCCCAATTTTCGCAGTTCTGATGCTCGAAACGAATAACTAGAACGGCCTAGGGGAAAACTACTCATACCGTTGTAATGGGGCGAGTATCTACTTTCAGATGCAACAGAAACTTTGCGGATTGGTCAATCCGTTCGCGAGATATGGCAGTTTTGAGGTAAGAAACGCTTGAGAAACTCCAAATTTTCGCAGTTCTGATGCTCGAAACGAATAACTAGGACGGCCTAGGGGAAAACTACTCATACCGTTGTAATGGGGCGAGTTTCTACTTTCAGATGCAACAGAAACTTTGCGGATTGGTCAATCCGTTCGCGAGATATGGCAGTTTTGGTGTAAGAAACGCTTGAGAAACTCCCAATTTTCGCAGTTCTGATGCTCGAAACGAATAACTAGAACGGCCTAGGGGAAAACTACTCATACCGTTGTAATGGGGCGAGTTTCTACTTTCAGATGCAACAGAAACTTTGCGGAATGGTCAATCCGTTCGCGAGATATGGCAGTTTTGAGGTAAGAAACGCTAGAGAAACTCCCAATTTTCGCAGTTCTGATGCTCGAAACGAATAACTAGAACGGCCTAGGGGAAAACTACTCATACCGTTGTAATGGGGCGAGTATCTACTTTCAGATGCAACAGAAACTTTGCGGATTGGTCAATCCGTTCGCGAGATATGGCAGTTTTGAGGTAAGAAACGCTTGAGAAACTCCCAATTTTCGCAGTTCTGCTGCTCGCAACGAATAACTAGAACGGCCTAGGGGAAAACTACTCATACCGTTGTAATGGGGCGAGTTTCTACTTTCAGATGCAACAGAAACTTTGCGGATTGGTCAATCCGTTCGCGAGATATGGCAGTTTTGAGGTAAGAAACGCTTGAGAAACTCCAAATTTTCTTAGTTCTGATGCTCGAAACGAATAACTAGAACGGCCTAGGGGAAAACTACTCATACCGTTGTAATGGGGCGAGTTTCTACTTTCAGATGCAACAGAAACTTTGCGGATTGGTCAATCCGTTCGCGAGATATGGCAGTTTTGAGGTAAGAAACGCTTGAGAAACTCCAAATTTTCTTAGTTCTGATGCTCGAAACGAATAACTAGAACGGCCTAGGGGAAAACTACTCATACCGTTGTAATGGGGCGAGTTTCTACTTTCAGATGCAACAGAAACTTTGCGGATTGGTCAATCCGTTCGCGAGATATGGCAGTTTTGAGGTAAGAAACGCTTGAGAAACTCCAAATTTTCTTAGTTCTAATGCTCGAAACGAATAACTAGAACGGCCTAGGGGAAAACTACTCCTACCGTTGTAATGGGGCGAGTTTCTACTTTCAGATGCAACAGAAACTTTGCGGATTGGTCAATCCGTTCGCGAGATATGGCAATTTTGAGGTAAGAAACGCTTGAGAAACTCCCAATTTTCGCAGTTCTGATGCTCGAAACGAATAACTAGAACGGCCTAGGGGAAAACTACTCATACCGTTGTAATGGGGCGAGTTTCTACTTTCAGATGCAACAGAAACTTTGCGGAATGGTCAATCCGTTCGCGAGATATGGCAGTTTTGAGGTAAGAAACGCTTGAGAAACTCCCAATTTTCGCAGTTCTGATGCTCGAAACGAATAACTAGAACGGCCTAGGGGAAAACTACTCATACCGTTGTAATGGGGCGAGTATCTACTTTCAGATGCAACAGAAACTTTGCGGATTGGTCAATCCGTTCGCGAGATATGGCAGTTTTGAGGTAAGAAACGCTTGAGAAACTCCCAATTTTCGCAGTTCTGCTGCTCGCAACGAATAACTAGAACGGCCTAGGGGAAAACTACTCATACCGTTGTAATGGGGCGAGTTTCTACTTTCAGATGCAACAGAAACTTTGCGGATTGGTCAATCCGTTCGCGAGATATGGCAGTTTTGATGTAAGAATCGCTTGAGAAACTCCAAATTTTCTTAGTTCTGATGCTCGAAACGAATAACTAGAACGGCCTAGGGGAAAACTACTCATACCGTTGTAATGGGGCGAGTTTCTACTTTCAGATGCAACAGAAACTTTGCGGATTGGTCAATCCGTTCGCGAGATATGGCAGTTTTGAGGTAAGAAACGCTTGAGAAACTCCCAATTTTCGCAGTTCTGATGCTCGAAACGAATAACTAGAACGGCCTAGGGGAAAACTACTCATACCGTTGTAATGGGGCGAGTTTCTACTTTCAGATGCAACAGAAACTTTGCGGATTGGTCAATCCGTTCGCGAGATATGGCAGTTTTGAGGTAAGAAACGCTTGAGAAACTCCAAATTTTCTTAGTTCTGATGCTCGAAACGAATAACTAGAACGGCCTAGGGGAAAACTACTCCTACCGTTGTAATGGGGCGAGTTTCTACTTTCAGATGCAACAGAAACTTTGCGGATTGGTCAATCCGTTCGCGAGATATGGCAATTTTGAGGTAAGAAACGCTTGAGAAACTCCCAATTTTCGCAGTTCTGATGCTCGAAACGAATAACTAGAACGGCCTAGGGGAAAACTACTCATACCGTTGTAATGGGGCGAGTTTCTACTTTCAGATGCAACAGAAACTTTGCGGATTGGTCAATCCGTTCGCGAGATATGGCAGTTTTGAGGTAAGAAACGCTTGAGAAACTCCAAATTTTCTTAGTTCTGATGCTCGAAACGAATAACTAGAACGGCCTAGGGGAAAACTACTCATACCGTTGTAATGGGGCGAGTTTCTACTTTCAGATGCAACAGAAACTTTGCGGATTGGTCAATCCGTTCGCGAGATATGGCAGTTTTGAGGTAAGAAACGCTTGAGAAACTCCAAATTTTCTTAGTTCTGATGCTCGAAACGAATAACTAGAACGGCCTAGGGGAAAACTACTCATACCGTTGTAATGGGGCGTGTTTCTACTTTCAGATGCAACAGAAACTTTGCGGATTGGTCAATCCGTTCGCGAGATATGGCAGTTTTGAGGTAAGAAACGCTTGAGAAACTCCAAATTTTCTTAGTTCTGATGCTCGAAACGAATAACTAGAACGGCCTAGGGGAAAACTACTCGTACCGTTGTAATGGGGCGAGTTTCTACTTTCAGATGCAACAGAAACTTTGCGGATTGGTCAATCCGTTCGCGAAATATGGCAGTTTTGAGGTAAGAAACGCTTGAGAAACTCCAAATTTTCGCAGTTCTGATGCTCGAAACGAATAACTAGAGCGGCCTAGGGGAAAACTACTCATACCGTTGTATTGGGGCGAGTTTCTACTTTCAGATGCAACAGAAACTTTGCGGATTGGTCAATCCGTTCGCGAGATATGGCAGTTTTGGGGTAAGAAACGCTTGAGAAACTCCAAATTTTCGCAGTTCTGATGCTCGAAACGAATAACTAGAGCGGCCTAGGGGAAAACTACTCATACCGTTGTATTGGGGCGAGTTTCTACTTTCAGATGCAACAGAAACTTTGCGGATTGGTCAATCCGTTCGCGAGATATGGCAGTTTTGGGGTAAGAAACGCTTGAGAAACTCCCAATTTTCGCAGTTCTGATGCTCGAAACGAATAACTAGAACGGCCTAGGGGAAAACTACTCATACCGTTGTAATGGGGCGAGTATCTACTTTCAGATGCAACAGAAACTTTGCGGATTGGTCAATCCGTTCGCGAGATATGGCAGTTTTGAGGTAAGAAACGCTTGAGAAACTCCCAATTTTCGCAGTTCTGCTGCTCGCAACGAATAACTAGAACGGCCTAGGGGAAAACTACTCATACCGTTGTAATGGGGCGAGTTTCTACTTTCAGATGCAACGGAAACTTTGCGGATTGGTCAATCCGTTCGCGAGATATGGCAGTTTTGATGTAAGAATCGCTTGAGAAACTCCAAATTTTCTTAGTTCTGATGCTCGAAACGAATAACTAGAACGGCCTAGGGGAAAACTACTCATACCGTTGTAATGGGGCGAGTTTCTACTTTCAGATGCAACAGAAACTTTGCGGATTGGTCAATCCGTTCGCGAGATATGGCAGTTTTGAGGTAAGAAACGCTTGAGAAACTCCCAATTTTCGCAGTTCTGATGCTCGAAACGAATAACTAGAACGGCCTAGGGGAAAACTACTCATACCGTTGTAATGGGGCGAGTTTCTACTTTCAGATGCAACAGAAACTTTGCGGATTGGTCAATCCGTTCGCGAGATATGGCAGTTTTGAGGTAAGAAACGCTTGAGAAACTCCAAATTTTCTTAGTTCTGATGCTCGAAACGAATAACTAGAACGGCCTAGGGGAAAACTACTCATACCGTTGTAATGGGGCGAGTTTCTACTTTCAGATGCAACAGAAACTTTGCGGATTGGTCAATCCGTTCGCGAGATATGGCAGTTTTGAGGTAAGAAACGCTTGAGAAACTCCAAATTTTCTTAGTTCTGATGCTCGAAACGAATAACTAGAACGGCCTAGGGGAAAACTACTCATACCGTTGTAATGGGGCGAGTTTCTACTTTCAGATGCAACAGAAACTTTGCGGATTGGTCAATCCGTTCGCGAGATATGGCAGTTTTGAGGTAAGAAACGCTTGAGAAACTCCAAATTTTCTTAGTTCTGATGCTCGAAACGAATAACTAGAACGGCCTAGGGGAAAACTACTCCTACCGTTGTAATGGGGCGAGTTTCTACTTTCAGATGCAACAGAAACTTTGCGGATTGGTCAATCCGTTCGCGAGATATGGCAATTTTGAGGTAAGAAACGCTTGAGAAACTCCCAATTTTCGCAGTTCTGATGCTCGAAACGAATAACTAGAACGGCCTAGGGGAAAACTACTCATACCGTTGTAATGGGGCGAGTTTCTACTTTCAGATGCAACAGAAACTTTGCGGATTGGTCAATCCGTTCGCGAGATATGGCAGTTTTGAGGTAAGAAACGCTTGAGAAACTCCAAATTTTCTTAGTTCTGATGCTCGAAACGAATAACTAGAACGGCCTAGGGGAAAACTACTCATACCGTTGTAATGGGGCGAGTTTCTACTTTCAGATGCAACAGAAACTTTGCGGATTGGTCAATCCGTTCGCGAGATATGGCAGTTTTGAGGTAAGAAACGCTTGAGAAACTCCAAATTTTCTTAGTTCTGATGCTCGAAACGAATAACTAGAACGGCCTAGGGGAAAACTACTCATACCGTTGTAATGGGGCGAGTTTCTACTTTCAGATGCAACAGAAACTTTGCGGATTGGTCAATCCGTTCGCGAGATATGGCAGTTTTGAGGTAAGAAACGCTTGAGAAACTCCAAATTTTCTTAGTTCTGATGCTCGAAACGAATAACTAGAACGGCCTAGGGGAAAACTACTCATACCGTTGTAATGGGGCGAGTTTCTACTTTCAGATGCAACAGAAACTTTGCGGATTGGTCAATCCGTTCGCGAGATATGGCAGTTTTGAGGTAAGAAACGCTTGAGAAACTCCAAATTTTCTTAGTTCTGATGCTCGAAACGAATAACTAGAACGGCCTAGGGGAAAACTACTCCTACCGTTGTAATGGGGCGAGTTTCTACTTTCAGATGCAACAGAAACTTTGCGGATTGGTCAATCCGTTCGCGAGATATGGCAATTTTGAGGTAAGAAACGCTTGAGAAACTCCCAATTTTCGCAGTTCTGATGCTCGAAACGAATAACTAGAACGGCCTAGGGGAAAACTACTCATACCGTTATAATGGGGCGAGTTTCTACTTTCAGATGCAACAGAAACTTTGCGGATTGGTCAATCCGTTCGCGAGATATGGCAGTTTTGAGGTAAGAAACGCTTGAGAAACTCCAAATTTTCTTAGTTCTGATGCTCGAAACGAATAACTAGAACGGCCTAGGGGAAAACTACTCATACCGTTGTAATGGGGCGAGTTTCTACTTTCAGATGCAACAGAAACTTTGCGGATTGGTCAATCCGTTCGCGAGATATGGCAGTTTTGAGGTAAGAAACGCTTGAGAAACTCCAAATTTTCTTAGTTCTGATGCTCGAAACGAATAACTAGAACGGCCTAGGGGAAAACTACTCATACCGTTGTAATGGGGCGTGTTTCTACTTTCAGATGCAACAGAAACTTTGCGGATTGGTCAATCCGTTCGCGAGATATGGCAGTTTTGAGGTAAGAAACGCTTGAGAAACTCCAAATTTTCTTAGTTCTGATGCTCGAAACGAATAACTAGAACGGCCTAGGGGAAAACTACTCGTACCGTTGTAATGGGGCGAGTTTCTACTTTCAGATGCAACAGAAACTTTGCGGATTGGTCAATCCGTTCGCGAAATATGGCAGTTTTGAGGTAAGAAACGCTTGAGAAACTCCAAATTTTCGCAGTTCTGATGCTCGAAACGAATAACTAGAGCGGCCTAGGGGAAAACTACTCATACCGTTGTATTGGGGCGAGTTTCTACTTTCAGATGCAACAGAAACTTTGCGGATTGGTCAATCCGTTCGCGAGATATGGCAGTTTTGGGGTAAGAAACGCTTGAGAAACTCCAAATTTTCGCAGTTCTGATGCTCGAAACGAATAACTAGAGCGGCCTAGGGGAAAACTACTCATACCGTTGTATTGGGGCGAGTTTCTACTTTCAGATGCAACAGAAACTTTGCGGATTGGTCAATCCGTTCGCGAGATATGGCAGTTTTGGGGTAAGAAACGCTTGAGAAACTCCCAATTTTCGCAGTTCTGATGCTCGAAACGAATAACTAGAACGGCCTAGGGGAAAACTACTCATACCGTTGTAATGGGGCGAGTATCTACTTTCAGATGCAACAGAAACTTTGCGGATTGGTCAATCCGTTCGCGAGATATGGCAGTTTTGAGGTAAGAAACGCTTGAGAAACTCCCAATTTTCGCAGTTCTGCTGCTCGCAACGAATAACTAGAACGGCCTAGGGGAAAACTACTCATACCGTTGTAATGGGGCGAGTTTCTACTTTCAGATGCAACGGAAACTTTGCGGATTGGTCAATCCGTTCGCGAGATATGGCAGTTTTGATGTAAGAATCGCTTGAGAAACTCCAAATTTTCTTAGTTCTGATGCTCGAAACGAATAACTAGAACGGCCTAGGGGAAAACTACTCATACCGTTGTAATGGGGCGAGTTTCTACTTTCAGATGCAACAGAAACTTTGTGGATTGGTCAATCCGTTCGCGAGATATGGCAGTTTTGAGGTAAGAAACGCTTGAGAAACTCCCAATTTTCGCAGTTCTGATGCTCGAAACGAATAACTAGAACGGCCTAGGGGAAAACTACTCATACCGTTGTAATGGGGCGAGTTTCTACTTTCAGATGCAACAGAAACTTTGCGGATTGGTCAATCCGTTCGCGAGATATGGCAGTTTTGAGGTAAGAAACGCTTGAGAAACTCCAAATTTTCTTAGTTCTGATGCTCGAAACGAATAACTAGAACGGCCTAGGGGAAAACTACTCATACCGTTGTAATGGGGCGAGTTTCTACTTTCAGATGCAACAGAAACTTTGCGGATTGGTCAATCCGTTCGCGAGATATGGCAGTTTTGAGGTAAGAAACGCTTGAGAAACTCCAAATTTTCTTAGTTCTGATGCTCGAAACGAATAACTAGAACGGCCTAGGGGAAAACTACTCATACCGTTGTAATGGGGCGAGTTTCTACTTTCAGATGCAACAGAAACTTTGCGGATTGGTCAATCCGTTCGCGAGATATGGCAGTTTTGAGGTAAGAAACGCTTGAGAAACTCCAAATTTTCTTAGTTCTGATGCTCGAAACGAATAACTAGAACGGCCTAGGGGAAAACTACTCCTACCGTTGTAATGGGGCGAGTTTCTACTTTCAGATGCAACAGAAACTTTGCGGATTGGTCAATCCGTTCGCGAGATATGGCAATTTTGAGGTAAGAAACGCTTGAGAAACTCCCAATTTTCGCAGTTCTGATGCTCGAAACGAATAACTAGAACGGCCTAGGGGAAAACTACTCATACCGTTGTAATGGGGCGAGTTTCTACTTTCAGATGCAACAGAAACTTTGCGGATTGGTCAATCCGTTCGCGAGATATGGCAGTTTTGAGGTAAGAAACGCTTGAGAAACTCCAAATTTTCTTAGTTCTGATGCTCGAAACGAATAACTAGAACGGCCTAGGGGAAAACTACTCATACCGTTGTAATGGGGCGAGTTTCTACTTTCAGATGCAACAGAAACTTTGCGGATTGGTCAATCCGTTCGCGAGATATGGCAGTTTTGAGGTAAGAAACGCTTGAGAAACTCCAAATTTTCTTAGTTCTGATGCTCGAAACGAATAACTAGAACGGCCTAGGGGAAAACTACCCATACCGTTGTAATGGGGCGTGTTTCTACTTTCAGATGCAACAGAAACTTTGCGGATTGGTCAATCCGTTCGCGAGATATGGCAGTTTTGAGGTAAGAAACGCTTGAGAAACTCCAAATTTTCTTAGTTCTGATGCTCGAAACGAATAACTAGAACGGCCTAGGGGAAAACTACTCGTACCGTTGTAATGGGGCGAGTTTCTACTTTCAGATGCAACAGAAACTTTGCGGATTGGTCAATCCGTTCGCGAAATATGGCAGTTTTGAGGTAAGAAACGCTTGAGAAACTCCAAATTTTCGCAGTTCTGATGCTCGAAACGAATAACTAGAGCGGCCTAGGGGAAAACTACTCATACCGTTGTATTGGGGCGAGTTTCTACTTTCAGATGCAACAGAAACTTTGCGGATTGGTCAATCCGTTCGCGAGATATGGCAGTTTTGGGGTAAGAAACGCTTGAGAAACTCCAAATTTTCGCAGTTCTGATGCTCGAAACGAATAACTAGAGCGGCCTAGGGGAAAACTACTCATACCGTTGTATTGGGGCGAGTTTCTACTTTCAGATGCAACAGAAACTTTGCGGATTGGTCAATCCGTTCGCGAGATATGGCAGTTTTGGGGTAAGAAACGCTTGAGAAACTCCCAATTTTCGCAGTTCTGATGCTCGAAACGAATAACTAGAACGGCCTAGGGGAAAACTACTCATACCGTTGTAATGGGGCGAGTATCTACTTTCAGATGCAACAGAAACTTTGCGGATTGGTCAATCCGTTCGCGAGATATGGCAGTTTTGAGGTAAGAAACGCTTGAGAAACTCCCAATTTTCGCAGTTCTGCTGCTCGCAACGAATAACTAGAACGGCCTAGGGGAAAACTACTCATACCGTTGTAATGGGGCGAGTTTCTACTTTCAGATGCAACGGAAACTTTGCGGATTGGTCAATCCGTTCGCGAGATATGGCAGTTTTGATGTAAGAATCGCTTGAGAAACTCCAAATTTTCTTAGTTCTGATGCTCGAAACGAATAACTAGAACGGCCTAGGGGAAAACTACTCATACCGTTGTAATGGGGCGAGTTTCTACTTTCAGATGCAACAGAAACTTTGTGGATTGGTCAATCCGTTCGCGAGATATGGCAGTTTTGAGGTAAGAAACGCTTGAGAAACTCCCAATTTTCGCAGTTCTGATGCTCGAAACGAATAACTAGAACGGCCTAGGGGAAAACTACTCATACCGTTGTAATGGGGCGAGTTTCTACTTTCAGATGCAACAGAAACTTTGCGGATTGGTCAATCCGTTCGCGAGATATGGCAGTTTTGAGGTAAGAAACGCTTGAGAAACTCCAAATTTTCTTAGTTCTGATGCTCGAAACGAATAACTAGAACGGCCTAGGGGAAAACTACTCATACCGTTGTAATGGGGCGAGTTTCTACTTTCAGATGCAACAGAAACTTTGCGGATTGGTCAATCCGTTCGCGAGATATGGCAGTTTTGAGGTAAGAAACGCTTGAGAAACTCCAAATTTTCTTAGTTCTGATGCTCGAAACGAATAACTAGAACGGCCTAGGGGAAAACTACTCATACCGTTGTAATGGGGCGAGTTTCTACTTTCAGATGCAACAGAAACTTTGCGGATTGGTCAATCCGTTCGCGAGATATGGCAATTTTGAGGTAAGAAACGCTTGAGAAACTCCCAATTTTCGCAGTTCTGATGCTCGAAACGAATAACTAGAACGGCCTAGGGGAAAACTACTCATACCGTTGTAATGGGGCGAGTTTCTACTTTCAGATGCAACAGAAACTTTGCGGATTGGTCAATCCGTTCGCGAGATATGGCAGTTTTGAGGTAAGAAACGCTTGAGAAACTCCAAATTTTCTTAGTTCTGATGCTCGAAACGAATAACTAGAACGGCCTAGGGGAAAACTACTCATACCGTTGTAATGGGGCGAGTTTCTACTTTCAGATGCAACAGAAACTTTGCGGATTGGTCAATCCGTTCGCGAGATATGGCAGTTTTGAGGTAAGAAACGCTTGAGAAACTCCAAATTTTCTTAGTTCTGATGCTCGAAACGAATAACTAGAACGGCCTAGGGGAAAACTACCCATACCGTTGTAATGGGGCGTGTTTCTACTTTCAGATGCAACAGAAACTTTGCGGATTGGTCAATCCGTTCGCGAGATATGGCAGTTTTGAGGTAAGAAACGCTTGAGAAACTCCAAATTTTCTTAGTTCTGATGCTCGAAACGAATAACTAGAACGGCCTAGGGGAAAACTACTCGTACCGTTGTAATGGGGCGAGTTTCTACTTTCAGATGCAACAGAAACTTTGCGGATTGGTCAATCCGTTCGCGAAATATGGCAGTTTTGAGGTAAGAAACGCTTGAGAAACTCCAAATTTTCGCAGTTCTGATGCTCGAAACGAATAACTAGAGCGGCCTAGGGGAAAACTACTCATACCGTTGTATTGGGGCGAGTTTCTACTTTCAGATGCAACAGAAACTTTGCGGATTGGTCAATCCGTTCGCGAGATATGGCAGTTTTGGGGTAAGAAACGCTTGAGAAACTCCAAATTTTCGCAGTTCTGATGCTCGAAACGAATAACTAGAGCGGCCTAGGGGAAAACTACTCATACCGTTGTATTGGGGCGAGTTTCTACTTTCAGATGCAACAGAAACTTTGCGGATTGGTCAATCCGTTCGCGAGATATGGCAGTTTTGGGGTAAGAAACGCTTGAGAAACTCCCAATTTTCGCAGTTCTGATGCTCGAAACGAATAACTAGAACGGCCTAGGGGAAAACTACTCATACCGTTGTAATGGGGCGAGTATCTACTTTCAGATGCAACAGAAACTTTGCGGATTGGTCAATCCGTTCGCGAGATATGGCAGTTTTGAGGTAAGAAACGCTTGAGAAACTCCCAATTTTCGCAGTTCTGCTGCTCGCAACGAATAACTAGAACGGCCTAGGGGAAAACTACTCATACCGTTGTAATGGGGCGAGTTTCTACTTTCAGATGCAACGGAAACTTTGCGGATTGGTCAATCCGTTCGCGAGATATGGCAGTTTTGATGTAAGAATCGCTTGAGAAACTCCAAATTTTCTTAGTTCTGATGCTCGAAACGAATAACTAGAACGGCCTAGGGGAAAACTACTCATACCGTTGTAATGGGGCGAGTTTCTACTTTCAGATGCAACAGAAACTTTGCGGATTGGTCAATCCGTTCGCGAGATATGGCAGTTTTGAGGTAAGAAACGCTTGAGAAACTCCCAATTTTCGCAGTTCTGATGCTCGAAACGAATAACTAGAACGGCCTAGGGGAAAACTACTCATACCGTTGTAATGGGGCGAGTTTCTACTTTCAGATGCAACAGAAACTTTGCGGATTGGTCAATCCGTTCGCGAGATATGGCAGTTTTGAGGTAAGAAACGCTTGAGAAACTCCAAATTTTCTTAGTTCTGATGCTCGAAACGAATAACTAGAACGGCCTAGGGGAAAACTACTCATACCGTTGTAATGGGGCGAGTTTCTACTTTCAGATGCAACAGAAACTTTGCGGATTGGTCAATCCGTTCGCGAGATATGGCAGTTTTGAGGTAAGAAACGCTTGAGAAACTCCAAATTTTCTTAGTTCTGATGCTCGAAACGAATAACTAGAACGGCCTAGGGGAAAACTACTCATACCGTTGTAATGGGGCGAGTTTCTACTTTCAGATGCAACAGAAACTTTGCGGATTGGTCAATCCGTTCGCGAGATATGGCAGTTTTGAGGTAAGAAACGCTTGAGAAACTCCAAATTTTCTTAGTTCTGATGCTCGAAACGAATAACTAGAACGGCCTAGGGGAAAACTACTCCTACCGTTGTAATGGGGCGAGTTTCTACTTTCTGATGCAACAGAAACTTTGCGGATTGGTCAATCCGTTCGCGAGATATGGCAATTTTGAGGTAAGAAACGCTTGAGAAACTCCCAATTTTCGCAGTTCTGATGCTCGAAACGAATAACTAGAACGGCCTAGGGGAAAACTACTCATACCGTTGTAATGGGGCGAGTTTCTACTTTCAGATGCAACAGAAACTTTGCGGATTGGTCAATCCGTTCGCGAGATATGGCAGTTTTGAGGTAAGAAACGCTTGAGAAACTCCAAATTTTCTTAGTTCTGATGCTCGAAACGAATAACTAGAACGGCCTAGGGGAAAACTACTCATACCGTTGTAATGGGGCGAGTTTCTACTTTCAGATGCAACAGAAACTTTGCGGATTGGTCAATCCGTTCGCGAGATATGGCAGTTTTGAGGTAAGAAACGCTTGAGAAACTCCAAATTTTCTTAGTTCTGATGCTCGAAACGAATAACTAGAACGGCCTAGGGGAAAACTACTCATACCGTTGTAATGGGGCGAGTTTCTACTTTCAGATGCAACAGAAACTTTGCGGATTGGTCAATCCGTTCGCGAGATATGGCAGTTTTGAGGTAAGAAACGCTTGAGAAACTCCAAATTTTCTTAGTTCTGATGCTCGAAACGAATAACTAGAACGGCCTAGGGGAAAACTACTCATACCGTTGTAATGGGGCGAGTTTCTACTTTCAGATGCAACAGAAACTTTGCGGATTGGTCAATCCGTTCGCGAGATATGGCAGTTTTGAGGTAAGAAACGCTTGAGAAACTCCAAATTTTCTTAGTTCTGATGCTCGAAACGAATAACTAGAACGGCCTAGGGGAAAACTACTCCTACCGTTGTAATGGGGCGAGTTTCTACTTTCAGATGCAACAGAAACTTTGCGGATTGGTCAATCCGTTCGCGAGATATGGCAATTTTGAGGTAAGAAACGCTTGAGAAACTCCCAATTTTCGCAGTTCTGATGCTCGAAACGAATAACTAGAACGGCCTAGGGGAAAACTACTCATACCGTTGTAATGGGGCGAGTTTCTACTTTCAGATGCAACAGAAACTTTGCGGATTGGTCAATCCGTTCGCGAGATATGGCAGTTTTGAGGTAAGAAACGCTTGAGAAACTCCAAATTTTCTTAGTTCTGATGCTCGAAACGAATAACTAGAACGGCCTAGGGGAAAACTACTCATACCGTTGTAATGGGGCGAGTTTCTACTTTCAGATGCAACAGAAACTTTGCGGATTGGTCAATCCGTTCGCGAGATATGGCAGTTTTGAGGTAAGAAACGCTTGAGAAACTCCAAATTTTCTTAGTTCTGATGCTCGAAACGAATAACTAGAACGGCCTAGGGGAAAACTACTCATACCGTTGTAATGGGGCGTGTTTCTACTTTCAGATGCAACAGAAACTTTGCGGATTGGTCAATCCGTTCGCGAGATATGGCAGTTTTGAGGTAAGAAACGCTTGAGAAACTCCAAATTTTCTTAGTTCTGATGCTCGAAACGAATAACTAGAACGGCCTAGGGGAAAACTACTCGTACCGTTGTAATGGGGCGAGTTTCTACTTTCAGATGCAACAGAAACTTTGCGGATTGGTCAATCCGTTCGCGAAATATGGCAGTTTTGAGGTAAGAAACGCTTGAGAAACTCCAAATTTTCGCAGTTCTGATGCTCGAAACGAATAACTAGAGCGGCCTAGGGGAAAACTACTCATACCGTTGTATTGGGGCGAGTTTCTACTTTCAGATGCAACAGAAACTTTGCGGATTGGTCAATCCGTTCGCGAGATATGGCAGTTTTGGGGTAAGAAACGCTTGAGAAACTCCAAATTTTCGCAGTTCTGATGCTCGAAACGAATAACTAGAGCGGCCTAGGGGAAAACTACTCATACCGTTGTATTGGGGCGAGTTTCTACTTTCAGATGCAACAGAAACTTTGCGGATTGGTCAATCCGTTCGCGAGATATGGCAGTTTTGGGGTAAGAAACGCTTGAGAAACTCCCAATTTTCGCAGTTCTGATGCTCGAAACGAATAACTAGAACGGCCTAGGGGAAAACTACTCATACCGTTGTAATGGGGCGAGTATCTACTTTCAGATGCAACAGAAACTTTGCGGATTGGTCAATCCGTTCGCGAGATATGGCAGTTTTGAGGTAAGAAACGCTTGAGAAACTCCCAATTTTCGCAGTTCTGCTGCTCGCAACGAATAACTAGAACGGCCTAGGGGAAAACTACTCATACCGTTGTAATGGGGCGAGTTTCTACTTTCAGATGCAACGGAAACTTTGCGGATTGGTCAATCCGTTCGCGAGATATGGCAGTTTTGATGTAAGAATCGCTTGAGAAACTCCAAATTTTCTTAGTTCTGATGCTCGAAACGAATAACTAGAACGGCCTAGGGGAAAACTACTCATACCGTTGTAATGGGGCGAGTTTCTACTTTCAGATGCAACAGAAACTTTGTGGATTGGTCAATCCGTTCGCGAGATATGGCAGTTTTGAGGTAAGAAACGCTTGAGAAACTCCAAATTTTCGCAGTTCTGATGCTCGAAACGAATAACTAGAACGGCCTAGGGGAAAACTACTCATACCGTTGTAATGGGGCGAGTTTCTACTTTCAGATGCAACAGAAACTTTGCGGATTGGTCAATCCGTTCGCGAGATATGGCAGTTTTGAGGTAAGAAACGCTTGAGAAACTCCAAATTTTCTTAGTTCTGATGCTCGAAACGAATAACTAGAACGGCCTAGGGGAAAACTACTCATACCGTTGTAATGGGGCGAGTTTCTACTTTCAGATGCAACAGAAACTTTGCGGATTGGTCAATCCGTTCGCGAGATATGGCAGTTTTGAGGTAAGAAACGCTTGAGAAACTCCAAATTTTCTTAGTTCTGATGCTCGAAACGAATAACTAGAACGGCCTAGGGGAAAACTACTCATACCGTTGTAATGGGGCGAGTTTCTACTTTCAGATGCAACAGAAACTTTGCGGATTGGTCAATCCGTTCGCGAGATATGGCAGTTTTGAGGTAAGAAACGCTTGAGAAACTCCAAATTTTCTTAGTTCTGATGCTCGAAACGAATAACTAGAACGGCCTAGGGGAAAACTACTCCTACCGTTGTAATGGGGCGAGTTTCTACTTTCAGATGCAACAGAAACTTTGCGGATTGGTCAATCCGTTCGCGAGATATGGCAATTTTGAGGTAAGAAACGCTTGAGAAACTCCCAATTTTCGCAGTTCTGATGCTCGAAACGAATAACTAGAACGGCCTAGGGGAAAACTACTCATACCGTTGTAATGGGGCGAGTTTCTACTTTCAGATGCAACAGAAACTTTGCGGATTGGTCAATCCGTTCGCGAGATATGGCAGTTTTGAGGTAAGAAACGCTTGAGAAACTCCAAATTTTCTTAGTTCTGATGCTCGAAACGAATAACTAGAACGGCCTAGGGGAAAACTACTCATACCGTTGTAATGGGGCGAGTTTCTACTTTCAGATGCAACAGAAACTTTGCGGATTGGTCAATCCGTTCGCGAGATATGGCAGTTTTGAGGTAAGAAACGCTTGAGAAACTCCAAATTTTCTTAGTTCTGATGCTCGAAACGAATAACTAGAACGGCCTAGGGGAAAACTACCCATACCGTTGTAATGGGGCGTGTTTCTACTTTCAGATGCAACAGAAACTTTGCGGATTGGTCAATCCGTTCGCGAGATATGGCAGTTTTGAGGTAAGAAACGCTTGAGAAACTCCAAATTTTCTTAGTTCTGATGCTCGAAACGAATAACTAGAACGGCCTAGGGGAAAACTACTCGTAACGTTGTAATGGGGCGAGTTTCTACTTTCAGATGCAACAGAAACTTTGCGGATTGGTCAATCCGTTCGCGAAATATGGCAGTTTTGAGGTAAGAAACGCTTGAGAAACTCCAAATTTTCGCAGTTCTGATGCTCGAAACGAATAACTAGAGCGGCCTAGGGGAAAACTACTCATACCGTTGTATTGGGGCGAGTTTCTACTTTCAGATGCAGCAGAAACTTTGCGGATTGGTCAATCCGTTCGCGAGATATGGCAATTTTGGGGTAAGAAACGCTTGAGAAACTCCCAATTTTCGCAGTTCTGATGCTCGAAACGACTAACTAGAACGGCCTAGGGGAAAACTACTCATACCGTTGTAATGGGTCGAGTTTCTACTTTCAGATGCAACAGAAACTTTGCGGATTGGTCAATCCGTTCGCGAGATATGGCAGTTTTGAGGTAAGAAACGCTTGAGAAACTCCCAATTTTCGCAGTTCTGATGCTCGAAACGAATAACTAGAACGGCCTAGGGGAAAACTACTCATACCGTTGTAATGGGGCGAGTATCTACTTTCAGATGCAACAGAAACTTTGCGGATTGGTCAATCCGTTCGCGAGATATGGCAGTTTTGAGGTAAGAAACGCTTGAGAAACTCCAAATTTTCTTAGTTCTGATGCTCGAAACGAATAACTAGAACGGCCTAGGGGAAAACTACTCATACCGTTGTAATGGGGCGAGTTTCTACTTTCAGATGCAACAGAAACTTTGCGGATTGGTCAATCCGTTCGCGAGATATGGCAGTTTTGAGGTAAGAAACGCTTGAGAAACTCCAAATTTTCTTAGTTCTGATGCTCGAAACGAATAACTAGAACGGCCTAGGGGAAAACTACTCATACCGTTGTAATGGGGCGAGTTTCTACTTTCAGATGCAACAGAAACATTGCGGATTGGTCAATCCGTTAGCGAGATATGGCAGTTTTGAGGTAAGAAACGCTTGAGAAACTCCCAATTTTCGCAGTTCTGATGCTCGAAACGAATAACTAGAACGGCCTAGGGGAAAACTACTCATACCGTTGTAATGGGGCGTGTTTCTACTTTCAGATGCAACAGAAACTTTGCGGATTGGTCAATCCGTTCGCGAGATATGGCAGTTTTGAGGTAAGAAACGCTTGAGAAACTCCAAATTTTCGCAGTTCTGATGCTCGAAACGAATAACTAGAACGGCCTAGGGGAAAACTACTCATACCTTTGTAATGGGGCGAGTTTCTACTTTCAGATGCAACAGAAACTTTGCGGATTGGTCAATCCGTTCGCGAGATATGGCAGTTTTGAGGTAAGAAACGCTTGAGAAACTCCAAATTTTCTTAGTTCTGATGCTCGAAACGAATAACTAGAACGGCCTAGGGGAAAACTACTCATACCGTTGTAATGGGGCGAGTTTCTACTTTCAGATGCAACAGAAACTTTGCGGATTGGTCAATCCGTTCGCGAGATATGGCAGTTTTGGGGTAAGAAACGCTTGAGAAACTCCCAATTTTCGCAGTTCTGATGCTCGAAACGAATAACTAGAACGGCCTAGGGGAAAACTACTCATACCGTTGTAATGGGGCGAGTTTCTACTTTCAGATGCAACAGAAACTTTGCGGAATGGTCAATCCGTTCGCGAGATATGGCAGTTTTGAGGTAAGAAACGCTTGAGAAACTCCCAATTTTCGCAGTTCTGCTGCTCGCAACGAATAACTAGAACGGCCTAGGGGAAAACTACTCATACCGTTGTAATGGGGCGAGTATCTACTTTCAGATGCAACAGAAACTTTGCGGATTGGTCAATCCGTTCGCGAAATATGGCAGTTTTGAGGTAAGAAACGCTTGAGAAACTCCAAATTTTCGCAGTTCTGATGCTCGAAACGAATAACTAGAGCGGCCTAGGGGAAAACTACTCATACCGTTGTATTGGGGCGAGTTTCTACTTTCAGATGCAACAGAAACTTTGCGGATTGGTCAATCCGTTCGCGAGATATGGCAGTTTTGGGGTAAGAAACGCTTGAGAAACTCCAAATTTTCGCAGTTCTGATGCTCGAAACGAATAACTAGAGCGGCCTAGGGGAAAACTACTCATACCGTTGTATTGGGGCGAGTTTCTACTTTCAGATGCAACAGAAACTTTGCGGATTGGTCAATCCGTTCGCGAGATATGGCAGTTTTGGGGTAAGAAACGCTTGAGAAACTCCCAATTTTCGCAGTTCTGATGCTCGAAACGAATAACTAGAACGGCCTAGGGGAAAACTACTCATACCGTTGTAATGGGGCGAGTATCTACTTTCAGATGCAACAGAAACTTTGCGGATTGGTCAATCCGTTCGCGAGATATGGCAGTTTTGAGGTAAGAAACGCTTGAGAAACTCCCAATTTTCGCAGTTCTGCTGCTCGCAACGAATAACTAGAACGGCCTAGGGGAAAACTACTCATACCGTTGTAATGGGGCGAGTTTCTACTTTCAGATGCAACGGAAACTTTGCGGATTGGTCAATCCGTTCGCGAGATATGGCAGTTTTGATGTAAGAATCGCTTGAGAAACTCCAAATTTTCTTAGTTCTGATGCTCGAAACGAATAACTAGAACGGCCTAGGGGAAAACTACTCATACCGTTGTAATGGGGCGAGTTTCTACTTTCAGATGCAACAGAAACTTTGTGGATTGGTCAATCCGTTCGCGAGATATGGCAGTTTTGAGGTAAGAAACGCTTGAGAAACTCCAAATTTTCGCAGTTCTGATGCTCGAAACGAATAACTAGAACGGCCTAGGGGAAAACTACCCATACCGTTGTAATGGGGCGTGTTTCTACTTTCAGATGCAACAGAAACTTTGCGGATTGGTCAATCCGTTCGCGAGATATGGCAGTTTTGAGGTAAGAAACGCTTGAGAAACTCCAAATTTTCTTAGTTCTGATGCTCGAAACGAATAACTAGAACGGCCTAGGGGAAAACTACTCGTAACGTTGTAATGGGGCGAGTTTCTACTTTCAGATGCAACAGAAACTTTGCGGATTGGTCAATCCGTTCGCGAAATATGGCAGTTTTGAGGTAAGAAACGCTTGAGAAACTCCAAATTTTCGCAGTTCTGATGCTCGAAACGAATAACTAGAGCGGCCTAGGGGAAAACTACTCATACCGTTGTATTGGGGCGAGTTTCTACTTTCAGATGCAGCAGAAACTTTGCGGATTGGTCAATCCGTTCGCGAGATATGGCAATTTTGGGGTAAGAAACGCTTGAGAAACTCCCAATTTTCGCAGTTCTGATGCTCGAAACGACTAACTAGAACGGCCTAGGGGAAAACTACTCATACCGTTGTAATGGGTCGAGTTTCTACTTTCAGATGCAACAGAAACTTTGCGGATTGGTCAATCCGTTCGCGAGATATGGCAGTTTTGAGGTAAGAAACGCTTGAGAAACTCCCAATTTTCGCAGTTCTGATGCTCGAAACGAATAACTAGAACGGCCTAGGGGAAAACTACTCATACCGTTGTAATGGGGCGAGTATCTACTTTCAGATGCAACAGAAACTTTGCGGATTGGTCAATCCGTTCGCGAGATATGGCAGTTTTGAGGTAAGAAACGCTTGAGAAACTCCAAATTTTCTTAGTTCTGATGCTCGAAACGAATAACTAGAACGGCCTAGGGGAAAACTACTCATACCGTTGTAATGGGGCGAGTTTCTACTTTCAGATGCAACAGAAACTTTGCGGATTGGTCAATCCGTTCGCGAGATATGGCAGTTTTGAGGTAAGAAACGCTTGAGAAACTCCAAATTTTCTTAGTTCTGATGCTCGAAACGAATAACTAGAACGGCCTAGGGGAAAACTACTCATACCGTTGTAATGGGGCGAGTTTCTACTTTCAGATGCAACAGAAACTTTGCGGATTGGTCAATCCGTTCGCGAGATATGGCAGTTTTGAGGTAAGAAACGCTTGAGAAACTCCAAATTTTCTTAGTTCTGATGCTCGAAACGAATAACTAGAACGGCCTAGGGGAAAACTACTCATACCGTTGTAATGGGGCGAGTTTCTACTTTCAGATGCAACAGAAACATTGCGGATTGGTCAATCCGTTAGCGAGATATGGCAGTTTTGAGGTAAGAAACGCTTGAGAAACTCCCAATTTTCGCAGTTCTGATGCTCGAAACGAATAACTAGAACGGCCTAGGGGAAAACTACTCATACCGTTGTAATGGGGCGTGTTTCTACTTTCAGATGCAACAGAAACTTTGCGGATTGGTCAATCCGTTCGCGAGATATGGCAGTTTTGAGGTAAGAAACGCTTGAGAAACTCCAAATTTTCGCAGTTCTGATGCTCGAAACGAATAACTAGAACGGCCTAGGGGAAAACTACTCATACCGTTGTAATGGGGCGAGTTTCTACTTTCAGATGCAACAGAAACTTTGCGGATTGGTCAATCCGTTCGCGAGATATGGCAGTTTTGAGGTAAGAAACGCTTGAGAAACTCCAAATTTTCTTAGTTCTGATGCTCGAAACGAATAACTAGAACGGCCTAGGGGAAAACTACTCATACCGTTGTAATGGGGCGAGTTTCTACTTTCAGATGCAACAGAAACTTTGCGGATTGGTCAATCCGTTCGCGAGATATGGCAGTTTTGAGGTAAGAAACGCTTGAGAAACTCCAAATTTTCTTAGTTCTGATGCTCGAAACGAATAACTAGAACGGCCTAGGGGAAAACTACTCATACCGTTGTAATGGGGCGAGTTTCTACTTTCAGATGCAACAGAAACTTTGCGGATTGGTCAATCCGTTCGCGAGATATGGCAGTTTTGAGGTAAGAAACGCTTGAGAAACTCCAAATTTTCTTAGTTCTGATGCTCGAAACGAATAACTAGAACGGCCTAGGGGAAAACTACTCCTACCGTTGTAATGGGGCGAGTTTCTACTTTCAGATGCAACAGAAACTTTGCGGATTGGTCAATCCGTTCGCGAGATATGGCAATTTTGAGGTAAGAAACGCTTGAGAAACTCCCAATTTTCGCAGTTCTGATGCTCGAAACGAATAACTAGAACGGCCTAGGGGAAAACTACTCATACCGTTGTAATGGGGCGAGTTTCTACTTTCAGATGCAACAGAAACTTTGCGGATTGGTCAATCCGTTCGCGAGATATGGCAGTTTTGAGGTAAGAAACGCTTGAGAAACTCCAAATTTTCTTAGTTCTGATGCTCGAAACGAATAACTAGAACGGCCTAGGGGAAAACTACTCATACCGTTGTAATGGGGCGAGTTTCTACTTTCAGATGCAACAGAAACTTTGCGGATTGGTCAATCCGTTCGCGAGATATGGCAGTTTTGAGGTAAGAAACGCTTGAGAAACTCCAAATTTTCTTAGTTCTGATGCTCGAAACGAATAACTAGAACGGCCTAGGGGAAAACTACTCATACCGTTGTAATGGGGCGTGTTTCTACTTTCAGATGCAACAGAAACTTTGCGGATTGGTCAATCCGTTCGCGAGATATGGCAGTTTTGAGGTAAGAAACGCTTGAGAAACTCCAAATTTTCTTAGTTCTGATGCTCGAAACGAATAACTAGAACGGCCTAGGGGAAAACTACTCGTACCGTTGTAATGGGGCGAGTTTCTACTTTCAGAGGCAACAGAAACTTTGCGGATTGGTCAATCCGTTCGCGAAATATGGCAGTTTTGAGGTAAGAAACGCTTGAGAAACTCCAAATTTTCGCAGTTCTGATGCTCGAAACGAATAACTAGAGCGGCCTAGGGGAAAACTACTCATACCGTTGTATTGGGGCGAGTTTCTACTTTCAGATGCAACAGAAACTTTGCGGATTGGTCAATCCGTTCGCGAGATATGGCAGTTTTGGGGTAAGAAACGCTTGAGAAACTCCCAATTTTCGCAGTTCTGATTCTCGAAACGACTAACTAGAACGGCCTAGGGGAAAACTACTCATACCGTTGTAATGGGTCGAGTTTCTACTTTCAGATGCAACAGAAACTTTGCGGATTGGTCAATCCGTTCGCGAGATATGGCAGTTTTGAGGTAAGAAACGCTTGAGAAACTCCCAATTTTCGCAGTTCTGATGCTCGAAACGAATAACTAGAACGGCCTAGGGGAAAACTACTCATACCGTTGTAATGGGGCGAGTATCTACTTTCAGATGCAACAGAAACTTTGCGGATTGGTCAATCCGTTCGCGAGATATGGCAGTTTTGAGGTAAGAAACGCTTGAGAAACTCCAAATTTTCTTAGTTCTGATGCTCGAAACGAATAACTAGAACGGCCTAGGGGAAAACTACTCATACCGTTGTAATGGGGCGAGTTTCTACTTTCAGATGCAACAGAAACTTTGCGGATTGGTAAATCCGTTCGCGAGATATGGCAGTTTTGAGGTAAGAAACGCTTGAGAAACTCCAAATTTTCTTAGTTCTGATGCTCGAAACGAATAACTAGAACGGCCTAGGGGAAAACTACTCATACCGTTGTAATGGGGCGAGTTTCTACTTTCAGATGCAACAGAAACATTGCGGATTGGTCAATCCGTTCGCGAGATATGGCAGTTTTGAGGTAAGAAACGCTTGAGAAACTCCAAATTTTCGCAGTTCTGATGCTCGAAACGAATAACTAGAACGGCCTAGGGGAAAACTACTCATACCTTTGTAATGGGGCGAGTTTCTACTTTCAGATGCAACAGAAACTTTGCGGATTGGTCAATCCGTTCGCGAGATATGGCAGTTTTGAGGTAAGAAACGCTTGAGAAACTCCAAATTTTCTTAGTTCTGATGCTCGAAACGAATAACTAGAACGGCCTAGGGGAAAACTACTCATACCGTTGTAATGGGGCGAGTTTCTACTTTCAGATGCAACAGAAACTTTGCGGATTGGTCAATCCGTTCGCGAGATATGGCAGTTTTGGGGTAAGAAACGCTTGAGAAACTCCCAATTTTCGCAGTTCTGATGCTCGAAACGAATAACTAGAACGGCCTAGGGGAAAACTACTCATACCGTTGTAATGGGGCGAGTTTCTACTTTCAGATGCAACAGAAACTTTGCGGAATGGTCAATCCGTTCGCGAGATATGGCAGTTTTGAGGTAAGAAACGCTTGAGAAACTCCCAATTTTCGCAGTTCTGATGCTCGAAACGAATAACTAGAACGGCCTAGGGGAAAACTACTCATACCGTTGTAATGGGGCGAGTATCTACTTTCAGATGCAACAGAAACTTTGCGGATTGGTCAATCCGTTCGCGAGATATGGCAGTTTTGAGGTAAGAAACGCTTGAGAAACTCCCAATTTTCGCAGTTCTGATGCTCGCAACGAATAACTAGAACGGCCTAGGGGAAAACTACTCATACCGTTGTAATGGGGCGAGTTTCTACTTTCAGATGCAACAGAAACTTTGCGGATTGGTCAATCCGTTCGCGAGATATGGCAGTTTTGAGGTAAGAAACGCTTGAGAAACTCCAAATTTTCTTAGTTCTGATGCTCGAAACGAATAACTAGAACGGCCTAGGGGAAAACTACTCATACCGTTGTAATGGGGCGAGTTTCTACTTTCAGATGCAACAGAAACTTTGCGGATTGGTCAATCCGTTCACGAGATATGGCAGTTTTGAGGTAAGAAACGCTTGAGAAACTCCCAATTTTCGCAGTTCTGATGCTCGAAACGAATAACTAGAACGGCCTAGGGGAAAACTACTCATACCGTTGTAATGGGGCGAGTTTCTACTTTCAGATGCAACAGAAACTTTGCGGATTGGTCAATCCGTTCGCGAGATATGGCAGTTTTGAGGTAAGAAACGCTTGAGAAACTCCAAATTTTCTTAGTTCTGATGCTCGAAACGAATAACTAGAACGGCCTAGGGGAAAACTACTCATACCGTTGTAATGGGGCGAGTTTCTACTTTCAGATGCAACAGAAACTTTGCGGATTGGTCAATCCGTTCGCGAGATATGGCAGTTTTGAGGTAAGAAACGCTTGAGAAACTCCCAATTTTCTTAGTTCTGATGCTCGAAACGAATAACTAGAACGGCCTAGGGGAAAACTACTCATACCGTTGTAATGGGGCGAGTTTCTACTTTCAGATGCAACAGAAACTTTGCGGATTGGTCAATCCGTTCGCGAGATATGGCAGTTTTGAGGTAAGAAACGCTTGAGAATCTCCCAATTTTCGCAGTTCTGATGCTCGAAACGAATAACTAGAACGGCCTAGGGGAAAACTACTCATACCGTTGTAATGGGGCGAGTTTCTACTTTCAGATGCAACAGAAACTTTGCGGATTGGTCAATCCGTTCGCGAGATATGGCAGTTTTGAGGTAAGAAACGCTTGAGAAACTCCAAATTTTCTTAGTTCTGATGCTCGAAACGAATAACTAGAACGGCCTAGGGGAAAACTACTCATACCGTTGTAATGGGGCGAGTTTCTACTTTCAGATGCAACAGAAACTTTGCGGATTGGTCAATCCGTTCGCGAGATATGGCAGTTTTGAGGTAAGAAACGCTTGAGAAACTCCCAATTTTCGCAGTTCTGATGCTCGAAACGAATAACTAGAACGGCCTAGGGGAAAACTACTCATACCTTTGTAATGGGGCGAGTTTCTACTTTCAGATGCAACAGAAACTTTGCGGATTGGTCAATCCGTTCGCGAGATATGGCAGTTTTGAGGTAAGAAACGCTTGAGAAACTCAAAATTTTCGCAGTTCTGATGCTCGAAACGAATAACTAGAACGGCCTAGGGGAAAACTACTCATACCGTTGTAATGGGGCGAGTATCTACTTTCAGATGCAACAGAAACTTTGCGGATTGGTCAATCCGTTCGCGAGATATGGCAGTTTTGAGGTAAGAAACGCTTGAGAAACTCCCAATTTTCTTAGTTCTGATGCTCGAAACGAATAACTAGAACGGCCTAGGGGAAAACTACTCATACCGTTGTAATGGGGCGAGTTTCTACTTTCAGATGCAACAGAAACTTTGCGGATTGGTCAATCCGTTCGCGAGATATGGCAGTTTTGAGGTAAGAAACGCTTGAGAATCTCCCAATTTTCGCAGTTCTGATGCTCGAAACGAATAACTAGAACGGCCTAGGGGAAAACTACTCATACCGTTGTAATGGGGCGAGTTTCTACTTTCAGATGCAACAGAAACTTTGCGGATTGGTCAATCCGTTCGCGAGATATGGCAGTTTTGAGGTAAGAAACGCTTGAGAAACTCCAAATTTTCTTAGTTCTGATGCTCGAAACGAATAACTAGAACGGCCTAGGGGAAAACTACTCATACCGTTGTAATGGGGCGAGTATCTACTTTCAGATGCAACAGAAACTTTGCGGATTGGTCAATCCGTTCGCGAGATATGGCAGTTTTGAGGTAAGAAACGCTTGAGAAACTCCCAATTTTCGCAGTTCTGATGCTCGCAACGAATAACTAGAACGGCCTAGGGGAAAACTACTCATACCGTTGTAATGGGGCGAGTTTCTACTTTCAGATGCAACAGAAACTTTGCGGATTGGTCAATCCGTTCGCGAGATATGGCAGTTTTGAGGTAAGAAACGCTTGAGAAACTCCAAATTTTCTTAGTTCTGATGCTCGAAACGAATAACTAGAACGGCCTAGGGGAAAACTACTCATACCGTTGTAATGGGGCGAGTTTCTACTTTCAGATGCAACAGAAACTTTGCGGATTGGTCAATCCGTTCACGAGATATGGCAGTTTTGAGGTAAGAAACGCTTGAGAAACTCCCAATTTTCGCAGTTCTGATGCTCGAAACGAATAACTAGAACGGCCTAGGGGAAAACTACTCATACCGTTGTAATGGGGCGAGTTTCTACTTTCAGATGCAACAGAAACTTTGCGGATTGGTCAATCCGTTCGCGAGATATGGCAGTTTTGAGGTAAGAAACGCTTGAGAAACTCCAAATTTTCTTAGTTCTGATGCTCGAAACGAATAACTAGAACGGCCTAGGGGAAAACTACTCATACCGTTGTAATGGGGCGAGTTTCTACTTTCAGATGCAACAGAAACTTTGCGGATTGGTCAATCCGTTCGCGAGATATGGCAGTTTTGAGGTAAGAAACGCTTGAGAAACTCCCAATTTTCTTAGTTCTGATGCTCGAAACGAATAACTAGAACGGCCTAGGGGAAAACTACTCATACCGTTGTAATGGGGCGAGTTTCTACTTTCAGATGCAACAGAAACTTTGCGGATTGGTCAATCCGTTCGCGAGATATGGCAGTTTTGAGGTAAGAAACGCTTGAGAATCTCCCAATTTTCGCAGTTCTGATGCTCGAAACGAATAACTAGAACGGCCTAGGGGAAAACTACTCATACCGTTGTAATGGGGCGAGTTTCTACTTTCAGATGCAACAGAAACTTTGCGGATTGGTCAATCCGTTCGCGAGATATGGCAGTTTTGAGGTAAGAAACGCTTGAGAAACTCCAAATTTTCTTAGTTCTGATGCTCGAAACGAATAACTAGAACGGCCTAGGGGAAAACTACTCATACCGTTGTAATGGGGCGAGTTTCTACTTTCAGATGCAACAGAAACTTTGCGGATTGGTCAATCCGTTCGCGAGATATGGCAGTTTTGAGGTAAGAAACGCTTGAGAAACTCCCAATTTTCGCAGTTCTGATGCTCGAAACGAATAACTAGAACGGCCTAGGGGAAAACTACTCATACCTTTGTAATGGGGCGAGTTTCTACTTTCAGATGCAACAGAAACTTTGCGGATTGGTCAATCCGTTCGCGAGATATGGCAGTTTTGAGGTAAGAAACGCTTGAGAAACTCAAAATTTTCGCAGTTCTGATGCTCGAAACGAATAACTAGAACGGCCTAGGGGAAAACTACTCATACCGTTGTAATGGGGCGAGTATCTACTTTCAGATGCAACAGAAACTTTGCGGATTGGTCAATCCGTTCGCGAGATATGGCAGTTTTGAGGTAAGAAACGCTTGAGAAACTCCCAATTTTCTTAGTTCTGATGCTCGAAACGAATAACTAGAACGGCCTAGGGGAAAACTACTCATACCGTTGTAATGGGGCGAGTTTCTACTTTCAGATGCAACAGAAACTTTGCGGATTGGTCAATCCGTTCGCGAGATATGGCAGTTTTGAGGTAAGAAACGCTTGAGAATCTCCCAATTTTCGCAGTTCTGATGCTCGAAACGAATAACTAGAACGGCCTAGGGGAAAACTACTCATACCGTTGTAATGGGGCGAGTTTCTACTTTCAGATGCAACAGAAACTTTGCGGATTGGTCAATCCGTTCGCGAGATATGGCAGTTTTGAGGTAAGAAACGCTTGAGAAACTCCAAATTTTCTTAGTTCTGATGCTCGAAACGAATAACTAGAACGGCCTAGGGGAAAACTACTCATACCGTTGTAATGGGGCGAGTTTCTACTTTCAGATGCAACAGAAACTTTGCGGATTGGTCAATCCGTTCGCGAGATATGGCAGTTTTGAGGTAAGAAACGCTTGAGAAACTCCCAATTTTCGCAGTTCTGATGCTCGAAACGAATAACTAGAACGGCCTAGGGGAAAACTACTCATACCTTTGTAATGGGGCGAGTTTCTACTTTCAGATGCAACAGAAACTTTGCGGATTGGTCAATCCGTTCGCGAGATATGGCAGTTTTGAGGTAAGAAACGCTTGAGAAACTCAAAATTTTCGCAGTTCTGATGCTCGAAACGAATAACTAGAACGGCCTAGGGGAAAACTACTCATACCGTTGTAATGGGGCGAGTATCTACTTTCAGATGCAACAGAAACTTTGCGGATTGGTCAATCCGTTCGCGAGATATGGCAGTTTTGAGGTAAGAAACGCTTGAGAAACTCCCAATTTTCGCAGTTCTGATGCTCGCAACGAATAACTAGAACGGCCTAGGGGAAAACTACTCATACCGTTGTAATGGGGCGAGTTTCTACTTTCAGATGCAACAGAAACTTTGCGGATTGGTCAATCCGTTCGCGAGATATGGCAGTTTTGAGGTAAGAAACGCTTGAGAAACTCCAAATTTTCTTAGTTCTGATGCTCGAAACGAATAACTAGAACGGCCTAGGGGAAAACTACTCATACCGTTGTAATGGGGCGAGTTTCTACTTTCAGATGCAACAGAAACTTTGCGGATTGGTCAATCCGTTCGCGAGATATGGCAGTTTTGAGGTAAGAAACGCTTGAGAAACTCCCAATTTTCGCAGTTCTGATGCTCGAAACGAATAACTAGAACGGCCTAGGGGAAAACTACTCATACCGTTGTAATGGGGCGAGTTTCTACTTTCAGATGCAACAGAAACTTTGCGGATTGGTCAATCCGTTCGCGAGATATGGCAGTTTTGAGGTAAGAAACGCTTGAGAAACTCCAAATTTTCTTAGTTCTGATGCTCGAAACGAATAACTAGAACGGCCTAGGGGAAAACTACTCATACCGTTGTAATGGGGCGAGTTTCTACTTTCAGATGCAACAGAAACTTTGCGGATTGGTCAATCCGTTCGCGAGATATGGCAGTTTTGAGGTAAGAAACGCTTGAGAAACTCCCAATTTTCGCAGTTCTGATGCTCGAAACGAATAACTAGAACGGCCTAGGGGAAAACTACTCATACCTTTATAATGGGGCGAGTTTCTACTTTCAGATGCAACAGAAACTTTGCGGATTGGTCAATCCGTTCGCGAGATATGGCAGTTTTGAGGTAAGAAACGCTTGAGAAACTCAAAATTTTCGCAGTTCTGATGCTCGAAACGAATAACTAGAACGGCCTAGGGGAAAACTACTCATACCGTTGTAATGGGGCGAGTTTCTACTTTCAGATGCAACAGAAACTTTGCGGATTGGTCAATCGGTTCGCGAGATATGGCAGTTTTGAGGTAAGAAACGCTTGAGAAACTCCCAATTTTCGCAGTTCTGATGCTCGAAACGAATAACTAGAACGGCCTAGGGGAAAACTACTCATACCGTTGTAATGGGTCGAGTTTCTACTTTCTGATGCAACAGAAACTTTGCGGATTGGTCAATCCGTTCACGAGATATGGCAGTTTTGAGGTAAGAAACGCTTGAGAAACTCCCAATTTTCGCAGTTCTGATGCTCGAAACGAATAACTAGAACGGCCTAGGGGAAAACTACTCATACCGTTGTAATGGGGCGTGTTTCTACTTTCAGATGCAACAGAAACTTTGCGGATTGGTCAATCCGTTCGCGAGATATGGCAGTTTTGAGGTAAGAAACGCTTGAGAAACTCCAAATTTTCTTAGTTCTGATGCTCGAAACGAATAACTAGAACGGCCTAGGGGAAAACTACTCATACCGTTGTAATGGGGCGAGTTTCTACTTTCAGATGCAACAGAAACTTTGCGGATTGGTCAATCCGTTCGCGAGATATGGCAGTTTTGAGGTAAGAAACGCTTGAGAATCTCCCAATTTTCGCAGTTCTGATGCTCGAAACGAATAACTAGAACGGCCTAGGGGAAAACTACTCATACCGTTGTAATGGGGCGAGTTTCTACTTTCAGATGCAACAGAAACTTTGCGGATTGGTCAATCCGTTCGCGAGATATGGCAGTTTTGAGGTAAGAAACGCTTGAGAAACTCCAAATTTTCTTAGTTCTGATGCTCGAAACGAATAACTAGAACGGCCTAGGGGAAAACTACTCATACCGTTGTAATGGGGCGAGTTTCTACTTTCAGATGCAACAGAAACTTTGCGGATTGGTCAATCCGTTCGCGAGATATGGCAGTTTTGAGGTAAGAAACGCTTGAGAAACTCCCAATTTTCGCAGTTCTGATGCTCGAAACGAATAACTAGAACGGCCTAGGGGAAAACTACTCATACCTTTGTAATGGGGCGAGTTTCTACTTTCAGATGCAACAGAAACTTTGCGGATTGGTCAATCCGTTCGCGAGATATGGCAGTTTTGAGGTAAGAAACGCTTGAGAAACTCCCAATTTTCGCAGTTCTGATGCTCGAAACGAATAACTAGAACGGCCTAGGGGAAAACTACTCATACCGTTGTAATGGGGCGAGTATCTACTTTCAGATGCAACAGAAACTTTGCGGATTGGTCAATCCGTTCGCGAGATATGGCAGTTTTGAGGTAAGAAACGCTTGAGAAACTCAAAATTTTCGCAGTTCTGATGCTCGAAACGAATAACTAGAACGGCCTAGGGGAAAACTACTCATACCGTTGTAATGGGGCGAGTATCTACTTTCAGATGCAACAGAAACTTTGCGGATTGGTCAATCCGTTCGCGAGATATGGCAGTTTTGAGGTAAGAAACGCTTGAGAAACTCCCAATTTTCGCAGTTCTGATGCTCGAAACGAATAACTAGAACGGCCTAGGGGAAAACTACTCATACCGTTGTAATGGGGCGTGTTTCTACTTTCAGATGCAACAGAAACTTTGCGGATTGGTCAATCCGTTCGCGAGATATGGCAGTTTTGAGGTAAGAAACGCTTGAGAAACTCCAAATTTTCTTAGTTCTGATGCTCGCAACGAATAACTAGAACGGCCTAGGGGAAAACTACTCATACCGTTGTAATGGGGCGAGTTTCTACTTTCAGATGCAACAGAAACTTTGCGGATTGGTCAATCCGTTCGCGAGATATGGCAGTTTTGAGGTAAGAAACGCTTGAGAAACTCCCAATTTTCGCAGTTCTGATGCTCGAAACGAATAACTAGAACGGCCTAGGGGAAAACTACTCATACCTTTGTAATGGGGCGAGTTTCTACTTTCAGATGCAACAGAAACTTTGCGGATTGGTCAATCCGTTCGCGAGATATGGCAGTTTTGAGGTAAGAAACGCTTGAGAAACTCAAAATTTTCGCAGTTCTGATGCTCGAAACGAATAACTAGAACGGCCTAGGGGAAAACTACTCATACCGTTGTAATGGGGCGAGTATCTACTTTCAGATGCAACAGAAACTTTGCGGATTGGTCAATCCGTTCGCGAGATATGGCAGTTTTGAGGTAAGAAACGCTTGAGAAACTCCCAATTTTCGCAGTTCTGATGCTCGCAACGAATAACTAGAACGGCCTAGGGGAAAACTACTCATACCGTTGTAATGGGGCGAGTTTCTACTTTCAGATGCAACAGAAACTTTGCGGATTGGTCAATCCGTTCGCGAGATATGGCAGTTTTGAGGTAAGAAACGCTTGAGAAACTCCAAATTTTCTTAGTTCTGATGCTCGAAACGAATAACTAGAACGGCCTAGGGGAAAACTACTCATACCGTTGTAATGGGGCGAGTTTCTACTTTCAGATGCAACAGAAACTTTGCGGATTGGTCAATCCGTTCGCGAGATATGGCAGTTTTGAGGTAAGAAACGCTTGAGAAACTCCCAATTTTCGCAGTTCTGATGCTCGAAACGAATAACTAGAACGGCCTAGGGGAAAACTACTCATACCGTTGTAATGGGTCGAGTTTCTACTTTCTGATGCAACAGAAACTTTGCGGATTGGTCAATCCGATCGCGAGATATGGCAGTTTTGAGGTAAGAAACGCTTGAGAAACTCCCAATTTTCGCAGTTCTGATGCTCGAAACGAATAACTAGAACGGCCTAGGGGAAAACTACTCATACCGTTGTAATGGGGCGAGTATCTACTTTCAGATGCAACAGAAACTTTGCGGATTGGTCAATCCGTTCGCGAGATATGGCAGTTTTGAGGTAAGAAACGCTTGAGAAACTCAAAATTTTCGCAGTTCTGATGCTCGAAACGAATAACTAGAACGGCCTAGGGGAAAACTACTCATACCGTTGTAATGGGGCGAGTATCTACTTTCAGATGCAACAGAAACTTTGCGGATTGGTCAATCCGTTCGCGAGATATGGCAGTTTTGAGGTAAGAAACGCTTGAGAAACTCCCAATTTTCGCAGTTCTGATGCTCGAAACGAATAACTAGAACGGCCTAGGGGAAAACTACTCATACCGTTGTAATGGGGCGTGTTTCTACTTTCAGATGCAACAGAAACTTTGCGGATTGGTCAATCCGTTCGCGAGATATGGCAGTTTTGAGGTAAGAAACGCTTGAGAAACTCCAAATTTTCTTAGTTCTGATGCTCGAAACGAATAACTAGAACGGCCTAGGGGAAAACTACTCATACCGTTGTAATGGGGCGAGTTTCTACTTTCAGATGCAACAGAAACTTTGCGGATTGGTCAATCCGTTCGCGAGATATGGCAGTTTTGAGGTAAGAAACGCTTGAGAAACTCCCAATTTTCGCAGTTCTGATGCTCGCAACGAATAACTAGAACGGCCTAGGGGAAAACTACTCATACCGTTGTAATGGGGCGAGTTTCTACTTTCAGATGCAACAGAAACTTTGCGGATTGGTCAATCCGTTCGCGAGATATGGCAGTTTTGAGGTAAGAAACGCTTGAGAAACTCCAAATTTTCTTAGTTCTGATGCTCGAAACGAATAACTAGAACGGCCTAGGGGAAAACTACTCATACCGTTGTAATGGGGCGAATTTCTACTTTCAGATGCAACAGAAACTTTGCGGATTGGTCAATCGGTTCGCGAGATATGGCAGTTTTGAGGTAAGAAACGCTTGAGAAACTCCCAATTTTCGCAGTTCTGATGCTCGAAACGAATAACTAGAACGGCCTAGGGGAAAACTACTCATACCGTTGTAATGGGTCGAGTTTCTACTTTCTGATGCAACAGAAACTTTGCGGATTGGTCAATCCGTTCGCGAGATATGGCAGTTTTGAGGTAAGAAACGCTTGAGAAACTCCCAATTTTCGCAGTTCTGATGCTCGAAACGAATAACTAGAACGGCCTAGGGGAAAACTACTCATACCGTTGTAATGGGGCGTGTTTCTACTTTCAGATGCAACAGAAACTTTGCGGATTGGTCAATCCGTTCGCGAGATATGGCAGTTTTGAGGTAAGAAACGCTTGAGAAACTCCAAATTTTCTTAGTTCTGATGCTCGAAACGAATAACTAGAACGGCCTAGGGGAAAACTACTCATACCGTTGTAATGGGGCGAGCTTCTACTTTCAGATGCAACAGAAACTTTGCGGATTGGTCAATCCGTTCGCGAGATATGGCAGTTTTGAGGTAAGAAACGCTTGAGAATCTCCCAATTTTCGCAGTTCTGATGCTCGAAACGAATAACTAGAACGGCCTAGGGGAAAACTACTCATACCGTTGTAATGGGGCGAGTTTCTACTTTCAGATGCAACAGAAACTTTGCGGAATGGTCAATCCGTTCGCGAGATATGGCAGTTTTGAGGTAAGAAACGCTTGAGAAACTCCCAATTTTCGCAGTTCTGATGCTCGAAACGAATAACTAGAACGGCCTAGGGGAAAACTACTCATACCTTTGTAATGGGGCGAGTTTCTACTTTCAGATGCAACAGAAACTTTGCGGATTGGTCAATCCGTTCGCGAGATATGGCAGTTTTGAGGTAAGAAACGCTTGAGAAACTCAAAATTTTCGCAGTTCTGATGCTCGAAACGAATAACTAGAACGGCCTAGGGGAAAACTACTCATACCGTTGTAATGCGGCGAGTATCTACTTTCAGATGCAACAGAAACTTTGCGGATTGGTCAATCCGTTCGCGAGATATGGCAGTTTTGAGGTAAGAAACGCTTGAGAAACTCCCAATTTTCGCAGTTCTGATGCTCGCAACGAATAACTAGAACGGCCTAGGGGAAAACTACTCATACCGTTGTAATGGGGCGAGTTTCTACTTTCAGATGCAACAGAAACTTTGCGGATTGGTCAATCCGTTCGCGAGATATGGCAGTTTTGAGGTAAGAAACGCTTGAGAAACTCCCAATTTTCGCAGTTCTGATGCTCGAAACGAATAACTAGAACGGCCTAGGGGAAAACTACTCATACCGTTGTAATGGGGCGTGTTTCTACTTTCAGATGCAACAGAAACTTTGCGGATTGGTCAATCCGTTCGCGAGATATGGCAGTTTTGAGGTAAGAAACGCTTGAGAAACTCCAAATTTTCTTAGTTCTGATGCTCGAAACGAATAACTAGAACGGCCTAGGGGAAAACTACTCATACCGTTGTAATGGGGCGAGTTTCTACTTTCAGATGCAACAGAAACTTTGCGGATTGGTCAATCCGTTCGCGAGATATGGCAGTTTTGAAGTAAGAAACGCTTGAGAAACTCCCAATTTTCGCAGTTCTGATGCTCGAAACGAATAACTAGAACGGCCTAGGGGAAAACTACTCATACCGTTGTAATGGGGCGAGTTTCTACTTTCAGATGCAACAGAAACTTTGCGGATTGGTCAATCCGTTCGCGAGATATGGCAGTTTTGAGGTAAGAAACGCTTGAGAAACTCCAAATTTTCTTAGTTCTGATGCTCGAAACGAATAACTAGAACGGCCTAGGGGTAAACTACTCATACCGTTGTAATGGGGCGAGTTTCTACTTTCAGATGCAACAGAAACTTTGCGGATTGGTCAATCCGTTCGCGAGATATGGCAGTTTTGAGGTAAGAAACGCTTGAGAAACTCCCAATTTTCGCAGTTCTGATGCTCGAAACGAATAACTAGAACGGCCTAGGGGAAAACTACTCATACCGTTGTAATGGGGCGTGTTTCTACTTTCAGATGCAACAGAAACTTTGCGGATTGGTCAATCCGTTCGCGAGATATGGCAGTTTTGAGGTAAGAAACGCTTGAGAAACTCCAAATTTTCTTAGTTCTGATGCTCGAAACGAATAACTAGAACGGCCTAGGGGAAAACTACTCATACCGTTGTAATGGGGCGAGTTTCTACTTTCAGATGCAACAGAAACTTTGCGGATTGGTCAATCCGTTCGCGAGATATGGCAGTTTTGAGGTAAGAAACGCTTGAGAAACTCCCAATTTTCGCAGTTCTGATGCTCGCAACGAATAACTAGAACGGCCTAGGGGAAAACTACTCATACCGTTGTATTGGGGCGAGTTTCTACTTTCAGATGCAACAGAAACTTTGCGGATTGGTCAATCCGTTCGCGAGATATGGCAGTTTTGAGGTAAGAAACGCTTGAGAAACTCCAAATTTTCTTAGTTCTGATGCTCGAAACGAATAACTAGAACGGCCTAGGGGAAAACTACTCATACCGTTGTAATGGGGCGAGTTTCTACTTTCAGATGCAACAGAAACTTTGCGGATTGGTCAATCCGTTCGCGAGATATGGCAGTTTTGAGGTAAGAAACGCTTGAGAAACTCCCAATTTTCGCAGTTCTGATGCTCGAAACGAATAACTAGAACGGCCTAGGGGAAAACTACTCATACCGTTGTAATGGGTCGAGTTTCTACTTTCTGATGCAACAGAAACTTTGCGGATTGGTCAATCCGTTCGCGAGATATGGCAGTTTTGAGGTAAGAAACGCTTGAGAAACTCCAAATTTTCTTAGTTCTGATGCTCGAAACGAATAACTAGAACGGCCTAGGGGAAAACTACTCATACCGTTGTAATGGGGCGAGTTTCTACTTTCAGATGCAACAGAAACTTTGCGGATTGGTCAATCCGTTCGCGAGATATGGCAGTTTTGAGGTAAGAAACGCTTGAGAAACTCCCAATTTTCGCAGTTCTGATGCTCGAAACGAATAACTAGAACGGCCTAGGGGAAAACTACTCATACCGTTGTAATGGGGCGAGTTTCTACTTTCAGATGCAACAGAAACTTTGCGGATTGGTCAATCCGTTCGCGAGATATGGCAGTTTTGAGGTAAGAAACGCTTGAGAAACTCCAAATTTTCTTAGTTCTGATGCTCGAAACGAATAACTAGAACGGCCTAGGGGAAAACTACTCATACCGTTGTAATGGGGCGAGTTTCTACTTTCAGATGCAACAGAAACTTTGCGGATTGGTCAATCCGTTCGCGAGATATGGCAGTTTTGAGGTAAGAAACGCTTGAGAAACTCCCAATTTTCGCAGTTCTGATGCTCGAAACGAATAACTAGAACGGCCTAGGGGAAAACTACTCATACCGTTGTAATGGGTCGAGTTTCTACTTTCTGATGCAACAGAAACTTTGCGGATTGGTCAATCCGTTCGCGAGATATGGCAGTTTTGAGGTAAGAAACGCTTGAGAAACTCCCAATTTTCGCAGTTCTGATGCTCGAAACGAATAACTAGAACGGCCTAGGGGAAAACTACTCATACCGTTGTAATGGGGCGAGTTTCTACTTTCAGATGCAACAGAAACTTTGCGGATTGGTCAATCCGTTCGCGAGATATGGCAGTTTTGAGGTAAGAAACGCTTGAGAAACTCCAAATTTTCTTAGTTCTGATGCTCGAAACGAATAACTAGAACGGCCTAGGGGAAAACTACTCATACCGTTGTAATGGGGCGAGTTTCTACTTTCAGATGCAACAGAAACTTTGCGGATTGGTCAATCCGTTCGCGAGATATGGCAGTTTTGAGGTAAGAAACGCTTGAGAAACTCCCAATTTTCGCAGTTCTGATGCTCGAAACGAATAACTAGAACGGCCTAGGGGAAAACTACTCATACCGTTGTAATGGGGCGAGTTTCTACTTTCAGATGCAACAGAAACTTTGCGGATTGGTCAATCCGTTCGCGAGATATGGCAGTTTTGAGGTAAGAAACGCTTGAGAAACTCCAAATTTTCTTAGTTCTGATGCTCGAAACGAATAACTAGAACGGCCTAGGGGAAAACTACTCATACCGTTGTAATGGGGCGAGTTTCTACTTTCAGATGCAACAGAAACTTTGCGGATTGGTCAATCCGTTCGCGAGATATGGCAGTTTTGAGGTAAGAAACGCTTGAGAAACTCCCAATTTTCGCAGTTCTGATGCTCGAAACGAATAACTAGAACGGCCTAGGGGAAAACTACTCATACCGTTGTAATGGGGCGAGTTTCTACTTTCAGATGCAACAGAAACTTTGCGGATTGGTCAATCCGTTCGCGAGATATGGCAGTTTTGAGGTAAGAAACGCTTGAGAAACTCCAAATTTTCTTAGTTCTGATGCTCGAAACGAATAACTAGAACGGCCTAGGGGAAAACTACTCATACCGTTGTAATGGGGCGAGTTTCTACTTTCAGATGCAACAGAAACTTTGCGGATTGGTCAATCCGTTCGCGAGATATGGCAGTTTTGAGGTAAGAAACGCTTGAGAAACTCCCAATTTTCGCAGTTCTGATGCTCGAAACGAATAACTAGAACGGCCTAGGGGAAAACTACTCATACCGTTGTAATGGGGCGAGTTTCTACTTTCAGATGCAACAGAAACTTTGCGGATTGGTCAATCCGTTCGCGAGATATGGCAGTTTTGAGGTAAGAAACGCTTGAGAAACTCCCAATTTTCGCAGTTCTGATGCTCGCAACGAATAACTAGAACGGCCTAGGGGAAAACTACTCATACCGTTGTAATGGGGCGAGTATCTACTTTCAGATGCAACAGAAACTTTGCGGATTGGTCAATCCGTTCGCGAGATATGGCAGTTTTGAGGTAAGAAACGCTTGAGAAACTCAAAATTTTCGCAGTTCTGATGCTCGAAACGAATAACTAGAACGGCCTAGGGGAAAACTACTCATACCGTTGTAATGGGGCGAGTATCTACTTTCAGATGCAACAGAAACTTTGCGGATTGGTCAATCCGTTCGCGAGATATGGCAGTTTTGAGGTAAGAAACGCTTGAGAAACTCCCAATTTTCGCAGTTCTGATGCTCGAAACGAATAACTAGAACGGCCTAGGGGAAAACTACTCATACCGTTGTAATGGGGCGTGTTTCTACTTTCAGATGCAACAGAAACTTTGCGGATTGGTCAATCCGTTCGCGAGATATGGCAGTTTTGAGGTAAGAAACGCTTGAGAAACTCCAAATTTTCTTAGTTCTGATGCTCGAAACGAATAACTAGAACGGCCTAGGGGAAAACTACTCATACCGTTGTAATGGGGCGAGTTTCTACTTTCAGATGCAACAGAAACTTTGCGGATTGGTCAATCCGTTCGCGAGATATGGCAGTTTTGAGGTAAGAAACGCTTGAGAAACTCCCAATTTTCGCAGTTCTGATGCTCGCAACGAATAACTAGAACGGCCTAGGGGAAAACTACTCATACCGTTGTAATGGGGCGAGTTTCTACTTTCAGATGCAACAGAAACTTTGCGGATTGGTCAATCCGTTCGCGAGATATGGCAGTTTTGAGGTAAGAAACGCTTGAGAAACTCCAAATTTTCTTAGTTCTGATGCTCGAAACGAATAACTAGAACGGCCTAGGGGAAAACTACTCATACCGTTGTAATGGGGCGAATTTCTACTTTCAGATGCAACAGAAACTTTGCGGATTGGTCAATCGGTTCGCGAGATATGGCAGTTTTGAGGTAAGAAACGCTTGAGAAACTCCCAATTTTCGCAGTTCTGATGCTCGAAACGAATAACTAGAACGGCCTAGGGGAAAACTACTCATACCGTTGTAATGGGTCGAGTTTCTACTTTCTGATGCAACAGAAACTTTGCGGATTGGTCAATCCGTTCGCGAGATATGGCAGTTTTGAGGTAAGAAACGCTTGAGAAACTCCCAATTTTCGCAGTTCTGATGCTCGAAACGAATAACTAGAACGGCCTAGGGGAAAACTACTCATACCGTTGTAATGGGGCGTGTTTCTACTTTCAGATGCAACAGAAACTTTGCGGATTGGTCAATCCGTTCGCGAGATATGGCAGTTTTGAGGTAAGAAACGCTTGAGAAACTCCAAATTTTCTTAGTTCTGATGCTCGAAACGAATAACTAGAACGGCCTAGGGGAAAACTACTCATACCGTTGTAATGGGGCGAGCTTCTACTTTCAGATGCAACAGAAACTTTGCGGATTGGTCAATCCGTTCGCGAGATATGGCAGTTTTGAGGTAAGAAACGCTTGAGAATCTCCCAATTTTCGCAGTTCTGATGCTCGAAACGAATAACTAGAACGGCCTAGGGGAAAACTACTCATACCGTTGTAATGGGGCGAGTTTCTACTTTCAGATGCAACAGAAACTTTGCGGAATGGTCAATCCGTTCGCGAGATATGGCAGTTTTGAGGTAAGAAACGCTTGAGAAACTCCCAATTTTCGCAGTTCTGATGCTCGAAACGAATAACTAGAACGGCCTAGGGGAAAACTACTCATACCTTTGTAATGGGGCGAGTTTCTACTTTCAGATGCAACAGAAACTTTGCGGATTGGTCAATCCGTTCGCGAGATATGGCAGTTTTGAGGTAAGAAACGCTTGAGAAACTCAAAATTTTCGCAGTTCTGATGCTCGAAACGAATAACTAGAACGGCCTAGGGGAAAACTACTCATACCGTTGTAATGCGGCGAGTATCTACTTTCAGATGCAACAGAAACTTTGCGGATTGGTCAATCCGTTCGCGAGATATGGCAGTTTTGAGGTAAGAAACGCTTGAGAAACTCCCAATTTTCGCAGTTCTGATGCTCGCAACGAATAACTAGAACGGCCTAGGGGAAAACTACTCATACCGTTGTAATGGGGCGAGTTTCTACTTTCAGATGCAACAGAAACTTTGCGGATTGGTCAATCCGTTCGCGAGATATGGCAGTTTTGAGGTAAGAAACGCTTGAGAAACTCCCAATTTTCGCAGTTCTGATGCTCGAAACGAATAACTAGAACGGCCTAGGGGAAAACTACTCATACCGTTGTAATGGGGCGTGTTTCTACTTTCAGATGCAACAGAAACTTTGCGGATTGGTCAATCCGTTCGCGAGATATGGCAGTTTTGAGGTAAGAAACGCTTGAGAAACTCCAAATTTTCTTAGTTCTGATGCTCGAAACGAATAACTAGAACGGCCTAGGGGAAAACTACTCATACCGTTGTAATGGGGCGAGTTTCTACTTTCAGATGCAACAGAAACTTTGCGGATTGGTCAATCCGTTCGCGAGATATGGCAGTTTTGAAGTAAGAAACGCTTGAGAAACTCCCAATTTTCGCAGTTCTGATGCTCGAAACGAATAACTAGAACGGCCTAGGGGAAAACTACTCATACCGTTGTAATGGGGCGAGTTTCTACTTTCAGATGCAACAGAAACTTTGCGGATTGGTCAATCCGTTCGCGAGATATGGCAGTTTTGAGGTAAGAAACGCTTGAGAAACTCCAAATTTTCTTAGTTCTGATGCTCGAAACGAATAACTAGAACGGCCTAGGGGTAAACTACTCATACCGTTGTAATGGGGCGAGTTTCTACTTTCAGATGCAACAGAAACTTTGCGGATTGGTCAATCCGTTCGCGAGATATGGCAGTTTTGAGGTAAGAAACGCTTGAGAAACTCCCAATTTTCGCAGTTCTGATGCTCGAAACGAATAACTAGAACGGCCTAGGGGAAAACTACTCATACCGTTGTAATGGGGCGTGTTTCTACTTTCAGATGCAACAGAAACTTTGCGGATTGGTCAATCCGTTCGCGAGATATGGCAGTTTTGAGGTAAGAAACGCTTGAGAAACTCCAAATTTTCTTAGTTCTGATGCTCGAAACGAATAACTAGAACGGCCTAGGGGAAAACTACTCATACCGTTGTAATGGGGCGAGTTTCTACTTTCAGATGCAACAGAAACTTTGCGGATTGGTCAATCCGTTCGCGAGATATGGCAGTTTTGAGGTAAGAAACGCTTGAGAAACTCCCAATTTTCGCAGTTCTGATGCTCGCAACGAATAACTAGAACGGCCTAGGGGAAAACTACTCATACCGTTGTATTGGGGCGAGTTTCTACTTTCAGATGCAACAGAAACTTTGCGGATTGGTCAATCCGTTCGCGAGATATGGCAGTTTTGAGGTAAGAAACGCTTGAGAAACTCCAAATTTTCTTAGTTCTGATGCTCGAAACGAATAACTAGAACGGCCTAGGGGAAAACTACTCATACCGTTGTAATGGGGCGAGTTTCTACTTTCAGATGCAACAGAAACTTTGCGGATTGGTCAATCCGTTCGCGAGATATGGCAGTTTTGAGGTAAGAAACGCTTGAGAAACTCCCAATTTTCGCAGTTCTGATGCTCGAAACGAATAACTAGAACGGCCTAGGGGAAAACTACTCATACCGTTGTAATGGGTCGAGTTTCTACTTTCTGATGCAACAGAAACTTTGCGGATTGGTCAATCCGTTCGCGAGATATGGCAGTTTTGAGGTAAGAAACGCTTGAGAAACTCCAAATTTTCTTAGTTCTGATGCTCGAAACGAATAACTAGAACGGCCTAGGGGAAAACTACTCATACCGTTGTAATGGGGCGAGTTTCTACTTTCAGATGCAACAGAAACTTTGCGGATTGGTCAATCCGTTCGCGAGATATGGCAGTTTTGAGGTAAGAAACGCTTGAGAAACTCCCAATTTTCGCAGTTCTGATGCTCGAAACGAATAACTAGAACGGCCTAGGGGAAAACTACTCATACCGTTGTAATGGGGCGAGTTTCTACTTTCAGATGCAACAGAAACTTTGCGGATTGGTCAATCCGTTCGCGAGATATGGCAGTTTTGAGGTAAGAAACGCTTGAGAAACTCCAAATTTTCTTAGTTCTGATGCTCGAAACGAATAACTAGAACGGCCTAGGGGAAAACTACTCATACCGTTGTAATGGGGCGAGTTTCTACTTTCAGATGCAACAGAAACTTTGCGGATTGGTCAATCCGTTCGCGAGATATGGCAGTTTTGAGGTAAGAAACGCTTGAGAAACTCCCAATTTTCGCAGTTCTGATGCTCGAAACGAATAACTAGAACGGCCTAGGGGAAAACTACTCATACCGTTGTAATGGGTCGAGTTTCTACTTTCTGATGCAACAGAAACTTTGCGGATTGGTCAATCCGTTCGCGAGATATGGCAGTTTTGAGGTAAGAAACGCTTGAGAAACTCCCAATTTTCGCAGTTCTGATGCTCGAAACGAATAACTAGAACGGCCTAGGGGAAAACTACTCATACCGTTGTAATGGGGCGAGTTTCTACTTTCAGATGCAACAGAAACTTTGCGGATTGGTCAATCCGTTCGCGAGATATGGCAGTTTTGAGGTAAGAAACGCTTGAGAAACTCCAAATTTTCTTAGTTCTGATGCTCGAAACGAATAACTAGAACGGCCTAGGGGAAAACTACTCATACCGTTGTAATGGGGCGAGTTTCTACTTTCAGATGCAACAGAAACTTTGCGGATTGGTCAATCCGTTCGCGAGATATGGCAGTTTTGAGGTAAGAAACGCTTGAGAAACTCCCAATTTTCGCAGTTCTGATGCTCGAAACGAATAACTAGAACGGCCTAGGGGAAAACTACTCATACCGTTGTAATGGGGCGAGTTTCTACTTTCAGATGCAACAGAAACTTTGCGGATTGGTCAATCCGTTCGCGAGATATGGCAGTTTTGAGGTAAGAAACGCTTGAGAAACTCCAAATTTTCTTAGTTCTGATGCTCGAAACGAATAACTAGAACGGCCTAGGGGAAAACTACTCATACCGTTGTAATGGGGCGAGTTTCTACTTTCAGATGCAACAGAAACTTTGCGGATTGGTCAATCCGTTCGCGAGATATGGCAGTTTTGAGGTAAGAAACGCTTGAGAAACTCCCAATTTTCGCAGTTCTGATGCTCGAAACGAATAACTAGAACGGCCTAGGGGAAAACTACTCATACCGTTGTAATGGGGCGAGTTTCTACTTTCAGATGCAACAGAAACTTTGCGGATTGGTCAATCCGTTCGCGAGATATGGCAGTTTTGAGGTAAGAAACGCTTGAGAAACTCCAAATTTTCTTAGTTCTGATGCTCGAAACGAATAACTAGAACGGCCTAGGGGAAAACTACTCATACCGTTGTAATGGGGCGAGTTTCTACTTTCAGATGCAACAGAAACTTTGCGGATTGGTCAATCCGTTCGCGAGATATGGCAGTTTTGAGGTAAGAAACGCTTGAGAAACTCCCAATTTTCGCAGTTCTGATGCTCGAAACGAATAACTAGAACGGCCTAGGGGAAAACTACTCATACCGTTGTAATGGGGCGAGTTTCTACTTTCAGATGCAACAGAAACTTTGCGGATTGGTCAATCCGTTCGCGAGATATGGCAGTTTTGAGGTAAGAAACGCTTGAGAAACTCCCAATTTTCGCAGTTCTGATGCTCGAAACGAATAACTAGAACGGCCTAGGGGAAAACTACTCATACCGTTGTAATGGGGCGAGTTTCTACTTTCAGATGCAACAGAAACTTTGCGAATTGGTCAATCCGTTCGCGAGATACGGCAGTTTTGAGGTAAGAAACGCTTGAGAAACTCCAAATTTGCTTAGTTCTGATGCTCGAAACGAATAACTAGAACGGCCTAGGGGAAAACTACTCATACCGTTGTAATGGGGCGAGTTTCTACTTTCAGATGCAACAGAAACTTTGCGGATTGGTCAATCCGTTCGCGAGATATGGCAGTTTTGAGGTAAGAAACGCTTGAGAAACTCCAAATTTTCTTAGTTCTGATGCTCGAAACGAATAACTAGAACGGCCTAGGGGAAAACTACTCATACCGTTGTAATGGGGCGAGTTTCTACTTTCAGATGCAACAGAAACTTTGCGGATTGGTCAATCCGTTCGCGAGATATGGCAGTTTTGAGGTAAGAAACGCTTGAGAAACTCCCAATTTTCGCCGTTCTGATGCTCGAAACGAATAACTAGAACTTCCTAGGGGAAAACTACCCATACCGTTGTATTGGGGCGAGTTTCTACTTTCAGATGCAACAGAAACTTTGCGGATTGGTCAATCCGTTCGCGAGATATGGCAGTTTTGAGGTAAGAAACGCTTGAGAAACTCCAAATTTTCTTAGTTCTGATGCTCGAAACGAATAACTAGAACGGTCTAGGGGAAAACTACTCATACCGTTGTAATGGGGCGTGTTTCTACTTTCAGATGCAACAGAAACTTTGCGGATTGGTCAATCCGTTCGCGAGATATGGCAGTTTTGAGGTAAGAAACGCTTGAGAAACTCCCAATTTTCGCAGTTCTGATGCTCGAAACGAATAACTAGAACGGCCTAGGGGAAAACTACTCATACCGTTGTAATGGGGCGAGTTTCTACTTTCAGATGCAACAGAAACTTTGCGAATTGGTCAATCCGTTCGCGAGATATGGCAGTTTTGAGGTAAGAAACGCTTGAGAAACTCCAAATTTGCTTAGTTCTGATGCTCGAAACGAATAACTAGAACGGCCTAGGGGAAAACTACTCATACCGTTGTAATGGGGCGAGTTTCTACTTTCAGATGCAACAGAAACTTTGCGGATTGGTCAATCCGTTCGCGAGATATGGCAGTTTTGAGGTAAGAAACGCTTGAGAAACTCCAAATTTTCTTAGTTCTGATGCTCGAAACGAATAACTAGAACGGCCTAGGGGAAAACTACTCATACCGTTGTAATGGGGCGAGTTTCTACTTTCAGATGCAAGAGAAATTTTGCGGATTGGTCAATCCGTTCGCGAGATATGGCAGTTTTGAGGTAAGAAACGCTTGAGAAACTCCAAATTTTCTTAGTTTTAATGCTCGAAACGAATAACTAGAACGGCCTAGGGGAAAACTACTCATACCGTTGTAATGGGGCGAGTTTCTACTTTCAGATGCAACAGAAACTTTGCGGATTGGTCAATCCGTTCGCGAGATATGGCAGTTTTGAGGTAAGAAACGCTTGAGAAACTCCAAATTTTCTTAGTTCTGATGCTCGAAACGAATAACTAGAACGGCCTAGGGGAAAACTACTCATACCGTTGTAATGGGGCGAGTTTCTACTTTCAGATGCAACAGAAACTTTGCGGATTGGTCAATCCGTTCGCGAGATATGGCAGTTTTGAGGTAAGAAACGCTTGAGAAACTCCCAATTTTCGCAGTTCTGATGCTCGAAACGAATAACTAGAACGGCCTAGGGGAAAACTACTCATACCGTTGTAATGGGGCGAGTTTCTACTTTCAGATGCAACAGAAACTTTGCGGATTGGTCAATCCGTTCGCGAGATATGGCAGTTTTGAGGTAAGAAACGCTTGAGCAACTCCAAATTTTCTTAGTTCTGATGCTCGAAACGAATAACTAGAACGGCCTAGGGGAAAACTACTCATACCGTTGTAATGGGGCGAGTTTCTACTTTCAGATGCAACAGAAACTTTGCGGATTGGTCAATCCGTTCGCGAGATATGGCAGTTTTGAGGTAAGAAACGCTTGAGAAACTCCCAATTTTCGCAGTTCTGATGCTCGAAACGAATAACTAGAACGGCCTAGGGGAAAACTACTCATACCGTTGTAATGGGGCGAGTTTCTACTTTCAGATGCAACAGAAACTTTGCGGATTGGTCAATCCGTTCGCGAGATATGGCAGTTTTGAGGTAAGAAACGCTTGAGAAACTCCAAATTTTCTTAGTTCTGATGCTCGAAACGAATAACTAGAACGGCCTAGGGGAAAACTACTCATACCGTTGTAATGGGGCGAGTTTCTACTTTCAGATGCAACAGAAACTTTGCGGATTGGTCAATCCGTTCGCGAGATATGGCAGTTTTGAGGTAAGAAACGCTTGAGAAACTCCCAATTTTCGCAGTTCTGATGCTCGAAACGAATAACTAGAACGGCCTAGGGGAAAACTACTCATACCGTTGTAATGGGGCGAGTTTCTACTTTCAGATGCAACAGAAACTTTGCGGATTGGTCAATCCGTTCGCGAGATATGGCAGTTTTGAGGTAAGAAACGCTTGAGAAACTCCCAATTTTCGCAGTTCTGATGCTCGAAACGAATAACTAGAACGGCCTAGGGGAAAACTACTCATACCGTTGTAATGGGGCGAGTTTCTACTTTCAGATGCAACAGAAACTTTGCGGATTGGTCAATCCGTTCGCGAGATATGGCAGTTTTGAGGTAAGAAACGCTTGAGAAACTCCAAATTTGCTTAGTTCTGATGCTCGAAACGAATAACTAGAACGGCCTAGGGGAAAACTACTCATACTGTTGTAATGGGGCGAGTTTCTACTTTCAGATGCAACAGAAACTTTGCGGATTGGTCAATCCGTTCGCGAGATATGGCAGTTTTGAGGTAAGAAACGCTTGAGAAACTCCAAATTTTCTTAGTTCTGATGCTCGAAACGAATAACTAGAACGGCCTAGGGGAAACCTACTCATACCGTTGTAATGGGGCGAGTTTCTACTTTCAGATGCAACAGAAACTTTGCGGATTGGTCAATCCGTTCGCGAGATATGGCAGTTTTGAGGTAAGAAACGCTTGAGAAACTCCCAATTTTCGCCGTTCTGATGCTCGAAACGAATAACTAGAACTTCCTAGGGGAAAACTACCCATACCGTTGTATTGGGGCGAGTTTCTACTTTCAGATGCAACAGAAACTTTGCGGATTGGTCAATCCGTTCGCGAGATATGGCAGTTTTGAGGTAAGAAACGCTTGAGAAACTCCCAATTTTCGCAGTTCTGATGCTCGAAACGAATAACTAGAACTTCCTAGGGGAAAACTACCCATACCGTTGTATTGGGGCGAGTTTCTACTTTCAGATGCAACAGAAACTTTGCGGATTGGTCAATCCGTTCGCGAGATATGGCAGTTTTGAGGTAAGAAACGCTTGAGAAACTCCAAATTTTCGCAGTTCTGATGCTCGAAACGAATAACTAGAACGGCCTAGGGGAAAACTACTCATACCGTTGTAATGGGGCGAGTTTCTACTTTCAGATGCAACAGAAACTTTGCGGATTGGTCAATCCGTTCGCGAGATATGGCAGTTTTGAGGTAAGAAACGCTTGAGAAACTCCCAATTTTCGCAGTTCTGATGCTCGAAACGAATAACTAGAACGGCCTAGGGGAAAACTACTCATACCGTTGTATTGGGGCGAGTTTCTACTTTCAGATGCAACAGAAACTTTGCGGATTGGTCAATCCGTTCGCGAGATATGGCAGTTTTGAGGTAAGAAACGCTTGAGAAACTCCAAATCTTCGTAGTTCTGATGCTCGAAACGAATAACTAGAACGGCCTAGGGGAAAACTACTCATACCGTTGTAATGGGGCGAGTTTCTACTTCCAGATGCAAGAGAAATTTTGCGGATTGGTCAATCCGTTCGCGAGATATGGCAGTTTTGAGGTAAGAAACGCTTGAGAAACTCCAAATTTTCTTAGTTTTAATGCTCGAAACGAATAACTAGAACGGCCTAGGGGAAAACTACTCATACCGTTGTAATGGGGCGAGTTTCTACTTTCAGATGCAACAGAAACTTTGCGAATTGGTCAATCCGTTCGCGAGATATGGCAGTTTTGAGGTAAGAAACGCTTGAGAAACTCCAAATTTGCTTAGTTCTGATGCTCGAAACGAATAACTAGAACGGCCTAGGGGAAAACTACTCATACCGTTGTAATGGGGCGAGTTTCTACTTTCAGATGCAACAGAAACTTTGCGGATTGGTCAATCCGTTCGCGAGATATGGCAGTTTTGAGGTAAGAAACGCTTGAGAAACTCCAAATTTTCTTAGTTCTGATGCTCGAAACGAATAACTAGAACGGCCTAGGGGAAAACTACTCATACCGTTGTAATGGGGCGAGTTTCTACTTTCAGATGCAAGAGAAATTTTGCGGATTGGTCAATCCGTTCGCGAGATATGGCAGTTTTGAGGTAAGAAACGCTTGAGAAACTCCAAATTTTCTTAGTTTTAATGCTCGAAACGAATAACTAGAACGGCCTAGGGGAAAACTACTCATACCGTTGTAATGGGGCGAGTTTCTACTTTCAGATGCAACAGAAACTTTGCGGATTGGTCAATCCGTTCGCGAGATATGGCAGTTTTGAGGTAAGAAACGCTTGAGAAACTCCAAATTTTCTTAGTTCTGATGCTCGAAACGAATAACTAGAACGGCCTAGGGGAAAACTACTCATACCGTTGTAATGGGGCGAGTTTCTACTTTCAGATGCAACAGAAACTTTGCGGATTGGTCAATCCGTTCGCGAGATATGGCAGTTTTGAGGTAAGAAACGCTTGAGAAACTCCCAATTTTCGCAGTTCTGATGCTCGAAACGAATAACTAGAACGGCCTAGGGGAAAACTACTCATACCGTTGTAATGGGGCGAGTTTCTACTTTCAGATGCAACAGAAACTTTGCGGATTGGTCAATCCGTTCGCGAGATATGGCAGTTTTGAGGTAAGAAACGCTTGAGCAACTCCAAATTTTCTTAGTTCTGATGCTCGAAACGAATAACTAGAACGGCCTAGGGGAAAACTACTCATACCGTTGTAATGGGGCGAGTTTCTACTTTCAGATGCAACAGAAACTTTGCGGATTGGTCAATCCGTTCGCGAGATATGGCAGTTTTGAGGTAAGAAACGCTTGAGAAACTCCCAATTTTCGCAGTTCTGATGCTCGAAACGAATAACTAGAACGGCCTAGGGGAAAACTACTCATACCGTTGTAATGGGGCGAGTTTCTACTTTCAGATGCAACAGAAACTTTGCGGATTGGTCAATCCGTTCGCGAGATATGGCAGTTTTGAGGTAAGAAACGCTTGAGAAACTCCAAATTTTCTTAGTTCTGATGCTCGAAACGAATAACTAGAACGGCCTAGGGGAAAACTACTCATACCGTTGTAATGGGGCGAGTTTCTACTTTCAGATGCAACAGAAACTTTGCGGATTGGTCAATCCGTTCGCGAGATATGGCAGTTTTGAGGTAAGAAACGCTTGAGAAACTCCCAATTTTCGCAGTTCTGATGCTCGAAACGAATAACTAGAACGGCCTAGGGGAAAACTACTCATACCGTTGTAATGGGGCGAGTTTCTACTTTCAGATGCAACAGAAACTTTGCGGATTGGTCAATCCGTTCGCGAGATATGGCAGTTTTGAGGTAAGAAACGCTTGAGAAACTCCCAATTTTCGCAGTTCTGATGCTCGAAACGAATAACTAGAACGGCCTAGGGGAAAACTACTCATACCGTTGTAATGGGGCGAGTTTCTACTTTCAGATGCAACAGAAACTTTGCGGATTGGTCAATCCGTTCGCGAGATATGGCAGTTTTGAGGTAAGAAACGCTTGAGAAACTCCAAATTTGCTTAGTTCTGATGCTCGAAACGAATAACTAGAACGGCCTAGGGGAAAACTACTCATACCGTTGTAATGGGGCGAGTTTCTACTTTCAGATGCAACAGAAACTTTGCGGATTGGTCAATCCGTTCGCGAGATATGGCAGTTTTGAGGTAAGAAACGCTTGAGAAACTCCAAATTTTCTTAGTTCTGATGCTCGAAACGAATAACTAGAACGGCCTAGGGGAAAACTACTCATACCGTTGTAATGGGGCGAGTTTCTACTTTCAGATGCAACAGAAACTTTGCGGATTGGTCAATCCGTTCGCGAGATATGGCAGTTTTGAGGTAAGAAACGCTTGAGAAACTCCCAATTTTCGCCGTTCTGATGCTCGAAACGAATAACTAGAACTTCCTAGGGGAAAACTACCCATACCGTTGTATTGGGGCGAGTTTCTACTTTCAGATGCAACAGAAACTTTGCGGATTGGTCAATCCGTTCGCGAGATATGGCAGTTTTGAGGTAAGAAACGCTTGAGAAACTCCCAATTTTCGCAGTTCTGATGCTCGAAACGAATAACTAGAACTTCCTAGGGGAAAACTACCCATACCGTTGTATTGGGGCGAGTTTCTACTTTCAGATGCAACAGAAACTTTGCGGATTGGTCAATCCGTTCGCGAGATATGGCAGTTTTGAGGTAAGAAACGCTTGAGAAACTCCAAATTTTCGCAGTTCTGATGCTCGAAACGAATAACTAGAACGGCCTAGGGGAAAACTACTCATACCGTTGTAATGGGGCGAGTTTCTACTTTCAGATGCAACAGAAACTTTGCGGATTGGTCAATCCGTTCGCGAGATATGGCAGTTTTGAGGTAAGAAACGCTTGAGAAACTCCCAATTTTCGCAGTTCTGATGCTCGAAACGAATAACTAGAACGGCCTAGGGGAAAACTACTCATACCGTTGTATTGGGGCGAGTTTCTACTTTCAGATGCAACAGAAACTTTGCGGATTGGTCAATCCGTTCGCGAGATATGGCAGTTTTGAGGTAAGAAACGCTTGAGAAACTCCAAATTTTCTTAGTTCTGATGCTCGAAACGAATAACTAGAACGGTCTAGGGGAAAACTACTCATACCGTTGTAATGGGGCGTGTTTCTACTTTCAGATGCAACAGAAACTTTGCGGATTGGTCAATCCGTTCGCGAGATATGGCAGTTTTGAGGTTAGAAACGCTTGAGAAACTCCAAATTTTCGCAGTTCTGATGCTCGAAACGAATAACTAGAACGGCCTAGGGGAAAACTACTCATACCGTTGTAATGGGGCGTGTTTCTACTTTCAGATGCAACCGAAACTTTGCGGATTGGTCAATCCGTTCGCGAGATATGGCAGTTTTGAGGTAAGAAACGCTTGAGAAACTCCAAATTTTCGCAGTTCTGATGCTCGAAACGAATAACTAGAACGGCCTAGGGGAAAACTACTCATACCTTTGTAATGGGGCGAGTTTCTACTTTCAGATGCAACAGAAACTTTGCGGATTGGTCAATCCGTTCGCGAGATATGGCAGTTTTGAGGTAACAAACGCTTGAGAAACTCCAAATTTTCTTAGTTCTGATGCTCGAAACGAATAACTAGAACGGCCTAGGGGAAAACTACTCGTACCGTTGTAATGGGTCGAGTTTCTACTTTCTGATGCAACAGAAACTTTGCGGATTGGTCAATCCGTTCGCGAGATATGGCAGTTTTGAGGTAAGAAACGCTTGAGAAACTCCCAATTTTCGCAGTTCTGATGCTCGAAACGAATAACTAGAACGGCCTAGGGGAAAACTACTCATACCGTTGTAATGGGGCGAGTTTCTACTTTCAGATGCAACAGAAACTTTGCGGATTGGTCAATCCGTTCGCGAGATATGGCAGTTTTGAGGTAAGAAACGCTTGAGAAACTCCAAATTTTCTTAGTTCTGATGCTCGAAACGAATAACTAGAACGGCCTAGGGGAAAACTACTCATACCGTTGTAATGGGGCGAGTTTCTACTTTCAGATGCAACAGAAACTTTGCGGATTGGTCAATCCGTTCGCGAGATATGGCAGTTTTGAGGTAAGAAACGCTTGAGAAACTCCCAATTTTCGCAGTTCTGATGCTCGAAACGAATAACTAGAACTTCCTAGGGGAAAACTACCCATACCGTTGTATTGGGGCGAGTTTCTACTTTCAGATGCAACAGAAACTTTGCGGATTGGTCAATCCGTTCGCGAGATATGGCAGTTTTGAGGTAAGAAACGCTTGAGAAACTCCAAATTTTCGCAGTTCTGATGCTCGAAACGAATAACTAGAACGGCCTAGGGGAAAACTACTCATACCGTTGTAATGGGGCGAGTTTCTACTTTCAGATGCAACAGAAACTTTGCGGATTGGTCAATCCGTTCGCGAGATATGGCAGTTTTGAGGTAAGAAACGCTTGAGAAACTCCCAATTTTCGCAGTTCTGATGCTCGAAACGAATAACTAGAACGGCCTAGGGGAAAACTACTCATACCGTTGTATTGGGGCGAGTTTCTACTTTCAGATGCAACAGAAACTTTGCGGATTGGTCAATCCGTTCGCGAGATATGGCAGTTTTGAGGTAAGAAACGCTTGAGAAACTCCAAATCTTCGTAGTTCTGATGCTCGAAACGAATAACTAGAACGGCCTAGGGGAAAACTACTCATACCGTTGTAATGGGGCGAGTTTCTACTTCCAGATGCAAGAGAAATTTTGCGGATTGGTCAATCCGTTCGCGAGATATGGCAGTTTTGAGGTAAGAAACGCTTGAGAAACTCCAAATTTTCTTAGTTTTAATGCTCGAAACGAATAACTAGAACGGCCTAGGGGAAAACTACTCATACCGTTGTAATGGGGCGAGTTTCTACTTTCAGATGCAACAGAAACTTTGCGGATTGGTCAATCCGTTCGCGAGATATGGCAGTTTTGAGGTAAGAAACGCTTGAGAAACTCCCAATTTTCGCAGTTCTGATGCTCGAAACGAATAACTAGGACGGCCTAGGGGAAAACTACTCATACCGTTGTAATGGGGCGAGTTTCTACTTTCAGATGCAACAGAAACTTTGCGGATTGGTCAATCCGTTCGCGAGATATGGCAGTTTTGAGGTAAGGAACGCTTGAGAAACTCCCAATTTTCGCAGTTCTGATGCTCGAAACGAATAACTAGAACGGCCTAGGGGAAAACTAATCGTACCGTTGTAATGGGGCGAGTTTCTACGTTCAGATGCAACAGAAACTTTGCGGATTGGTCAATCCGTTCGCGAGATATGGCAGTTTTGAGGTAAGAAACGCTTGAGAAACTCCAAATTTTCTTAGTTCTGATGCTCGAAACGAATAACTAGAACGGTCTAGGGGAAAACTACTCATACCGTTGTAATGGGGCGTGTTTCTACTTTCAGATGCAACAGAAACTTTGCGGATTGGTCAATCCGTTCGCGAGATATGGCAGTTTTGAGGTTAGAAACGCTTGAGAAACTCCAAATTTTCGCAGTTCTGATGCTCGAAACGAATAACTAGAACGGCCTAGGGGAAAACTACTCATACCGTTGTAATGGGGCGTGTTTCTACTTTCAGATGCAACCGAAACTTTGCGGATTGGTCAATCCGTTCGCGAGATATGGCAGTTTTGAGGTAAGAAACGCTTGAGAAACTCCAAATTTTCGCAGTTCTGATGCTCGAAACGAATAACTAGAACGGCCTAGGGGAAAACTACTCATACCTTTGTAATGGGGCGAGTTTCTACTTTCAGATGCAACAGAAACTTTGCGGATTGGTCAATCCGTTCGCGAGATATGGCAGTTTTGAGGTAACAAACGCTTGAGAAACTCCAAATTTTCTTAGTTCTGATGCTCGAAACGAATAACTAGAACGGCCTAGGGGAAAACTACTCGTACCGTTGTAATGGGTCGAGTTTCTACTTTCTGATGCAACAGAAACTTTGCGGATTGGTCAATCCGTTCGCGAGATATGGCAGTTTTGAGGTAAGAAACGCTTGAGAAACTCCCAATTTTCGCAGTTCTGATGCTCGAAACGAATAACTAGAACGGCCTAGGGGAAAACTACTCATACCGTTGTAATGGGGCGAGTTTCTACTTTCAGATGCAACAGAAACTTTGCGGATTGGTCAATCCGTTCGCGAGATATGGCAGTTTTGAGGTAAGAAACGCTTGAGAAACTCCAAATTTTCTTAGTTCTGATGCTCGAAACGAATAACTAGAACGGCCTAGGGGAAAACTACTCATACCTTTGTAATGGGGCGAGTTTCTACTTTCAGATGCAACAGAAACTTTGCGGATTGGTCAATCCGTTCGCGAGATATGGCAGTTTTGAGGTAAGAAACGCTTGAGAAACTCCCAATTTTCGCAGTTCTGATGCTCGAAACGAATAACTAGAACGGCGTAGGGGAAAACTACTCATACCGTTGTAATGGGGCGAGTTTCTACTTTCAGATGCAACAGAAACTTTGCGGATTGGTCAATCCGTTCGCGAGATATGGCAGTTTTGAGGTAAGAAACGCTTGAGAAACTCCAAATTTTCTTAGTTCTGATGCTCGAAACGAATAACTAGAACGGCCTAGGGGAAAACTACTCATACCGTTGTAATGGGGCGAGTTTCTACTTTCAGATGCAACAGAAACTTTGCGGATTGGTCAATCCGTTCGCGAGATATGGCAGTTTTGAGGTAAGAAACGCTTGAGAAACTCCCAATTTTCGCAGTTCTGATGCTCGAAACGAATAACTAGAACGGCCTAGGGGAAAACTACTCATACCGTTGTAATGGGGCGAGTTTCTACTTTCAGATGCAACAGAAACTTTGCGGATTGGTCAATCCGTTCGCGAGATATGGCAGTTTTGAGGTAAGAAACGCTTGAGAAACTCCAAATTTTCTTAGTTCTGATGCTCGAAACGAATAACTAGAACGGCCTAGGGGAAAACTACTCATACCGTTGTAATGGGGCGAGTTTCTACTTTCAGATGCAACAGAAACTTTGCGGATTGGTCAATCCGTTCGCGAGATATGGCAGTTTTGAGGTAAGAAACGCTTGAGAAACTCCCAATTTTCGCAGTTCTGATGCTCGAAACGAATAACTAGAACGGCCTAGGGGAAAACTACTCATACCGTTGTAATGGGGCGAGTTTCTACTTTCAGATGCAACAGAAACTTTGCGGATTGGTCAATCCGTTCGCGAGATATGGCAGTTTTGAGGTAAGAAACGCTTGAGAAACTCCCAATTTTCGCAGTTCTGATGCTCGAAACGAATAACTAGAACGGCCTAGGGGAAAACTACTCATACCGTTGTAATGGGGCGAGTTTCTACTTTCAGATGCAACAGAAACTTTGCGGATTGGTCAATCCGTTCGCGAGATATGGCAGTTTTGAGGTAAGAAACGCTTGAGAAACTCCAAATTTGCTTAGTTCTGATGCTCGAAACGAATAACTAGAACGGCCTAGGGGAAAACTACTCATACCGTTGTAATGGGGCGAGTTTCTACTTTCAGATGCAACAGAAACTTTGCGGATTGGTCAATCCGTTCGCGAGATATGGCAGTTTTGAGGTAAGAAACGCTTGAGAAACTCCCAATTTTCGCCGTTCTGATGCTCGAAACGAATAACTAGAACTTCCTAGGGGAAAACTACCCATACCGTTGTATTGGGGCGAGTTTCTACTTTCAGATGCAACAGAAACTTTGCGGATTGGTCAATCCGTTCGCGAGATATGGCAGTTTTGAGGTAAGGAACGCTTGAGAAACTCCCAATTTTCGCAGTTCTGATGCTCGAAACGAATAACTAGAACTTCCTAGGGGAAAACTACCCATACCGTTGTATTGGGGCGAGTTTCTACTTTCAGATGCAACAGAAACTTTGCGGATTGGTCAATCCGTTCGCGAGATATGGCAGTTTTGAGGTAAGAAACGCTTGAGAAACTCCAAATTTTCGCAGTTCTGATGCTCGAAACGAATAACTAGAACGGCCTAGGGGAAAACTACTCATACCGTTGTAATGGGGCGAGTTTCTACTTTCAGATGCAACAGAAACTTTGCGGATTGGTCAATCCGTTCGCGAGATATGGCAGTTTTGAGGTAAGAAACGCTTGAGAAACTCCCAATTTTCGCAGTTCTGATGCTCGAAACGAATAACTAGAACGGCCTAGGGGAAAACTACTCATACCGTTGTATTGGGGCGAGTTTCTACTTTCAGATGCAACAGAAACTTTGCGGATTGGTCAATCCGTTCGCGAGATATGGCAGTTTTGAGGTAAGAAACGCTTGAGAAACTCCAAATCTTCGTAGTTCTGATGCTCGAAACGAATAACTAGAACGGCCTAGGGGAAAACTACTCATACCGTTGTAATGGGGCGAGTTTCTACTTCCAGATGCAAGAGAAATTTTGCGGATTGGTCAATCCGTTCGCGAGATATGGCAGTTTTGAGGTAAGAAACGCTTGAGAAACTCCCAATTTTCGCAGTTCTGATGCTCGAAACGAATAACTAGAACGGCCTAGGGGAAAACTAATCGTACCGTTGTAATGGGGCGAGTTTCTACTTTCAGATGCAACAGAAACTTTGCGGATTGGTCAATCCGTTCGCGAGATATGGCAGTTTTGAGGTAAGAAACGCTTGAGAAACTCCAAATTTTCTTAGTTCTGATGCTCGAAACGAATAACTAGAACGGTCTAGGGGAAAACTACTCATACCGTTGTAATGGGGCGTGTTTCTACTTTCAGATGCAACAGAAACTTTGCGGATTGGTCAATCCGTTCGCGAGATATGGCAGTTTTGAGGTTAGAAACGCTTGAGAAACTCCAAATTTTCGCAGTTCTGATGCTCGAAACGAATAACTAGAACGGCCTAGGGGAAAACTACTCATACCGTTGTAATGGGGCGTGTTTCTACTTTCAGATGCAACCGAAACTTTGCGGATTGGTCAATCCGTTCGCGAGATATGGCAGTTTTGAGGTAAGAAACGCTTGAGAAACTCCAAATTTTCGCAGTTCTGATGCTCGAAACGAATAACTAGAACGGCCTAGGGGAAAACTACTCATACCTTTGTAATGGGGCGAGTTTCTACTTTCAGATGCAACAGAAACTTTGCGGATTGGTCAATCCGTTCGCGAGATATGGCAGTTTTGAGGTAACAAACGCTTGAGAAACTCCAAATTTTCTTAGTTCTGATGCTCGAAACGAATAACTAGAACGGCCTAGGGGAAAACTACTCGTACCGTTGTAATGGGGCGAGTTTCTACTTTCAGATGCAACAGAAACTTTGCGGATTGGTCAATCCGTTCGCGAGATATGGCAGTTTTGAGGTAAGAAACGCTTGAGAAACTCCCAATTTTCGCAGTTCTGATGCTCGAAACGAATAACTAGAACGGCCTAGGGGAAAACTACTCATACCGTTGTATTGGGGCGAGTTTCTACTTTCAGATGCAACAGAAACTTTGCGGATTGGTCAATCCGTTCGCGAGATATGGCAGTTTTGAGGTAAGAAACGCTTGAGAAACTCCAAATCTTCGTAGTTCTGATGCTCGAAACGAATAACTAGAACGGCCTAGGGGAAAACTACTCATACCGTTGTATTGGGGCGAGTTTCTACTTTCAGATGCAACAGAAACTTTGCGGATTGGTCAATCCGTTCGTGAGATATGGCAGTTTTGAGGTAAGAAACGCTTGAGAAACTCCAAATTTTCGCAGTTCTGATGCTCGAAACGAATAACTAGAGCGGCCTAGGGGAAAACTACTCATACCGTTGTAATGGGGCGAGTTTCTACTTTCAGATGCAACAGAAACTTTGCGGATTGGTCAATCCGTTCGCGAGATATGGCAGTTTTGAGGTAAGAAACGCTTGAGAAACTCCCAATTTTCGCAGTTCTGATGCTCGAAACGAATAACTAGAACGGCCTAGGGGAAAACTACTCATACCGTTGTATTGGGGCGAGTTTCTACTTTCAGATGCAACAGAAACTTTGCGGATTGGTCAATCCGTTCGCGAGATATGGCAGTTTTGAAGTAAGAAACGCTTGAGAAACTCCAAATCTTCGTAGTTCTGATGCTCGAAACGAATAACTAGAACGGCCTAGGGGAAAACTACTCATACCGTTGTAATGGGGCGAGTTTCTACTTCCAGATGCAAGAGAAATTTTGCGGATTGGTCAATCCGTTCGCGAGATATGGCAGTTTTGAGGTAAGAAACGCTTGAGAAACTCCAAATTTTCTTAGTTCTGATGCTCGAAACGAATAACTAGAACGGCCTAGGGGAAAACTACTCATACCGTTGTAATGGGGCGAGTTTCTACTTTCAGATGCAACAGAAACTTTGCGGATTGGTCAATCCGTTCGCGAGATATGGCAGTTTTGAGGTAAGAAACGCTTGAGAAACTCCCAATTTTCGCAGTTCTGATGCTCGAAACGAATAACTAGAACGGCCTAGGGGAAAACTACTCATACCGTTGTAATGGGGCGAGTTTCTACTTTCAGATGCAACAGAAACTTTGCGGATTGGTCAATCCGTTCGCGAGATATGGCAGTTTTGAGGTAAGGAACGCTTGAGAAACTCCCAATTTTCGCAGTTCTGATGCTCGAAACGAATAACTAGAACGGCCTAGGGGAAAACTACTCGTACCGTTGTAATGGGGCGAGTTTCTACTTTCAGATGCAACAGAAACTTTGCGGATTGGTCAATCCGTTCGCGAGATATGGCAGTTTTGAGGTAAGAAACGCTTGAGAAACTCCAAATTTTCTTAGTTCTGATGCTCGAAACGAATAACTAGAACGGTCTAGGGGAAAACTACTCATACCGTTGTAATGGGGCGTGTTTCTACTTTCAGATGCAACAGAAACTTTGCGGATTGGTCAATCCGTTCGCGAGATATGGCAGTTTTGAGGTTAGAAACGCTTGAGAAACTCCAAATTTTCGCAGTTCTGATGCTCGAAACGAATAACTAGAACGGCCTAGGGGAAAACTACTCATACCGTTGTAATGGGGCGTGTTTCTACTTTCAGATGCAACCGAATCTTTGCGGATTGGTCAATCCGTTCGCGAGATATGGCAGTTTTGAGGTAAGAAACGCTTGAGAAACTCCAAATTTTCGCAGTTCTGATGCTCGAAACGAATAACTAGAACGGCCTAGGGGAAAACTACTCATACCTTTGTAATGGGGCGAGTTTCTACTTTCAGATGCAACAGAAACTTTGCGGATTGGTCAATCCGTTCGCGAGATATGGCAGTTTTGAGGTAACAAACGCTTGAGAAACTCCAAATTTTCTTAGTTCTGATGCTCGAAACGAATAACTAGAACGGCCTAGGGGAAAACTACTCGTACCGTTGTAATGGGGCGAGTTTCTACTTTCAGATGCAACAGAAACTTTGCGGATTGGTCAATCCGTTCGCGAGATATGGCAGTTTTGAGGTAAGAAACGCTTGAGAAACTCCCAATTTTCGCAGTTCTGATGCTCGAAACGAATAACTAGAACGGCCTAGGGGAAAACTACTCATACCGTTGTATTGGGGCGAGTTTCTACTTTCAGATGCAACAGAAACTTTGCGGATTGGTCAATCCGTTCGCGAGATATGGCAGTTTTGAGGTAAGAAACGCTTGAGAAACTCCAAATCTTCGTAGTTCTGATGCTCGAAACGAATAACTAGAACGGCCTAGGGGAAAACTACTCATACCGTTGTAATGGGGCGAGTTTCTACTTCCAGATGCAAGAGAAATTTTGCGGATTGGTCAATCCGTTCGCGAGATATGGCAGTTTTGAGGTAAGAAACGCTTGAGAAACTCCAAATTTTCGCAGTTCTGATGCTCGAAACGAATAACTAGAACGGCCTAGGGGAAAACTACTCATACCTTTGTAATGGGGCGAGTTTCTACTTTCAGATGCAACAGAAACTTTGCGGATTGGTCAATCCGTTCGCGAGATATGGCAGTTTTGAGGTAAGAAACGCTTGAGAAACTCCCAATTTTCGCAGTTCTGATGCTCGAAACGAATAACTAGAACTTCCTAGGGGAAAACTACTCATACCGTTGTGTTGGGGCGAGTTTCTACTTTCAGATGCAACAGAAACTTTGCGGATTGGTCAATCCGTTCGCGAGATATGGCAGTTTTGAGGTAAGAAACGCTTGAGAAACTCCAAATCTTCGTAGTTCTGATGCTCGAAACGAATAACTAGAACAGCCTAGGGGAAAACTACTCATACCGTTGTAATGGGGCGAGTTTCTACTTCCAGATGCAAGAGAAATTTTGCGGATTGGTCAATCCGTTCGCGAGATATGGCAGTTTTGAGGTAAGAAACGCTTGAGAAACTCCAAATTTTCTTAGTTCTGATGCTCGAAACGAATAACTAGAACGGCCTAGGGGAAAACTACTCATACCGTTGTAATGGGGCTAGTTTCTACTTTCAGATGCAACAGAAACTTTGCGGATTGGTCAATCCGTTCGCGAGATATGGCAGTTTTGAGGTAAGAAACGCTTGAGAAACTCCCAATTTCCGCAGTTCTGATGCTCGAAACGAATAACTAGAACGGCCTAGGGGAAAACTACTCACACCGTTGTAATGGGGCGAGTTTCTACTTTCAGATGCAACAGAAACTTTGCGGATTGGTCAATCCGTTCGCGAGATATGGCAGTTTTGAGGTAAGGAACGCTTGAGAAACTCCCAATTTTCGCAGTTCTGATGCTCGAAACGAATAACTAGAACGGCCTAGGGGAAAACTACTCGTACCGTTGTAATGGGGCGAGTTTCTACTTTCAGATGCAACAGAAACTTTGCGGATTGGTCAATCCGTTCGCGAGATATGGCAGTTTTGAGGTAAGAAACGCTTGAGAAACTCCCAATTTTCGCAGTTCTGATGCTCGAAACGAATAACTAGAACGGCCTAGGGGAAAACTACTCATACCGTTGTATTGGGGCGAGTTTCTACTTTCAGATGCAACAGAAACTTTGCGGATTGGTCAATCCGTTCGCGAGATATGGCAGTTTTGAGGTAAGAAACGCTTGAGAAACTCCAAATCTTCGTAGTTCTGATGCTCGAAACGAATAACTAGAACGGCCTAGGGGAAAACTACTCATACCGTTGGAATGGGGCGAGTTTCTACTTCCAGATGCAAGAGAAATTTTGCGGATTGGTCAATCCGTTCGCGAGATATGGCAGTTTTGAGGTAAGAAACGCTTGAGAAACTCCAAATTTTCTTAGTTCTGATGCTCGAAACGAATAACTAGAACGGCCTAGGGGAAAACTACTCATACCGTTGTAATGGGGCGAGTTTCTACTTTCAGATGCAACAGAAACTTTGCGGATTGGTCAATCCGTTCGCGAGATATGGCAGTTTTGAGGTAAGAAACGCTTGAGAAACTCCCAATTTTCGCAGTTCTGATGCTCGAAACGAATAACTAGAACTTCCTAGGGGAAAACTACTCATACCGTTGTATTGGGGCGAGTTTCTACTTTCAGATGCAACAGAAACTTTGCGGATTGGTCAATCCGTTCGCGAGATATGGCAGTTTTGAGGTAAGAAACGCTTGAGAAACTCCAAATTTTCTTAGTTCTGATGCTCGAAACGAATAACTAGAACGGCCTAGGGGAAAACTACTCATACCGTTGTAATGGGGCGAGTTTCTACTTTCAGATGCAACAGAAACTTTGCGGATTGGTCAATCCGTTCGCGAGATATGGCAGTTTTGAGGTAAGAAACGCTTGAGAAACTCCCAATTTTCGCAGTTCTGATGCTCGAAACGAATAACTAGAACTTCCTAGGGGAAAACTACCCATACCGTTGTATTGGGGCGAGTTTCTACTTTCAGATGCAACAGAAACTTTGCGGATTGGTCAATCCGTTCGCGAGATATGGCAGTTTTGAGGTAAGAAACGCTTGAGAAACTCCAAATTTTCGTAGTTCTGATGCTCGAAACGAATAACTAGAACGGCCTAGGGGAAAACTACTCATACCGTTGTAATGGGGCGAGTTTCTACTTTCAGATGCAACAGAAACTTTGCGGATTGGTCAATCCGTTCGCGAGATATGGCAGTTTTGAGGTAAGAAACGCTTGAGAAACTCCCAATTTTCGCCGTTCTGATGCTCGAAACGAATAACTAGAACTTCCTAGAGGAAAACTACCCATACCGTTGTATTGGGGCGAGTTTCTACTTTCAGATGCAACAGAAACTTTGCGGATTGGTCAATCCGTTCGCGAGATATGGCAGTTTTGAGGTAAGAAACGCTTGAGAAACTCCCAATTTTCGCAGTTCTGATGCTCGAAACGAATAACTAGAACGGCCTAGGGGAAAACTACTCATACCGTTGTAATGGGGCGAGTTTCTACTTCCAGATGCAAGAGAAATTTTGCGGATTGGTCAATCCGTTCGCGAGATATGGCAGTTTTGAGGTAAGAAACGCTTGAGAAACTCCAAATTTTCTTAGTTTTGATGCTCGAAACGAATAACTAGAACGGCCTAGGGGAAAACTACTCATACCGTTGTAATGGGGCGAGTTTCTACTTTCAGATGCAACAGAAACTTTGCGGATTGGTCAATCCGTTCGCGAGATATGGCAGTTTTGAGGTAAGAAACGCTTGAGAAACTCTCAATTTTCGCAGTTCTGATGCTCGAAACGAATAACTAGAACGGCCTAGGGGAAAACTACTCATACCGTTGTAATAGGGCGAGTTTCTACTTTCAGATGCAACAGAAACTTTGCGGATTGGTCAATCCGTTCGCGAGATATGGCAGTTTTGAGGTAAGGAACGCTTGAGAAACTCCCAATTTTCGCAGTTCTGATGCTCGAAACGAATAACTAGAACGGCCTAGGGGGAAACTACTCATACCGTTGTAATGGGGCGAGTTTCTACTTTCAGATGCAACAGAAACTTTGCGGATTGGTCAATCCGTTCGCGAGATATGGCAGTTTTGAGGTAAGAAACGCTTGAGAAACTCCAAATTTTCTTAGTTCTGATGCTCGAAACGAATAACTAGAACGGTCTAGGGGAAAACTACTCATACCGTTGTAATGGGGCGTGTTTCTACTTTCAGATGCAACAGAAACTTTGCGGATTGGTCAATCCGTTCGCGAGATATGGCAGTTTTGAGGTTAGAAACGCTTGAGAAACTCCAAATTTTCGCAGTTCTGATGCTCGAAACGAATAACTAGAACGGCCTAGGGGAAAACTACTCATACCGTTGTAATGGGGCGTGTTTCTACTTTCAGATGCAACCGAAACTTTGCGGATTGGTCAATCCGTTCGCGAGATATGGCAGTTTTGAGGTAAGAAACGCTTGAGAAACTCCAAATTTTCGCAGTTCTGATGCTCGAAACGAATAACTAGAACGGCCTAGGGGAAAACTACTCATACCTTTGTAATGGGGCGAGTTTCTACTTTCAGATGCAACAGAAACTTTGCGGATTGGTCAATCCGTTCGCGAGATATGGCAGTTTTGAGGTAACAAACGCTTGAGAAACTCCAAATTTTCTTAGTTCTGATGCTCGAAACGAATAACTAGAACGGCCTAGGGGAAAACTACTCGTACCGTTGTAATGGGGCGAGTTTCTACTTTCAGATGCAACGGAAACTTTGCGGATTGGTCAATCCGTTCGCGAGATATGGCAGTTTTGAGGTAAGAAACGCTTGAGAAACTCCCAATTTTCGCAGTTCTGATGCTCGAAACGAATAACTAGAACGGCCTAGGGGAAAACTACTCATACCGTTGTATTGGGGCGAGTTTCTACCTTCAGATGCAACAGAAACTTTGCGGATTGGTCAATCCGTTCGCGAGATATGGCAGTTTTGAGGTAAGAAACGCTTGAGAAACTCCAAATCTTCGTAGTTCTGATGCTCGAAACGAATAACTAGAACGGCCTAGGGGAAAACTACTCATACCGTTGTAATGGGGCGAGTTTCTACTTTCAGATGCAACAGAAACTTTGCGGATTGGTCAATCCGTTCGCGAGATATGGCAGTTTTGAGGTAAGAAACGCTTGAGAAACTCCAAATTTTCTTAGTTCTGATGCTCGAAACGAATAACTAGAACGGTCTAGGGGAAAACTACTCATACCGTTGTAATGGGGCGTGTTTCTACTTTCAGATGCAACCGAAACTTTGCGGATTGGTCAATCCGTTCGCGAGATATGGCAGTTTTGAGGTAAGAAACGCTTGAGAAACTCCAAATTTTCGCAGTTCTGATGCTCGAAACGAATAACTAGAACGGCCTAGGGGAAAACTACTCATACCTTTGTAATGGGGCGAGTTTCTACTTTCAGATGCAACAGAAACTTTGCGGATTGGTCAATCCGTTCGCGAGATATGGCAGTTTTGAGGTAACAAACGCTTGAGAAACTCCAAATTTTCTTAGTTCTGATGCTCGAAACGAATAACTAGAACGGCCTAGGGGAAAACTACTCGTACCGTTGTAATGGGGCGAGTTTCTACTTTCAGATGCAACGGAAACTTTGCGGATTGGTCAATCCGTTCGCGAGATATGGCAGTTTTGAGGTAAGAAACGCTTGAGAAACTCCCAATTTTCGCAGTTCTGATGCTCGAAACGAATAACTAGAACGGCCTAGGGGAAAACTACTCATACCGTTGTATTGGGGCGAGTTTCTACCTTCAGATGCAACAGAAACTTTGCGGATTGGTCAATCCGTTCGCGAGATATGGCAGTTTTGAGGTAAGAAACGCTTGAGAAACTCCAAATTTTCGCCGTTCTGATGCTCGAAACGAATAACTAGAACTTCCTAGGGGAAAACTACCCATACCGTTGTATTGGGGCGAGTTTCTACTTTCAGATGCAACAGAAACTTTGCGGATTGGTCAATCCGTTCGCGAGATATGGCAGTTTTGAGGTAAGAAACGCTTGAGAAACTCCCAATTTTCGCAGTTCTGATGCTCGAAACGAATAACTAGAACGGCCTAGGGGAAAACTACTCATACCGTTGTAATGGGGCGAGTTTCTACTTCCAGATGCAAGAGAAATTTTGCGGATTGGTCAATCCGTTCGCGAGATATGGCAGTTTTGAGGTAAGAAACGCTTGAGAAACTCCAAATTTTCTTAGTTTTGATGCTCGAAACGAATAACTAGAACGGCCTAGGGGAAAACCACTCATACCGTTGTAATGGGGCGAGTTTCTACTTTCAGATGCAACAGAAACTTTGCGGATTGGTCAATCCGTTCGCGAGATATGGCAGTTTTGAGGTAAGAAACGCTTGAGAAACTCTCAATTTTCGCAGTTCTGATGCTCGAAACGAATAACTAGAACGGCCTAGGGGAAAACTACTCATACCGTTGTAATGGGGCGAGTTTCTACTTTCAGATGCAACAGAAACTTTGCGGATTGGTCAATCCGTTCGCGAGATATGGCAGTTTTGAGGTAAGAAACGCTTGAGAAACTCCCAATTTTCGCAGTTCTGATGCTCGAAACGAATAACTAGAACGGCCTAGGGGAAAACTACTCATACCGTTGTATTGGGGCGAGTTTCTACTTTCAGATGCAACAGAAACTTTGCGGATTGGTCAATCCGTTCGCGAGATATGGCAGTTTTGAGGTAAGAAACGCTTGAGAAACTCCAACTCTTCGTAGTTCTGATGCTCGAAACGAATAACTAGAACGGCCTAGGGGAAAACTACTCATACCGTTGTATTGGGGCGAGTTTCTACTTTCAGATGCAACAGAAACTTTGCGGATTGGTCAATCCGTTCGCGAGATATGGCAGTTTTGGGGTAAGAAACGCTTGAGAAACTCCCAATTTTCGCAGTTCTGATGCTCGAAACGACTAACTAGAACGGCCTAGGGGAAAACTACTCATACCGTTGTAATGGGTCGAGTTTCTACTTTCAGATGCAACAGAAACTTTGCGGATTGGTCAATCCGTTCGCGAGATATGGCAGTTTTGAGGTAAGAAACGCTTGAGAAACTCCCAATTTTCGCAGTTCTGATGCTCGAAACGAATAACTAGAACGGCCTAGGGGAAAACTACTCATACCGTTGTAATGGGGCGAGTATCTACTTTCAGATGCAACAGAAACTTTGCGGATTGGTCAATCCGTTCGCGAGATATGGCAGTTTTGAGGTAAGAAACGCTTGAGAAACTCCAAATTTTCTTAGTTCTGATGCTCGAAACGAATAACTAGAACGGCCTAGGGGAAAACTACTCATACCGTTGTAATGGGGCGAGTTTCTACTTTCAGATGCAACAGAAACTTTGCGGATTGGTCAATCCGTTCGCGAGATATGGCAGTTTTGAGGTAAGAAACGCTTGAGAAACTCCAAATTTTCTTAGTTCTGATGCTCGAAACGAATAACTAGAACGGCCTAGGGGAAAACTACTCATACCGTTGTAATGGGGCGAGTTTCTACTTTCAGATGCAACAGAAACATTGCGGATTGGTCAATCCGTTAGCGAGATATGGCAGTTTTGAGGTAAGAAACGCTTGAGAAACTCCCAATTTTCGCAGTTCTGATGCTCGAAACGAATAACTAGAACGGCCTAGGGGAAAACTACTCATACCGTTGTAATGGGGCGTGTTTCTACTTTCAGATGCAACAGAAACTTTGCGGATTGGTCAATCCGTTCGCGAGATATGGCAGTTTTGAGGTAAGAAACGCTTGAGAAACTCCAAATTTTCGCAGTTCTGATGCTCGAAACGAATAACTAGAACGGCCTAGGGGAAAACTACTCATACCTTTGTAATGGGGCGAGTTTCTACTTTCAGATGCAACAGAAACTTTGCGGATTGGTCAATCCGTTCGCGAGATATGGCAGTTTTGAGGTAAGAAACGCTTGAGAAACTCCAAATTTTCTTAGTTCTGATGCTCGAAACGAATAACTAGAACGGCCTAGGGGAAAACTACTCATACCGTTGTAATGGGGCGAGTTTCTACTTTCAGATGCAACAGAAACTTTGCGGATTGGTCAATCCGTTCGCGAGATATGGCAGTTTTGGGGTAAGAAACGCTTGAGAAACTCCCAATTTTCGCAGTTCTGATGCTCGAAACGAATAACTAGAACGGCCTAGGGGAATACTACTCATACCGTTGTAATGGGGCGAGTTTCTACTTTCAGATGCAACAGAAACTTTGCGGAATGGTCAATCCGTTCGCGAGATATGGCAGTTTTGAGGTAAGAAACGCTTGAGAAACTCCCAATTTTCGCAGTTCTGATGCTCGAAACGAATAACTAGAACGGCCTAGGGGAAAACTACTCATACCGTTGTAATGGGGCGAGTATCTACTTTCAGATGCAACAGAAACTTTGCGGATTGGTCAATCCGTTCGCGAGATATGGCAGTTTTGAGGTAAGAAACGCTTGAGAAACTCCCAATTTTCGCAGTTCTGATGCTCGCAACGAATAACTAGAACGGCCTAGGGGAAAACTACTCATACCGTTGTAATGGGGCGAGTTTCTACTTTCAGATGCAACAGAAACTTTGCGGATTGGTCAATCCGTTCGCGAGATATGGCAGTTTTGAGGTAAGAAACGCTTGAGAAACTCCAAATTTTCTTAGTTCTGATGCTGGAAACGAATAACTAGAACGGCCTAGGGGAAAACTACTAATACCGTTGTAATGGGGCGAGTATCTACTTTCAGATGCAACAGAAACTTTGCGGATTGGTCAATCCGTTCGCGAGATATGGCAGTTTTGAGGTAAGAAACGCTTGAGAAACTCCCAATTTTCGCAGTTCTGCTGCTCGCAACGAATAACTAGAACGGCCTAGGGGAAAACTACTCATACCGTTGTAATGGGGCGAGTTTCTACTTTCAGATGCAACAGAAACTTTGCGGATTGGTCAATCCGTTCGCGAGATATGGCAGTTTTGAGGTAAGAATCGCTTGAGAAACTCCAAATTTTCTTAGTTCTGATGCTCGAAACGAATAACTAGAACGGCCTAGGGGAAAACTACTCATACCTTTGTAATGGGGCGAGTTTCTACTTTCAGATGCAACAGAAACTTTGCGGATTGGTCAATCCGTTCGCGAGATATGGCAGTTTTGAGGTAAGAAACGCTTGAGAAACTCCCAATTTTCGCAGTTCTGATGCTCGAAACGAATAACTAGAACGGCCTAGGGGAAAACTACTCATACCGTTGTAATGGGGCGAGTTTCTACTTTCAGATGCAACAGAAACTTTGCGGATTGGTCAATCCGTTCGCGAGATATGGCAGTTTTGAGGTAAGAAACGCTTGAGAAACTCCAAATTTTCTTAGTTCTGATGCTCGAAACGAATAACTAGAACGGCCTAGGGGAAAACTACTCATACCGTTGTAATGGGGCGAGTTTCTACTTTCAGATGCAACAGAAACTTTGCGGATTGGTCAATCCGTTCGCGAGATATGGCAGTTTTGAGGTAAGAAACGCTTGAGAAACTCCAAATTTTCTTAGTTCTGATGCTCGAAACGAATAACTAGAACGGCCTAGGGGAAAACTACTCATACCGTTGTAATGGGGCGAGTTTCTACTTTCAGATGCAACAGAAACTTTGCGGATTGGTCAATCCGTTCGCGAGATATGGCAGTTTTGAGGTAAGAAACGCTTGAGAAACTCCAAATTTTCTTAGTTCTGATGCTCGAAACGAATAACTAGAACGGCCTAGGGGAAAACTACTCCTACCGTTGTAATGGGGCGAGTTTCTACTTTCAGATGCAACAGAAACTTTGCGGATTGGTCAATCCGTTCGCGAGATATGGCAATTTTGAGGTAAGAAACGCTTGAGAAACTCCCAATTGTCGCAGTTCTGATGCTCGAAACGAATAACTAGAACGGCCTAGGGGAAAACTACTCATACCGTTGTAATGGGGCGAGTTTCTACTTTCAGATGCAACAGAAACTTTGCGGATTGGTCAATCCGTTCGCGAGATATGGCAGTTTTGAGGTAAGAAACGCTTGAGAAACTCCAAATTTTCTTAGTTCTGATGCTCGAAACGAATAACTAGAACGGCCTAGGGGAAAACTACTCATACCGTTGTAATGGGGCGAGTTTCTACTTTCAGATGCAACAGAAACTTTGCGGATTGGTCAATCCGTTCGCGAGATATGGCAGTTTTGAGGTAAGAAACGCTTGAGAAACTCCAAATTTTCTTAGTTCTGATGCTCGAAACGAATAACTAGAACGGCCTAGGGGAAAACTACTCATACCGTTGTAATGGGGCGTGTTTCTACTTTCAGATGCAACAGAAACTTTGCGGATTGGTCAATCCGTTCGCGAGATATGGCAGTTTTGAGGTAAGAAACGCTTGAGAAACTCCAAATTTTCTTAGTTCTGATGCTCGAAACGAATAACTAGAACGGCCTAGGGGAAAACTACTCGTACCGTTGTAATGGGGCGAGTTTCTACTTTCAGATGCAACAGAAACTTTGCGGATTGGTCAATCCGTTCGCGAAATATGGCAGTTTTGAGGTAAGAAACGCTTGAGAAACTCCAAATTTTCGCAGTTCTGATGCTCGAAACGAATAACTAGAGCGGCCTAGGGGAAAACTACTCATACCGTTGTATTGGGGCGAGTTTCTACTTTCAGATGCAACAGAAACTTTGCGGATTGGTCAATCCGTTCGCGAGATATGGCAGTTTTGGGGTAAGAAACGCTTGAGAAACTCCCAATTTTCGCAGTTCTGATTCTCGAAACGACTAACTAGAACGGCCTAGGGGAAAACTACTCATACCGTTGTAATGGGTCGAGTTTCTACTTTCAGATGCAACAGAAACTTTGCGGATTGGTCAATCCGTTCGCGAGATATGGCAGTTTTGAGGTAAGAAACGCTTGAGAAACTCCCAATTTTCGCAGTTCTGATGCTCGAAACGAATAACTAGAACGGCCTAGGGGAAAACTACTCATACCGTTGTAATGGGGCGAGTATCTACTTTCAGATGCAACAGAAACTTTGCGGATTGGTCAATCCGTTCGCGAGATATGGCAGTTTTGAGGTAAGAAACGCTTGAGAAACTCCAAATTTTCTTAGTTCTGATGCTCGAAACGAATAACTAGAACGGCCTAGGGGAAAACTACTCATACCGTTGTAATGGGGCGAGTTTCTACTTTCAGATGCAACAGAAACTTTGCGGATTGGTCAATCCGTTCGCGAGATATGGCAGTTTTGAGGTAAGAAACGCTTGAGAAACTCCAAATTTTCTTAGTTCTGATGCTCGAAACGAATAACTAGAACGGCCTAGGGGAAAACTACTCATACCGTTGTAATGGGGCGAGTTTCTACTTTCAGATGCAACAGAAACATTGCGGATTGGTCAATCCGTTAGCGAGATATGGCAGTTTTGAGGTAAGAAACGCTTGAGAAACTCCCAATTTTCGCAGTTCTGATGCTCGAAACGAATAACTAGAACGGCCTAGGGGAAAACTACTCATACCGTTGTAATGGGGCGTGTTTCTACTTTCAGATGCAACAGAAACTTTGCGGATTGGTCAATCCGTTCGCGAGATATGGCAGTTTTGAGGTAAGAAACGCTTGAGAAACTCCAAATTTTCGCAGTTCTGATGCTCGAAACGAATAACTAGAACGGCCTAGGGGAAAACTACTCATACCTTTGTAATGGGGCGAGTTTCTACTTTCAGATGCAACAGAAACTTTGCGGATTGGTCAATCCGTTCGCGAGATATGGCAGTTTTGAGGTAAGAAACGCTTGAGAAACTCCAAATTTTCTTAGTTCTGATGCTCGAAACGAATAACTAGAACGGCCTAGGGGAAAACTACTCATACCGTTGTAATGGGGCGAGTTTCTACTTTCAGATGCAACAGAAACTTTGCGGATTGGTCAATCCGTTCGCGAGATATGGCAGTTTTGGGGTAAGAAACGCTTGAGAAACTCCCAATTTTCGCAGTTCTGATGCTCGAAACGAATAACTAGAACGGCCTAGGGGAAAACTACTCATACCGTTGTAATGGGGCGAGTTTCTACTTTCAGATGCAACAGAAACTTTGCGGAATGGTCAATCCGTTCGCGAGATATGGCAGTTTTGAGGTAAGAAACGCTTGAGAAACTCCCAATTTTCGCAGTTCTGATGCTCGAAACGAATAACTAGAACGGCCTAGGGGAAAACTACTCATACCGTTGTAATGGGGCGAGTATCTACTTTCAGATGCAACAGAAACTTTGCGGATTGGTCAATCCGTTCGCGAGATATGGCAGTTTTGAGGTAAGAAACGCTTGAGAAACTCCCAATTTTCGCAGTTCTGATGCTCGCAACGAATAACTAGAACGGCCTAGGGGAAAACTACTCATACCGTTGTAATGGGGCGAGTTTCTACTTTCAGATGCAACAGAAACTTTGCGGATTGGTCAATCGGTTCGCGAGATATGGCAGTTTTGAGGTAAGAAACGCTTGAGAAACTCCCAATTTTCGCAGTTCTGATGCTCGAAACGAGTAACTAGAACGGCCTAGGGGAAAACTACTCATACCGTTGTAATGGGTCGAGTTTCTACTTTCTGATGCAACAGAAACTTTGCGGATTGGTCAATCCGTTCGCGAGATATGGCAGTTTTGAGGTAAGAAACGCTTGAGAAACTCCCAATTTTCGCAGTTCTGATGCTCGAAACGAATAACTAGAACGGCCTAGGGGAAAACTACTCATACCGTTGTAATGGGGCGTGTTTCTACTTTCAGATGCAACAGAAACTTTGCGGATTGGTCAATCCGTTCGCGAGATATGGCAGTTTTGAGGTAAGAAACGCTTGAGAAACTCCAAATTTTCTTAGTTCTGATGCTCGAAACGAATAACTAGAACGGCCTAGGGGAAAACTACTCATACCGTTGTAATGGGGCGAGTTTCTACTTTCAGATGCAACAGAAACTTTGCGGATTGGTCAATCCGTTCGCGAGATATGGCAGTTTTGAGGTAAGAAACGCTTGAGAATCTCCCAATTTTCGCAGTTCTGATGCTCGAAACGAATAACTAGAACGGCCTAGGGGAAAACTACTCATACCGTTGTAATGGGGCGAGTTTCTACTTTCAGATGCAACAGAAACTTTGCGGATTGGTCAATCCGTTCGCGAGATATGGCAGTTTTGAGGTAAGAAACGCTTGAGAAACTCCAAATTTTCTTAGTTCTGATGCTCGAAACGAATAACTAGAACGGCCTAGGGGAAAACTACTCATACCGTTGTAATGGGGCGAGTTTCTACTTTCAGATGCAACAGAAACTTTGCGGATTGGTCAATCCGTTCGCGAGATATGGCAGTTTTGAGGTAAGAAACGCTTGAGAAACTCCCAATTTTCGCAGTTCTGATGCTCGAAACGAATAACTAGAACGGCCTAGGGGAAAACTACTCATACCTTTGTAATGGGGCGAGTTTCTACTTTCAGATGCAACAGAAACTTTGCGGATTGGTCAATCCGTTCGCGAGATATGGCAGTTTTGAGGTAAGAAACGCTTGAGAAACTCAAAATTTTCGCAGTTCTGATGCTCGAAACGAATAACTAGAACGGCCTAGGGGAAAACTACTCATACCGTTGTAATGGGGCGAGTATCTACTTTCAGATGCAACAGAAACTTTGCGGATTGGTCAATCCGTTCGCGAGATATGTCAGTTTTGAGGTAAGAAACGCTTGAGAAACTCCCAATTTTCGCAGTTCTGATGCTCGAAACGAATAACTAGAACGGCCTAGGGGAAAACTACTCATACCGTTGTAATGGGTCGAGTTTCTACTTTCTGATGCAACAGAAACTTTGCGGATTGGTCAATCCGTTCGCGAGATATGGCAGTTTTGAGGTAAGAAACGCTTGAGAAACTCCCAATTTTCGCAGTTCTGATGCTCGAAACGAATAACTAGAACGGCCTAGGGGAAAACTACTCATACCGTTGTAATGGGGCGAGTATCTACTTTCAGATGCAACAGAAACTTTGCGGATTGGTCAATCCGTTCGCGAGATATGGCAGTTTTGAGGTAAGAAACGCTTGAGAAACTCAAAATTTTCGCAGTTCTGATGCTCGAAACGAATAACTAGAACGGCCTAGGGGAAAACTACTCATACCGTTGTAATGGGGCGAGTTTCTACTTTCAGATGCAACAGAAACTTTGCGGATTGGTCAATCCGTTCGCGAGATATGGCAGTTTTGAGGTAAGAAACGCTTGAGAAACTCCCAATTTTCGCAGTTCTGATGCTCGAAACGAATAACTAGAACGGCCTAGGGGAAAACTACTCATACCGTTGTAATGGGGCGAGTTTCTACTTTCAGATGCAACAGAAACTTTGCGGATTGGTCAATCCGTTCGCGAGATATGGCAGTTTTGAGGTAAGAAACGCTTGAGAAACTCCCAATTTTCGCAGTTCTGATGCTCGCAACGAATAACTAGAACGGCCTAGGGGAAAACTACTCATACCGTTGTAATGGGGCGAGTTTCTACTTTCAGATGCAACAGAAACTTTGCGGATTGGTCAATCCGTTCGCGAGATATGGCAGTTTTGAGGTAAGAAACGCTTGAGAAACTCCAAATTTTCTTAGTTCTGATGCTCGAAACGAATAACTAGAACGGCCTAGGGGAAAACTACTCATACCGTTGTAATGGGGCGAGTTTCTACTTTCAGATGCAACAGAAACTTTGCGGATTGGTCAATCGGTTCGCGAGATATGGCAGTTTTGAGGTAAGAAACGCTTGAGAAACTCCCAATTTTCGCAGTTCTGATGCTCGAAACGAATAACTAGAACGGCCTAGGGGAAAACTACTCATACCGTTGTAATGGGTCGAGTTTCTACTTTCTGATGCAACAGAAACTTTGCGGATTGGTCAATCCGTTCGCGAGATATGGCAGTTTTGAGGTAAGAAACGCTTGAGAAACTCCCAATTTTCGCAGTTCTGATGCTCGAAACGAATAACTAGAACGGCCTAGGGGAAAACTACTCATACCGTTGTAATGGGGCGTGTTTCTACTTTCAGATGCAACAGAAACTTTGCGGATTGGTCAATCCGTTCGCGAGATATGGCAGTTTTGAGGTAAGAAACGCTTGAGAAACTCCAAATTTTCTTAGTTCTGATGCTCGAAACGAATAACTAGAACGGCCTAGGGGAAAACTACTCATACCGTTGTAATGGGGCGAGTTTCTACTTTCAGATGCAACAGAAACTTTGCGGATTGGTCAATCCGTTCGCGAGATATGGCAGTTTTGAGGTAAGAAACGCTTGAGAATCTCCCAATTTTCGCAGTTATGATGCTCGAAACGAATAACTAGAACGGCCTAGGGGAAAACTACTCACACCGTTGTAATGGGGCGAGTTTCTACTTTCAGATGCAACAGAAACTTTGCGGATTGGTCAATCCGTTCGCGAGATATGGCAGTTTTGAGGTAAGAAACGCTTGAGAAACTCCAAATTTTCTTAGTTCTGATGCTCGAAACGAATAACTAGAACGGCCTAGGGGAAAACTACTCATACCGTTGTAATGGGGCGAGTTTCTACTTTCAGATGCAACAGAAACATTGCGGATTGGTCAATCCGTTCGCGAGATATGGCAGTTTTGAGGTAAGAAACGCTTGAGAAACTCCCAATTTTCGCAGTTCTGATGCTCGAAACGAATAACTAGAACGGCCTAGGGGAAAACTACTCATACCTTTGTAATGGGGCGAGTTTCTACTTTCAGATGCAACAGAAACTTTGCGGATTGGTCAATCCGTTCGCGAGATATGGCAGTTTTGAGGTAAGAAACGCTTGAGAAACTCAAAATTTTCGCAGTTCTGATGCTCGAAACGAATAACTAGAACGGCCTAGGGGAAAACTACTCATACCGTTGTAATGGGGCGAGTATCTACTTTCAGATGCAACAGAAACTTTGCGGATTGGTCAATCCGTTCGCGAGATATGGCAGTTTTGAGGTAAGAAACGCTTGAGAAACTCCCAATTTTCGCAGTTCTGATGCTCGCAACGAATAACTAGAACGGCCTAGGGGAAAACTACTCATACCGTTGTAATGGGGCGAGTATCTACTTTCAGATGCAACAGAAACTTTGCGGATTGGTCAATCCGTTCGCGAGATATGGCAGTTTTGAGGTAAGAAACGCTTGAGAAACTCCCAATTTTCGCAGTTCTGATGCTCGCAACGAATAACTAGAACGGCCTAGGGGAAAACTACTCATACCGTTGTAATGGGGCGAGTTTCTACTTTCAGATGCAACAGAAACTTTGCGGATTGGTCAATCCGTTCGCGAGATATGGCAGTTTTGAGGTAAGAAACGCTTGAGAAACTCCAAATTTTCTTAGTTCTGATGCTCGAAACGAATAACTAGAACGGCCTAGGGGAAAACTACTCATACCGTTGTAATGGGGCGAGTTTCTACTTTCAGATGCAACAGAAACTTTGCGGATTGGTCAATCCGTTCGCGAGATATGGCAGTTTTGAGGTAAGAAACGCTTGAGAAACTCCCAATTTTCGCAGTTCTGATGCTCGAAACGAATAACTAGAACGGCCTAGGGGAAAACTACTCATACCGTTGTAATGGGTCGAGTTTCTACTTTCTGATGCAACAGAAACTTTGCGGATTGGTCAATCCGTTCGCGAGATATGGCAGTTTTGAGGTAAGAAACGCTTGAGAAACTCCCAATTTTCGCAGTTCTGATGCTCGAAACGAATAACTAGAACGGCCTAGGGGAAAACTACTCATACCGTTGTAATGGGGCGAGTTTCTACTTTCAGATGCAACAGAAACTTTGCGGATTGGTCAATCCGTTCGCGAGATATGGCAGTTTTGAGGTAAGAAACGCTTGAGAAACTCCAAATTTTCTTAGTTCTGATGCTCGAAACGAATAACTAGAACGGCCTAGGGGAAAACTACTCATACCGTTGTAATGGGGCGAGTTTCTACTTTCAGATGCAACAGAAACTTTGCGGATTGGTCAATCCGTTCGCGAGATATGGCAGTTTTGAGGTAAGAAACGCTTGAGAAACTCCCAATTTTCGCAGTTCTGATGCTCGAAACGAATAACTAGAACGGCCTAGGGGAAAACTACTCATACCGTTGTAATGGGTCGAGTTTCTACTTTCTGATGCAACAGAAACTTTGCGGATTGGTCAATCCGTTCGCGAGATATGGCAGTTTTGAGGTAAGAAACGCTTGAGAAACTCCAAATTTTCTTAGTTCTGATGCTCGAAACGAATAACTAGAACGGCCTAGGGGAAAACTACTCATACCGTTGTAATGGGGCGAGTTTCTACTTTCAGATGCAACAGAAACTTTGCGGATTGGTCAATCCGTTCGCGAGATATGGCAGTTTTGAGGTAAGAAACGCTTGAGAAACTCCAAATTTTCTTAGTTCTGATGCTCGAAACGAATAACTAGAACGGCCTAGGGGTAAACTACTCATACCGTTGTAATGGGGCGAGTTTCTACTTTCAGATGCAACAGAAACTTTGCGGATTGGTCAATCCGTTCGCGAGATATGGCAGTTTTGAGGTAAGAAACGCTTGAGAAACTCCCAATTTTCGCAGTTCTGATGCTCGAAACGAATAACTAGAACGGCCTAGGGGAAAACTACTCATACCGTTGTAATGGGTCGAGTTTCTACTTTCTGATGCAACAGAAACTTTGCGGATTGGTCAATCCGTTCGCGAGATATGGCAGTTTTGAGGTAAGAAACGCTTGAGAAACTCCCAATTTTCGCAGTTCTGATGCTCGAAACGAATAACTAGAACGGCCTAGGGGAAAACTACTCATACCGTTGTAATGGGGCGAGTTTCTACTTTCAGATGCAACAGAAACTTTGCGGATTGGTCAATCCGTTCGCGAGATATGGCAGTTTTGAGGTAAGAAACGCTTGAGAAACTCCAAATTTTCTTAGTTCTGATGCTCGAAACGAATAACTAGAACGGCCTAGGGGAAAACTACTCATACCGTTGTAATGGGGCGAGTTTCTACTTTCAGATGCAACAGAAACTTTGCGGATTGGTCAATCCGTTCGCGAGATATGGCAGTTTTGAGGTAAGAAACGCTTGAGAAACTCCCAATTTTCGCAGTTCTGATGCTCGAAACGAATAACTAGAACGGCGTAGGGGAAAACTACTCATACCGTTGTAATGGGGCGAGTTTCTACTTTCAGATGCAACAGAAACTTTGCGGATTGGTCAATCCGTTCGCGAGATATGGCAGTTTTGAGGTAAGAAACGCTTGAGAAACTCCAAATTTTCTTAGTTCTGATGCTCGAAACGAATAACTAGAACGGCCTAGGGGAAAACTACTCATACCGTTGTAATGGGGCGAGTTTCTACTTTCAGATGCAACAGAAACTTTGCGGATTGGTCAATCCGTTCGCGAGATATGGCAGTTTTGAGGTAAGAAACGCTTGAGAAACTCCCAATTTTCGCAGTTCTGATGCTCGAAACGAATAACTAGAACGGCCTAGGGGAAAACTACTCATACCGTTGTAATGGGGCGAGTTTCTACTTTCAGATGCAACAGAAACTTTGCGGATTGGTCAATCCGTTCGCGAGATATGGCAGTTTTGAGGTAAGAAACGCTTGAGAAACTCCAAATTTTCTTAGTTCTGATGCTCGAAACGAATAACTAGAACGGCCTAGGGGAAAACTACTCATACCGTTGTAATGGGGCGAGTTTCTACTTTCAGATGCAACAGAAACTTTGCGGATTGGTCAATCCGTTCGCGAGATATGGCAGTTTTGAGGTAAGAAACGCTTGAGAAACTCCCAATTTTCGCAGTTCTGATGCTCGAAACGAATAACTAGAACGGCCTAGGGAAAACTACTCATACCGTTGTAATGGGGCGAGTTTCTACTTTCAGATGCAACAGAAACTTTGCGGATTGGTCAATCCGTTCGCGAGATATGGCAGTTTTGAGGTAAGAAACGCTTGAGAAACTCCAATTTTCGCAGTTCTGATGCTCGAAACGAATAACTAGAACGGCCTAGGGGAAAACTACTCATACCGTTGTAATGGGGCGAGTTTCTACTTTCAGATGCAACAGAAACTTTGCGAATTGGTCAATCCGTTCGCGAGATATGGCAGTTTTGAGGTAAGAAACGCTTGAGAAACTCCAAATTTGCTTAGTTCTGATGCTCGAAACGAATAACTAGAACGGCCTAGGGGAAAACTACTCATACCGTTGTAATGGGGCGAGTTTCTACTTTCAGATGCAACAGAAACTTTGCGGATTGGTCAATCCGTTCGCGAGATATGGCAGTTTTGAGGTAAGAAACGCTTGAGAAACTCCAAATTTTCTTAGTTCTGATGCTCGAAACGAATAACTAGAACGGCCTAGGGGAAAACTACTCATACCGTTGTAATGGGGCGAGTTTCTACTTTCAGATGCAACAGAAACTTTGCGGATTGGTCAATCCGTTCGCGAGATATGGCAGTTTTGAGGTAAGAAACGCTTGAGAAACTCCCAATTTTCGCAGTTCTGATGCTCGAAACGAATAACTAGAACGGCCTAGGGGAAAACTACTCATACCGTTGTAATGGGTCGAGTTTCTACTTTCTGATGCAACAGAAACTTTGCGGATTGGTCAATCCGTTCGCGAGATATGGCAGTTTTGAGGTAAGAAACGCTTGAGAAACTCCAAATTTTCTTAGTTCTGATGCTCGAAACGAATAACTAGAACGGCCTAGGGGAAAACT